>NW_005842429.1:131665-166114 GCF_000455745.1 Alligator sinensis
TCAACATAGACAAATGCAGGGTGCTGCACCTTGGGAGAAGGAATCCACAGCATACATACAGGCTGTGGAGTTCCCTTCTTGAAAGCACAGAAGCTGAAAGGGATCTTGGAGTCATTATGATCCTTGGACTCTTGGAGTCCAAAATGAGCCGCCAATGCCATACCGTAGCCAGCAAGGCCAGCCATACCTTGTCATGCATCCAAAGGTGCATCTCAAGCCGGTCCAGAGTGGTGATACTCCCCCTCTATGCGACTTTGGTCAGGCCGCAGTTGGAGTACTGCGTCCAGTACTGGGCACCGCACTTCAAAAGGGATGTGGCCAGCCTGGAGAGGGTTCAGAGGAGGGCCACCCGCTTGGTGAGAGGGCAGCAGGACAGGCCCTACAAGGAGAGACTGAAGGACCTGAACCTGTTCAGCCTCAGCAAGAGGAGGCTCAGGGGGGACCTGGTGGCTGCCTACAAGCTCATCAAGGGGGATCAACAGAAAATAGGCAGAGCTCTTTTCTCCCCAGCTCCACCTGGGGTGATGAGGAACAATGGTCATAAGGTGATGGAGAATAGGTTTAGGTTGGAGATCAGAAGGCAATATTTTACAGTTAGGGTGGCCAAAATCTGGAACCAACTTCCCAGGGAAGTGGTCCTCGCCCCTACCTTGGGCATATGCTCGAGGAGGTTGAACAATCACCTGTCTGGGGTCTTGTGAACCCAGCATTCATTCCTGCCTGAGGCAGGGGGTCAGGCTAAATGATCTGTTCAGGTCCCTCCTGACCCTAGCTACGATGAAACTATGAAATTATGAAACACAAGCTCAGTGCACATAAGCCAGTTTGAAAATGGCTGAAACTGGTTTAAGATAAACCTGGTTGAATGTAGTATCAGACTTAAGTGATTTGGGTCAAACTGGTTTATGAAACTTCTGGCCCAGACCCCTTCCTGGTTTAAGTTAAATCATAGTCCTTCAGCATCCCAGCATGCTTTCTAGTCCTGGGCTGGGGTTTCTGCTCCAGCAGAGAAGAGTTGGGGGAGTGGGGAGGAGGAAGGCAGGGCCTGGCCCCCCAAGGCAAACCCTGGCTGGGGTCTGGGCCCAGGGAGGGGTGTTAAACTCATCTTCCCCTGAGTACAGAGCTTCCCTGCTGCTAAACTTAGTGCTGGTTGTCACTGTGGACTACAAATCCCAGAGGCACTTGGAAGCAGGAAGAGGAAGTAATGTGCAACCCTGGAGAGTCTTGCTGTTGTGATTCTGGACTGCAAATCCCAGAGACCTCAGAGGCAGCAAGAAAAAGAAGGAAACACACAGCCTGTGCTGGCTATGTGCCAGAGAGCCATGCTCAGGCACCTCCCAGCTTCTGGCCTGTGCCACTGCAGGCATGTAGCTGCATTTCCTGAATCAAAAGTGAATATGAGTACAGTTGTTTCTCAGTGAAATTGCTGCAGCTTAAACTAACTTGCAAAGATTGACTTGATTCAGCCTTGGGCTTTTTGACTGTCTTAACCCTCATATCTGTACACAGCCTTAGTCTCTAAAGCATGTTCTCTCTCTGTACACAGCCTTAGTCTCTAAATGTTCTCTCTTTCCATCCCCTGGTCCTTGCTTTCCTTTCTCTCCTCCTCCTCTTGATGAAATCAAAATGCCAATGACTGTATTTAGCTAAATAGGTGTACTCTGGCTTTAAAATTAGTTGGTCATGTCAGCATGACTCTGTAAATATACTCATTTGATCCATGAATACCTGCATTCAATCATACATTCGACCAGTCATCCAGATGTTCAGTGAACAACAAAGAGATGTAACTACCGGCCTACATCCTAAGTAAAACTTAACCAATAGTTTCATTAATCTATTTTTCCATTATTCATTTAGCTTACTTGGAAAGCAACTGTGCTCAAGCTTCACCATAAAAGAGGGCAGTTGCACTGGATAATGACACACAGAGCCTCTTGCTACTCGCTTATTGGCATTGTTCTCAATGTTTTCTCTCAGGCATTTGCAGCAATGCAGACCCACCCAAGGCCTACAGCTGTATGTAATCACAGAAAATCCTCTGTAACACGGAGTGTCTGAATCACTTAGTGGGTTAGGAAGGAAACCTGAATGGGAGGAGGTAACAGAAGGAAAGAGGATTGTGTTTGGTTCTGTTTTTATCTAAAACCATTGTTTTCTCTTTGGAAAAATAACCAGGCAGTGCTCAGCTACACATTTTGGTCAAATCAGATGAGGCACATAACTTACGGTCCCGCTTGGCATATTTGTTGTAATTTGCATCACTTGAAAGCTTAATAAATGTGGGAATATGGCCAAGCATTTATCAGGCTGCCATGAAAGAGACTTTAATAAATACAGACAGAAACAAACTGTAACCAACACTGGCAATACAATATTTTGGGAAAGTTTGGTGGGGTGAAACTAGGGCTGCGAATAAAAATAGCGGTTAATGGGTGGCATCTGGTGGAACATATTGAAGCTAGAGAGGGGGGAATTAGCCTATAAAACCTGCAGCAAATAGGAGCAGACATTGTGTCATGCAACCAAGGCATTCATAACAGTATCTAGGCAAAGCAGGATGAGTAAAAGTATATTAATTTTCAAATAAATGTGTAAGAAATCTCTGTTGTGAACATTGGGGTCACAGGCAGATGCACGTACATACAGAGTGAGATGGAGCGTGCAAAATGGAGGAGAGAAATGGGAGGTGATATCAGGGATAAGATATTCTAAACAGATGGATGCTAGGTCAGCATATTCAGGATTGATGTGCTCCTGCCAGGAATGGACAAAGGAACAGACAAACTATTCCGTCTAAGAATTCAAGAGTTTCTTAATGCTCCTGAACATGAAATAGAATATTTGGCAATCAGTTGGAAAATGAAAACTTGCTTATAGCAGATAATTTATCAGTTGTATAATGAAATCCTGGACAGAAAAGCATTGAGAGTGGTGAATAAAACAGGTCAAGAGGACAAGTATCCTCTCACTTTGACAAGCTTAGTAAGGTTTTGGAGTCTGAGCTGTGGTGCTTTAGAGTAGGGTTTGGCCATGTACATCCTCTGGGGCATATTTGTCCTGCAAAGAGATCTGATTCAGCCTACAGAGGTCCAATCTGACATGGGCCTTCAATGGCATGGAGCTGCACTGTCACCTAGTCCCTCTGCTGCAGAGCCTGCTGCTCTGCTGCATCTGCAGAGTGGATAGGATCAGTGAGGGTAAGCACAGGCAGCTGACCATTCCACAGGATGGCAACTTCCTGACCAGGGCCTGGGCCAGGTTCTCAGCAGTGGCCTGCACCAGAGAAAAATTGCCACCCCCTGCTTGAGAAAGTGGCTGTACAACATTTTTTCCATCCTTAGCCTTTTACCACCAATTAGACTACAAGCACTCCCTTTACTCAGGCATGAGGAGACCTTGATAATGCACTGCTGTCCCTGTACCAAAAGAGATGTTTTGGGTGATCTACAAGTTATTGATCTCAACAGTAGGCAGACAAGGTTCTTTGGGTAAATCCAATATATTTTATTAGACCAACTCAAATAGTTGGAAATAGTCTTCTTAGCAAGATTTTGGGCACAAACACCCTTCATCAGGCTGAGGAAGCATCTGCAAATGGTCTGTGCTGTTCCTGGATAGAGTGGTAAAGCAGCCAGCGGCAAGTATGTATGCAAGAAAGGCAGTCAGTTAAAATGTAAATTGAGGTGGGTAGTAGGTGAGAGACAGGTGTGGAGGGGGATGGGGGAAGGGGTAAGGAATAAATGTAGCTGTAGTCAAAGTATGAGAAACAGGAGGGTGGAGTGGGAGAGGGAATGAGAATAGCTGGTGAAAAAAAAGCAAAAAACCCTCCACTTTTTACTAGCTATTCTCATTCCCTCCTCCCCCCGCCTCCCTGTCTCTCATCCTTTGACTACAGCTACATTCATTCCTCCCCCCACCTGTCTCTAACCTAATATCCACCTCAATTTACATCTGCAGACGCTTCCTCACCCTGACAAAGGGTGTTTGTGCCCGAAAGCTTGCCAAGAAGAATGTTTCCAACTATTTAAGTTGGTCTAATAAAAGATATTGGATTTACCCAAAGAACCTTGTCTGTCTATGTCCTTCGACCAACACAGCTACAACCTATACTCCTGATCTCGCTTTAGTAGGAAAGAAAAATTCCTTCAATTGCAGACATCACTGAAAGGAATTTGGTGGCTTGTCATAGAAATCATAAGAGAGAAGCAGGGTGGGAAGCAACCTTCACAGATCATCTAGTCCAACCCTCTGCCTGAGACAGGATCATCCCTATCCAAACCATCCCATACAAATCCATAATCTAAACATAATACAACTGCCGTCAACCCTGACACAACACAAGACATGACACAAGGCAACCTGCTACATGGCAGCTAGTATCCTGCTTATATGCTCAGGAGATCCCAGGTAGAGAGAGCCACACCTCCCACTACAGAGAGAGGCGAAACCCCCACACTCCATACCAGTCTGACCATGAAGTAAAATGCCCTCCTGACCCCACATATGGTGATTGGTCTGACCCTGAGCAGAGGGGCAGGACCCTCTAGACCAGAACTTCTGGCTTTAACTCCGAGCAGGAGCATTGCCACATCCCAGTCAAAATCCCCATCCTTACACTGGATGGCATTTGTAGATCATCGTTAGCATTTAGTCTATTTGTGATACTGTCTCCTATGCCATTTCTTGTAAGTAAGCTAAGGGAATTTGGTCTAGATGGAACTATTATAAGGTAGGTGCATAACTGGTTTAATTATCATCATGTTCAAAGAGTAGCCACCAATAACTCAGTGTCTAACAGAGCATTCTCTGTGTCCACAGGGGACAGAATCAAAAGTACCAATCTTAAACTTCATCAGGGGAGACTTTAAGTTGAATATTAGAAGGGCTTACTAATTTTAAGGGTATTTAAGCATTACCTAGGGAGGTTTTAGAAAGCTTTTAAGAGCATGTTTGGCTGGGATGGTTTAGATAGGGATGATCCTGCCTTGAGGAGGAGATTGGACTAAATGACTTCTGGAGGTCCCTTCCAGGTGTATTTTTCCTATGGTTCTGTGCATACACATTGCCAGTATAGACCTGGGCAGACAGCTGTTTTCCTGTCTCTTTTCTTATTTGTTTTTTCTGCTTTATTTTCGTTTTTAATACATCACAATGATAAAACACTAAAATGTCAAAAATCTCCAAGCCAAAAATCATGGAAGTATTCTTAGAAGGATCACCTTCAGGTTTTCAATACCTTCTTTTCAAAATTTCTTTTCAAGTTCCATCTTTTTATTTCATTTATTTTCCCATAGCACAATAATCTTAAACTTTGAAACACAGTTGTTGTTTCAATCTAGGATGCCAGAATTTTTCATTTTGATAACGTTGCAACAAAATGTTTTGACAACCTTTTAAAAATATTTTTTTCAAAAAAAAATATTGAGTTAAGAAATATGTCCAAACCCATCAATTGCTGTGAAGAGTTCCTGTTTTGAATCAATATTTCCTGTTCAAAACAAGGAAAAGATTCATGACCAGCTCGTGACCAAAAGGACAGAACAAGTAGGAGCCACTTCAGTAGTTCTGCACCAACTGAGTGGTCATCTGTGTAGACTGAATCTGTAAGGAGTCAAGTCAGTCATGTTAATCTGAACGCTTTCAATGATATTACACTGACTCAAAATAATTTACAGAGGCCTGTTGATCTGCTTGAAGGGGAAGAAGAGAGCAAGAAAAAGGAGAGACTCTTGAATGTTATCCCCCAGGGCTTTGGCCACTGGCAGTTTGGGGAGGCCCAGGGTCAAGACCCTAAACTGTAATGAAAAATTCTACTCTTGAATGGGAGCATGGCTTTGAACCTGGTCTTCCCCCTCCCAGGCCAGTCCCTAACTATCGAAGGGATACACAGACACTTGTTGCCAAGTCAAAAAAAGCTCAGGTTTCAATGCAAAAACCAGACCTTTTGCTGCAGTTCCATTTGCATGAAAAATATTTTAAAGGTTTCAGTTTCGTTCCAATGTGGAATGAAACCAAGCTTAGAAACCACAAACCTGAACTGTTGTCCTGCAGTCAGGTCTAAGGGCTGCCTTGTGCAGAGGGAACAGGGCAAAACACCTGGAGCAGGACCAAGACCCTGATCTCAATGTTACAAATATTTCTTTGTGCAGGATACACTTTCAAGATCTTTTTGTAGCTGAGCAAGTTGTATTTTTTCAAGAGCAGCCAGTGAGTTTAAGCTGACTCGTGACAGTATGGAACATTCCCTTGCCACCTTGAACAGACTGACAACCTCACTGGGAGTCATACAAGCAGTCATACAAGTCATACAAAGCAGTTTTGTAAATAAAGGCTGTCCCTTATACCCATCCTGTCCCCCCTGCTTGTGTATCTGTTCTCTGCTGTGTAGCAGAGATCCTAGTTTTATCAATACTGTTATTTTAATCCTAAGTATTTAGGTGCCATTTATGTGTGCAAAAACACATAATCTACCTCAAAGATTTAGTATTTAAGCAAATCAAGTGTGCTGTAGTTTCATTACTGTTAATACAGGATGCTGAAATCTTTCTGTTTTTCCTAGCACTTGAATACTATTTTGCTTAACGTTTAAGGTAGTGTCAAGGGCTATAGAGATGACTTATGCTTAGCATACTCTGCATACAGGAAGCTTTCTTTTAGCCACCATTGACTTATTTTACTAGTACTTTTTTAAGCCTGAGAAATACTGCTGTTACTGAGTAATGGGTCCACACATATTACTACTCTCCTATTTGCTAAGTAGTGGAAGAAATTATTTCAAAACATGCTGGCAAGAAAAATGAATGGCTATTCTATCTAGTTGTTTTTTGACACTTTTTCATAAACATTGAAGTGAAAGAGGGAAATTTCATAAACATTGAAGTGACAGCGGGAAAGAGGTACTTTCATTTGCGCAATTGTGGGGTTTGATTCACAGACATATATTTGAGCATGTGGACGTGCACATCTGTCAGGAAAGTTCCTCAACCCCCCCCCGCCGCACACACACATACACACAACACTTGTAATCTATCTGATTTTGATTTTTGGTTCAACCCTGGCTTAGATCTGCTGGTTCAGTTCAGAATTCCCGAGGTGCTGGAGCTACTTTGAGTCAACAACCTATAGGCTACCCACCCTACCTCTCCCACCTCCTCACTTCCTGGCATAGAGGATGTGCCAGCATGAGGCCAGGAATAAGAGGACATATAGGGAGTCAGTAGCCAAAATGCTAAGCTCTTTACCTGATTTTTTTTTCTACATTCAGAGTTACACCTGCAACATCAATGATTTTCCACCCAAACCAAAAAAATATTTACATACCCCAAGTACAGCTAACTAAGGAGAGAAGATCCAGAACCTTCATGAAGTTCACTAGAGACTTTTCTATTTCAATTCCAACTAATAAAGAGTGCATTCAGATTTTATAATGATGGGCAGAAGTAAGAGACCCTTAGGTAGATGGAAAGCCTTGACATTCAGAGTCAAATACACTTGGGAATAAACTGGGTCACAGTCATCTCTTGTACAACTCTGTGGGCATATCTACACGTTCATTAATGCACAGTAGTTACTGTGCATTTAGTTTAGTACTTGCTTAATGAAGTAACTAAATGCACAGTAACTACATGTACTGCACAGTAGCACCAGCGCACAATGTTTTGTGATGCTTACTGCGCAATACCCTAATAACACTGTGCAGTAGTGTGCCTGTCAAAAACTGCACTAATACACTACTGCCAGTGTTATTAGGGTACTGCACAATAAGCATCTCGTGTAGACACATCTAGTGTGTATATGCCTGCTCTGAAAGTCCTCGCCCCTTGCCGTGTCATTGCAAGTCCAGCTAGCTAGGCAGCCAGTAAATCTAATTTTCTCCCTCAGTCAGGAAGGAACCAATATTTTAGAAGTTGGGCTCCATGTCTATAGCTCAGCATAATGCCTTTTCCTGTTCAAAGGAAGACAGGAAAGGCTAAATGTATCCTAAAATGTCCTCAGTATTCTTATCTCTGGCTAGGCAGAAACCACCCCATGTGACATAGGTGACTAATGGCACAGCTCAAATAGCAGAGTTCAACTACTAAATACATGCTGGGGGGAGGAAAAAGCCATAAACCTAAATAAGTTCATCAGCCATGAACCTAAATACGTAAATTTATCTAGCAGTTACAAATAGCAGGCACAGTGATGGAAGCAAAATCTGTTTGCAACCAAATCCAAAGAACTAACCGTTTCAGTGAATAATTCAGTCAAGTCTACTAGATGATACCCCTAAGTTTTTTTCTGGTAGGTTTCCTGAAAAAATGGAATGCACAAAATAAGCTGCATGGGACTGCTGTTTACTGACAGCAGGATGTTAGTTTCTAAATATACTTTTCAATAAGTTTTCCCTTCAGTCTGTTGAGAAGCAGAAGAATGAAATGTGAGAGAATTGATCAGCAATGAACTTCTAAATATAGACACAGGGTGATATGCCAAGGGAAATAATTTTAGAGTAATTGTTTTTGCTGTCCCTTTTTCTTGAACCTAGCAGGAGCCACTTACAAATGTAAAAGGAAATTTTAGTCTTTTTATTAATGCACGTGTGTCATTAATAGTGTACTTGTGATAGCTGAGAATGTCAGTATTGAACGGAAATGAGCTCCCTCCTTAATGACCGTGTCAGACAAGCCATGATTGAGTTACTTGGTTTATACCTGATTAGTGAACTCTTTGAACAGAGCTAGGTTGAGTATTAAGACCTCTTTCCAAACAGGGGAGAGTCAATAGACTCTCAGCTTAAAAGATCTCTCATTTCTGTTACCTCCTGCCTTTTAAAAAACAGTCAGCTTTGCTGTTAAATATAAATCCATAATATAGGAGTGATTTTTGGGGGGGGGAGGGATGAGGGGTGGTGGAGGTCAGATTCTTGGGTTACAATATGTGACTCATTCTGACTATAAAAGGCTTTTTCTTTCTTTTTTTTTGCACACTGCTATATGATGTTTTAAGCAGCTCTCCTGTCTTATAGTGCAGGGAAAGTGAAGAAAATTAACTAGAAGTTTTGTGTAATATAGTGGCAACTGTATCTCGGACATTATACTGGTTTTCCCCTTCCTCTTGACTTATTTAGCCTATTATACAAAACCTGAGACAATGGCATTGCTGTAAACAGCCCCTAAATGTAGCACTACCAATGTAAGACTCTCACTCAGCTGTAGTTACCAGTTTAGGTGTCTTACAGCTTGTCTACACTGTCTTCATGTTTGAGCCCAGGACCACCACCAAGGGATGTGCCCTACTTACTTGCACTCATTCCAGGTATGCCAAATCCCAGAAATAATGTAGTGTAGCCAGCTGAAAGTGGCCTTGGGAGAGTGAGGTACTGAGATTGTCTCAAGCCTGTTGATGCATGCTCAAGGGTGGTCTACAGTGTCTCCTCTCTAATATTTGGCATATCCTGAGCAAAAGCAGTTGGATGGGCCAGACTTCTTGGTAGTGGTTTCAGGCTCAGGATAGAGATGGTATAGACAATGTTAGTCCACTCAGCCAGCTCCCCAGGGTTTCTTGTAATCATTGCTTGAGATAACATAAAGCATTTGAGTGTATTTGAAAGAAAAAGTTGTTTAAGAAAATGCATTTCTGTGTACCACAGCAAACTGGGTATAGAAATCCAACGAAATGCAGTATGAAGAAACTTCCTTTCCTCCCTTGGTATCTTGTCAAAAGAACCCAGTACACTTACACTAAAGAAGTATAAGAGTGCCTGACAAGAGGTCTGCAATTTATTAACCATTCAGGCTTTGGTTGTGGCCGATTATATACCTTCATAAAAAAATGCCTCAGGACTGACCCAGAGGAAGGACCACTAAGCAAGGAAGGTGGCTCAGACTTCTGTCTCCGCTGAGATTGCCACAAATATACCAGATAAGTGATATGGTGTACACTGCTTGAGATATTTACTCTACCACCCACCCACCTAGTGCCCATAGGACATTATATATACATTAGATTTTAGATGGTAATAACAGTCAAACCTAGCCTCTATGAAAAAATACATAAAAATGAACATTGATACTTAAATGTTAACATTTTTGGATGTGCAAGCTATAAGAATTGTTCCTGCAGCACATATGTAGAAGCACATGTGGGAGTGAGAATTTTTCAGGTGTGCACACAGGTTTTTACACATGCTCAGTGAATGGGGTGTGTGTGTGTGGGGGGGGGGGGTTGAAAATAGTTTCATGTATCCTTCAAATGCCAAAACATCAGATCTGAGATGGAATCAAAGAGGCAGCAGGTGCTGTATCACCAAACTACTGATCATGCCAATCATCTCAAAGTGAAAAGTATTTCGTGTCATTAAATAAATTAATGTCATCAATAAATAATGTAAGAATGACTTTCTAATATGCCAGAAAAGTGAGAAATTCTGGCTTTCTTAAAGTCAGTAGAAATTTTAGCACCAATTCAGTGGGGCCAAGACTTCATCCAAAATGCACAAGAAATCTGATCTCATAAGAGAAGAGCCCTATTAACTATATTAACAGGTTAGGATCTTTTACTGCATTAGAAGGCTCCTTCTAAATGAAGCCTAGTGTACAGAGCAAGGTTGTTATTAATGTTGCTTGTTGTTTGTTTAAACGGTTTGGGAAGCTGTACATGCACATGTATATTTTGTAAACAGAACAGTATGTCTAGTCTAAAGTATAATGAATTTCGATTTTCACTGGAGATGGTTGAAATAATTTTTCAAGTTTTGAATTTTCAACTAGACTTTGAATTTTAAAAAATTCAAAACCCCATCCTCTCCCCCCATTTTTAACCAGTTCTTATTTTAACATACTTAAATTGCATTTTCCTAGAGCTAGGTGCACTAGCTCTTACCTCTCTTAGTTTATAAACCTGAACAATGATTTTCTTTGTCCTTTCAGATACCCAACCAAGTCCTGAAATCTTAGACGAGATTACTAAAGTCACAGTTATAAGTCTTGTCCCATTACTTGTGATCACCATTGCTGTGGTCGGTATCTTTTATTGCTACCGGAGTCACCGAAGACGGAAGCTCAACAAGGCATGGGAGAAGAACGTTAAGCCCAGGAAACATAAGGACTGCAGTGATGTTTGTGCCATTATGTTAGATGATGACCGCTCAGACATCAGCTCCACTTGTGCCAACAACATTAACCACAACACTGAGCTACTGCCTATCGAGCTAGACACTCTTGTAGGAAAAGGCAGGTTTGCTGAAGTGTATAAGGCCAAACTGAAGCAAAACACATCTGAGCAGTATGAAACAGTGGCTGTCAAGATCTTCCCTTATGAAGAATATGCTTCTTGGAAGACTGAAAAGGATATATTTTCAGATGTAAACCTAAAGCATGAGAACATTCTTCAGTTCCTGACAGCAGAGGAGCGTAAGACAGAGATAGGAAAACAATATTGGTTGATCACTGCCTTCCATGCCAGAGGAAACTTGCAGGAGTACCTTACACGCCACATCATCAGCTGGGAGGACCTGTGGAAGCTTGGCGGGTCTTTGGCACGAGGGATTGCCCACCTCCACAGTGACCATACACCCTGTGGTCGACCCAAAACACCCATTGTGCACAGAGACCTGAAGAGTTCCAATATCCTAGTGAAAAATGACCTAACCTGCTGTCTGTGTGACTTTGGGTTATCCCTGAGGCTTGATCCTTCGCTGTCTGTGGACGACTTGGCTAACAGTGGACAAGTGAGTTAAAATGTTAGAGCGGCTTGCATTGTGCCTAGTTGGAGTCCCTTTCTGGGACTGAAGGGAAAAAAAACCCTGCTATGATATCTATTTAAAACTATTAGCAATAAATGTGACAGCTTTTCTAAATAAAGAGGCTGTAACCTCAGTATTAAGAAACCAGTGTAAATAATGCCATGACAGGTTTGTTATGATCAGTACTTTATGTATATAAGTACAACCAGCATACGTACGCTTACACTGAAGTGCATACAACCCGGATTACATGGTGACTGTTTGTGCTGAGGCGGTATTTTATATTCTTGAAATATTGTGCCACAATTCCTGATTCTGATCTCAAAGAAGCTTCTTATCCACTTCATTAGTTACTTCTGAGTTAAACCAGCATAAACAAGAATCAGAATCTGAGCTAGGAAGGGAGAATGGCTAGATCATTATTTTTTAAAGATCACTGAGAAACCTGTTAGGAATATAGTACTTTCTCCACAAGCAGGCAAATGTGAAAAATGCATAAGTACTGTATATAAGTCCCTCGTTTTTCTTATAACTAGATATAGCAAGTACTTACCTACTTCAAAGGAATGCTGGGAGGAGTACTTTAATGTTTGTAGAGCACTTTAAAGATGAAATTATAAAAGTGCTTCTGTAAATATTAGTAATGATCATGAACACGCCTTCACCGTAAATGACCTCTCTGTGGCTGCGTCTGCACAAGATGCTGACTGCACAGTTGTTACTGAAGAGTCATTTAGTAGGGCTGTGCGAAGCTTTGGTCACTGATTCAATTCAGCGGATTCCACCGAATCGAGCCAAGTCTCCGAATCAAATCAGGAGACACTTTAATCTCTCTGAATCAAATCAGAACCCTCCAAATCGATTTGATGATTTGGAGACATTCGATGATTCGGACATAGACACAGCTTTAAATGTTTTTTCTACAAACCTCAAGGTACTAGGCAGCTCATGAACACTGAGGTGCTGGGACGGATACAGCATCCCACAGGAGTATGGGGGGAGTATGGGGTGGGGGGGGGGGCAGTCGCTTGGTGGCAGACCCAGAAGTGGACCAAAAGCACTTCTGGTCCACTTATGGGTCTGCTGCAGAGCATGTGAGGGATCTCCCCCCACCTTCCCCCAGCTTGGTGACTGGTACCTCCTGGGTCTGGGGGGGGGCACTCACGGTCCCCCTGTGGCCAATTGCTGAACCAAGGGGGTGCGGGGGTGTTCCCCACGCGCTCAGCGGCAGATCCAGAAGTTCTGAGTTCACCACCGAGCACACAGGGGTCCCCACACGCTCCTGTGGTACGCTTCATCTGCCCCACCATCGCGGCATTCACAAGCCATGCCTAGTACTTCAAGGTATGTAGAAAAAACATTTAAAGTTGTGTCTATGGCTGAATAACTGATTCTTCTAATCAGCATCGAATCTTCAGATCCAGATTCAGCCCAATCGAATCAGGACAGTGATCTGAATCAACAAATCGAATCAATGTCCCCTGATTTGGGTCAAATCTGAATCAAATATGGCCCATTTTGCACGCCCCTATCATTTACTACTTGCATACCCAAGTACTGAATAACTGCGCAGTAACCAGTGTTACTGCAGAGTAGCATCTCTGCATGGCTTTGTGCCCAGCAGCGTTCTTGTGCAGTAGTAATGAGCTACTGCGCAGTAAGTGTTTCATGTAGACACAGCCTGTGTTAAGTAGATTAGGTCCTAAAGTAGATCTGACTGATATTTAGACCCTTTCATAGCTCGGATACTACAGCTTGCATGCTTAGGGAAAGGATAAGTGTAGACATTTACACTGTAATTTACTTTACATGGGACCATTTTATTTCTCGGCTAGAGAGTTTTTATGGCCACCCTTTCAATCGGTGTGGCTCCGGTAAAATCAAGGGGGCTCCACTGCCTTACATCAGTTATAAATTGGCCTTTAAAATCTCTCTGGTAATTTACAAGAGTTATCAATTCCACTGTTGTAAATGGGAGTCTGCCGCTTTCCTCCATAAGGTTTGGGAATATTGTTCAGAGTTGGAAGGAGCCATCTCAAATGAAACAGCTTTTAAAAAGACCACTTCCACCAGAGTCACAAAATACCAGGGTTGCTACTGAATACAGTACAGTTAGAGATGCTCTTAAACTCAGATCTGCTTTTAGCTTTTGGTTCTCCTTGACTTATATATGACACTGTCTCAGACCCTCTTACACAACACTAAAATTGGTGTAATTAGGTCTAAAAGACTATCTGCAAGGGCATCAGAAAGTGAGAAATCTCCACTGCTTTACACATCACCTGTAAATTTAATTGACAGACTCCAGACTTTCCAACTGGAAAGCCTGGTTTCTAATGATATGTAATAGAGCAGGCCAAACATTTTCATTTCAAGTACATTTTAGTTTCTTTCAACTATCTTTTGTGGAAAATAACTCCTGTCTTCTGCTTTAGCTCTGGGATGTAACCTCTGAGGCCAAATATTCTTGTATGTGTGGTACACCTAATACAAACTTGATTCTTCTCCTAGCCAGCCACCGGGTGCATAACATGCATTTTGCCATTATCAAGTATGCAATACAAGTAAGCCTGATTATAGAGGTTGGTTTCTAACCTTTCTCCATTACAGTTTTTTATAATTTGTTTTTCTGTCCACTCATAATCTGTAGATAATGTAAACAGGCAAAAGTTACTTTATTGATAAAGCTTGAGTCTGGGCCTTTGTCTTATTGCTTCAACATTTTGTGTTCTCCATAGGTAAGACCTGGAAGGAAAGCAGCATTTGCAAAATAAAATGTATTAGGAAGGCAACTCTAAGGGGGTTTCAGTGCTTATCAAGCATTGCCTTCATTTTGCTTTCTCCAGCAACATGTGTTTTATATTCTTTAACAAACATTACAGGCATGTAGAGCGTAACAGAGAGAGAGAAAAGGTATTTAGTTATTTTTATTATTTTAGCTCTATTACCATAACAGCCAAGTGCACTGGGGTCCAAATCCTCAAATATTTTTAGGCGTCTGACTCCCAAATCCATGGGACTTAGGCATCTTTAAATGCCTTTTGAGGAGCCTACCTGGCTTCACACACAAACAAAAAATGCAGTCCCTGACAGACCATATAACCTAAATGTAGATTAAAGAAGTGACAATTGGGATACAAGGGGGACAGAAGAAAGCCAAAATGTTTTTCCCTCTGAGAAGAGTTATATTTCTGCCTCCAGTGCAGAAGGGTCACAATTCTGTGTGGGCCTAAACTGAAGAAAAAAAGCACTTCAAAAATGAGTAGAGAAGTGTCAGCTTTTTTATGCGGGCTTTTCCAAACTGAGTGGCAGGTTCTGTTTTTCACTCAAATGACTGAGTCTGCATTAAGCATTTGCATTTTTGCTTTCTTATGGGGTGGTGGGAGGGTGTTATTTTATCTGGACCTGGTGACAGAGCAGTTAAGCAGTCCAGAATGCATTTGCAGTTTCATTCCAGACTTACACTAAAAGCTTACCCCGACCAACACAACTGCAAATGGGTACGTAATCATTCAGGCTAGAGATGAAAAGCAGTGAGACATGGTATTGGCCATACCATGCTATCACCCTCTTATGTGCTGTTAGCTACTGAAGTGGATAAGCCCTAACTAAGCCAGCCCAGGGGCTCAAGGGGAACTTAGACTTATTTTTGCATGCATTTTAGAGTTTCCATTTTAAAAAGTTCCACCATCAACAAAAGGAAGGGCTAGTAGCATTATAGCACAAGGTGAGTCATGTTAATTTGAAATGCACAAAAAGTGCTGAACATGCAATGAATGTGGCATGTGGTATCAGGTAAGCAGCAAGGTCTATCTCTATAAACAACCAAAGAGTGAGGAGGAGCCAGTGATGAAATCCTCTACTGAAAAGCTACTAAATATTGTTTTTATCTTCTTGGATCACTGAGTCACAAGTTGGTGATTAACCCTGGGCCGGATTCTCTAAGCGGCAAAGAATTTGGCTTATTGACCTATGTTTCATACTAAAGGTCAAATAATGTAGTTGTGTTTGGAAACAGAAATAAAACTGCATTAGAATCAGAAATGTGAACTGTAGTTTCAGCACTTGAGTTGTTCCTTGTATGTTGTGCTACAGGTTGGCACAGCAAGATACATGGCTCCTGAAGTCCTGGAATCCAGAATGAACCTAGAGAACGTTGAATCCTTCAAGCAAACTGATGTGTACTCTATGGCTTTGGTCCTGTGGGAGATGACATCTCGTTGCAATGGTGTTGGAGGTATGTACAATGGGCCTTTATTTTTAAAGGAATGTTTTTCAGAGATGCTCAAGCAATTCTGTGTTGTTTTTAATCCCTTTAAATGCTGTGGGACTAGTTCTGCAGTACCTGAGTTTTCTAAGCTGCCTTCATAGTTTTTCTTTCAAGATGATCAGAGGCACTGTGTAGTCTGAAGTACTAGGATGGAGAAGCATTACCTGTTTAGAATTTTACATTAGAAATCTAATAAGAACCATTTAAATGAGCAAACCAGTCAGTTTAGCAGAAATATCCTTGTATAAATCCTACACACTCAACCTCATTTCATACAAAGGGTGCCAACTGCATCATGCCAACTTCTGTAATGTAGCAACACATCCACAACATATTAAAAGAACATGCACGCCCTGTGAGATACTGAATATTGAAAATACAGGACAAAGTTAAATTCATTGAATGTCAAAATAAAGAACACAAGGAAGATCTACTGTGTAATGTTCATTTACAGCTCATTCAATAAAGTTAACTCTCTTCATTTCTCTTATACTCTTAAATCTTCAGTCTGGAGCAGTACAATAGAAACCAGGAGATTGTCCCCAGCATCTATATGCAGCATACTGAGTTGCTCACTGGGATTTGATTTAGTCTCTCTGATGTAAACCCCTGATTTAGGTTATATGTGAATCTTCCTGGTCTCCTCGTAGAACAGGGCGTTCTGGAATGTTTGTGTTCACTTTAACATCGCACACTTTGGCACATTTATGTGTGTACAGATAGGGCTGAGTAACAAAGATATTTCAGATAACCTTGACAGCCCTTGTAATAGATGTGCAGCAGGCAATTTTTCCCCTTTGAAGATTTTAGGGACTCCTTTTCTATCAGAATTAGAACAGTAGCATTTCAAGGGACTGCACTGAGTGAGAGCAGAGATCAACAGTGTGGACACCCCAGTGTGAAGAGGTGGGAGATGCGCTGCTGGGTGGGTCTTCTTCCTAACCTTACTGGGGCACTGTACAGGCATGGAAACCTCCATAGGTGGCTGCATATCTCTACTAAGATGCAAGTTCCCCTACCCTGGTCTCCCTGCTATCAGCCTAGCTTTCAGTCTTCCTCTATGGGCTATGCTCTGAGCAATGAACAGTACAAGTAATCCTGTCAAATAAGTATTCATTATTCTATCCAGCTCTAGATATAACTACATACAATCTTTTTTTTTTTTTTTAATCAGCATTTTGTGGTTCTTGGCTTTAACCTCAGCCTAGCATCTTACAAGACAAGCTCCCCCTGGCTTAGCTGTTATGGCTCTGCACACTTCCAAATATGGGTCACCTTTTAATTTGCCCTTTGCAAACACTGGTGGCAAAATTTGAAAGCTGAATTACAAGCCCTTTGCCCCATCTCTCGGGCTCTCTGTGCTTCTTGCGTTTAGCAGCGCACTTATATTAATATATATGTGAGCTGTTTTCTCTGGAGTCTTTCATCTTTGCTGATGCCTGAGGTCCCTTCCTGTTGATATTTGCTGAGTGCAGCGGAATGGTGCTTGTGGTGTGAGTCAGACCTCACGGCAGCTCTGCTCATAAGGCAGCTGCCTAAAAGAGGATATAAACAGAGTTTCACGAGGAAGGAAAATCACCAGCTTGTTCAGCTAAAAGACAGTGACCTGCTATAACCTTTAGAATTAAAACATAAGCCATTATGGGAAAAGGAGAGGCCTCTCTGCCCCAGTGTGCCTGGCCTTTCTTCATTGATCTTAACCCGCTTCCTGATTTTACTTTTTTCTCTTACCCCTCAATCACCTTTGTCTCCAGAAACAAATTTCCTGAACTTCTTTACTGCAGTCATCTCCCGAGGTGGCTGCGGTTCATAGAGAAAGCATGTTGATGAGGCATAAATATTTGGGGGTGGTGTCAGCATTCAGCCAAAGAACTGAAGCCAGAATTTGGCTCCCACAGCTCACTGTTGGTGCCCAGCTTCCTCATAATCACAAGACTTTTCTCAGCTCTCTCCAAAAGACCCTCTCCTGGGTTGTGAGATCTGACACTTGCACCAGACAGGGAAAATTGCCATACAGTATTCATGATCAAAAACCGCTCATCACTTTCTCCTTCTCTTTCCCTGACCAGACCTTTTTTTCTGCTGTCACAAGCCAAGCCACTCTCCTACTACAGCCACTCTCCTACTACAGTGGCTTCTTTGGTGTGTAAGAAATTGTCTTGCTTCCATTATATTGTGTCATCTATAGGGAAAAATTCCTTCTCATTTGAACTAGAGTAGATGCAACAATTGATTCTGGGATTTCCAAAGGCACCAAAAGGATTTAGGCACCAAAAATTACTCTGTCTGTCCCATCAGCACAGATGTGGTAAGTGCCCAGTCCTCAGAGAATGTCTCTGGAAGTTTTGAAATGGGAATAGGCAGCTTAATAGCCAAACAATTACTTTTCTGAATTGAGGAAGGTAGCTAATTTCTGCTTAAGAGGGTCAAGGTACAATGACTATTGCTTTAACAAAGGGAGCTCTAAGAATGTGTTTGTAAATGTGCAGGTATTTGTATAGGGTGGGTGGTGCTGAGCGGCAAGTCTTTTCACCAGCAGAGCATTGTCTGGCACAGGCTCTAGAGCATGCCAATCCTATTTAGTCAGGATACATTTCAAAGAAAAAAAAAGAAACAGCAGTATAATCTGTACCATGAAGCTGCTGCAGCATCTTCCCATAAACAGCAGTCTTGTGCAGGTGGGAGGGAGGTTGCAGCTAGAGGAAAAGGGCACAATGCGCATTGGTATGTTGTGGCACTATATATGGAGCAGTATGAATGGGGCAAGGGGGAGGGGAAGCAGAGGGAAAAATGGCAGTTGGGCTTTTTCTCTCCACAGGAGTGTAATTTAGAAGGCATATTTAGAAAACCAGCAATACTGCTTTGGGGAGAGCTTTAACTGCTCTGCTCCACCATTAACTTGGTATTTCATTCAGCACAACAGCTGTGCACCAGATGCTGCATGTTGAAAGAAATATAATTTTCATCTCAACAACTTGCCTTCAGAGCAACACTGGTACGGTGAGCAAGGCAAGCAAAATTTCCCAGACAGCCCACTAGAAAAGAAATTGAAAGCATCTCTGTGTTCAGGATAAAATCTGCCATCGGTGTGGTGTTTTGTGGGGAAGGGCGAACAGTTCTCAAATACAATGGTGAGGAGTGGGAAGGAGAGGAGCACTGCCAGCAAATGCCTGATACTGCTCCAGGTATTGAGGCAATTTTGCCTCACTTGAAGAGAAGCCTTGGTTTTCCATGGCAGTGTAAGGGATGTGTTTAAAGAACAAGAACGCTGATTTATCATATGCTGTTTGGGAACAAAAGTGTCAGGTCAGCAATATAGATTTTGGCTCCTGATACTAGTGTGCCCATGCCACTTGAGCGTACAAAGGGTACAGGGCCTGGCCATGAATGGGGAGGAACAAACCTGGCATCCTTTGAAGCCAAGCTTGTCCACTAAGCCTGGAGGTGCTGAGACACCTCAGTCTCCTCATCTCAGACTTCTGCAGCAATGGAGTACACAGAGGGGACAGGCTGGGCAGAGAGATAGGCACAGTAGCAAATAGGGAATATATGTAACAAGGTGCACACAATACATAAAGGGCTAAATCCCATTTCCTTTTTGGGTACTTAGCTGGCATGTAGCCAGCTGGATAAAAAGTCAGCTGCTGGCACTTGCAAACATGTTGAGACTGTAAATCCCTGACGTGGAAAAATAACCATGCCTTGCTCTGCATGCGTGCTTGCTGAAGAGCTTTGCCAACTTGTAGCCCAGTAGCACTGTTAGAGTACTTGCAGGAGATCCAGGCTCTAGGCCACCTCACCAAAGCAGGCTTTTGAGCCTGCGCCTCTTTCTTGTCAATGCAAAGTTCTCTAGCCATCACACCACAGGCTAATTACTGGCCAGCCTCTTCCAGGCCTCTTGAAGCTGGCCTGCTGCACCTTGGTTTAATGTTCTTTGGATAAAGCACTAAAAAAGTTCCTGCGTCAGTGAAAGCAGCCCCCAGATAGAACCTGGAGCCCCTCTATTCCAAGGTAACTTCCAAAACACTGAGCCATGCAGCTGCTACTTCACTGGCTTCTTTCTGGCTCCCCATAGTTCCCTTTCTTGGCTGCTTCATGAGCCAGCTTCAACAAGAAAGCTCCAGGTGATGTTTAGCCTGTGCCCTGGTTGTTAGTGGAAAGCAAAAAGGCACAGGTCCAAAACTGCAATGGTCTCTATGCTCCTGAAGATTGAAGCATCTTTTCTGTTGTTTTTCTGTATTATGGCAGAGGGCTGTGTTTCTTAACAAGGCTTGTACCGCAATCAAGTTACTTATTATTAAGGTTATCTTAAAGGATCTAATAATAGAGCTGGATTCTAAGAACGCCAATCCCACTAGAGCACATGACAGAAGAGGATATTTTCCAAGGGGTTGACTGATTCTCATATTCTTTTTAATCGGGTTTGCTCCCCAGTGGCTAAAGTTCATAACAGCTTTGAACCTGAAAATCAAGAGCTGCTTTGTCACTGTGTTTCCACCGTATTGCAGTGTGGGTCACGCTGGGGGTTGATGGCACATTTCTGTGCAATATGAAGGACTAGTTTATGTAAAACTTGCCCAGGCCAAGTAGTCTCTGATCTTCATTAGCCCTATTGAAACCAGGGGTCTCTACCTGTGGAGTAAGGAACCAGTCATCAGCAGGAGGAAGACTGGTAGAGTCAGGCCCTAAAATATGGTTGGGATTTAATTAAAGATGGTGATATATTCTTAAGAACCGTCTTACTGACATACAGAGCTCTTTTGGTTCAGTTAACTTATTGCTGCCTGCGGCCTTCACCAGATGCCTGAGATGGAAGTATAGAACCTGTCTTGTTGTAGGACAGGGAGACCTACCTTCTCTACACCAGGCACAGTTCTGTTTCCATTGTCTCTTACCCCTATGCTTCCGAAGTAAATAATGCCAGCCTTTTACTCTCTTTATAGGAGGGTTTTTCCAGCCTTTGGTGATTCTTATCACCCTTCTCAGTTCTCCC
This sequence comes from Alligator sinensis, assembly GCF_000455745.1. NCBI lineage: Eukaryota > Metazoa > Chordata > Crocodylia > Alligatoridae > Alligator > Alligator sinensis. The sequence goes on from NW_005842429.1 coordinate 152,657, forward strand.
CCTCCTTTCCATTCTATAATATAGCTCAGGAGGAGGGAACTGAGGTTAATGCCATTGATTTATACAATGGCACTACATTTTTCTTTCCCCTCCATCTCATGTTTTATGCATCTCCTATGTACTTAAATACTTTCATCAGAATATCCTGTAAATTTCATTTTGGTTTAGCTCATAGATGTTACATTTTTAAAGTGCCATCCATTAATTCCTAGAAATAAATAAGTGGCAGGAGAACAGGCCAGTCTCATGAATCTTTATCCAATACCAGTAAGTCATTAGGGTTGTGAGTAAATTCTCCATTTGTTCCCAGAGAAACCACAGCATTTCCTACACTATATTGGTGTCTACTGCAGAGATTTCTTGAGGTTTTTCCAATGGTCCCATATGGCGTCTTCTCTTCTTTCTCTCCCCCTCCCATTCTCAAACATGCAACAACACACAAACAAAAGCTAGAATAGAAGGAGTTCTTTCATGAAGCCATGTCCACGACATCCACCAGGGCAGCATCAAGTTCAGAAATGCTATTTCCTAACAGGAAAACGCATCTCAAGAAACAGACATACATAACTGGCCTGGATGTCAAAGAATACTGACAATACAGCAGTTATAGCTGCATGCTTGTGGAATGATACAGTTGGAGCAGAAGTGCTCCAACATTAACCTTGTTTCATTCAGGTCGATTCATGTCCCTCCCCATTTGAAGTGCCATAAGAGTATATTTGTCCATACTCTGAATGTTAACCAGTGATAATACATCAGCTTCCACCACTGCCTTTGACCTGAATACTACCTTTGCAATTCTCAGGCATCTAACTCCCTTTACAGACCAGGCACGTTTATAGCCAAGACCCAGGTAGGTTTCAGTTTGAATCCCATCTGAAGCGTAGTTGTAAATCCAGGGAAGGTGAGGTCAAAACCCAAGTGACCCTACCTTGCTTGGTCTAAGAGCTTGTTAAAGTCCCTTCAAGTTTTGCCTGAGTAAAGCAAAATGCGCCTTTTCCTCCATCTTCCAATTGCTGTGGGTGACTGTGGTGCTATTTTAATAGGACCAAGGGTTTGACTGAAAAGTTTTTGTCAGCTAGGGCATGGTCATAGGAGTGGGAGGGGGAGGGAACAAGTGACCTGAAACAGCTTTGAAAAGGTGACTGGCCATACTTTGTTTGCATGTGGTAAAGTGGAAGAGGACGGGACTCGGAAGCAGCGGCTCTTGATGCTCTAGAGACCAGCAAGCTCCACTTGCTCTTGGCATCAGTGTAAAAGGCAAACCCATCTGAAGCTCGTGTGTGCTTTTTCCCTTGGCAGAAGTGAAAGAGTATGAACCCCCATTTGGATCGAAAGTGCGAGAACACCCATGTGTTGAGAGCATGAAAGACAATGTCCTGCGAGATAGAGGGCGGCCAGAGATCCCCAGCTCCTGGCTCAACCATCAGGTAAGAACACCTGGTGCAAAGTGGAGCATTGAGCCATGGCCTTGAGTATAAGGTTAGGCAGTTCAGACATAGTCCCTTACCTCATAGGCTGGAGTACAGAGGTCTACACAGATTATACAACCTTTAAGCAGGCAGTTAATACATCCAACACCTCACCATTCTGTACTGGGCCTCCTCTTCTTTCCTTACCTCACCCCATTAGTGCAGAATAAGGGATAAAGCTTCAGAAGATAAAATATCAGTCCCAAATGACAGAAGTTAACCAGAAGCCAGAGCAAATCCAAGCCAATAAACACAGCCAAAAATATCAGAGGAATATACTGTGCCCTGTTCCCATTCAAACTCCAAGAAAACAAAAATGAGAAAATTGCACTTTAGAAATGTTCATCTAGGAGCAAGAAGCAATAGCATCCCAGCTGATATTGTAGTTTAAGGCAACAGGAGAGGAGCACTTTCTGATAACAGCATCTCTGATCATTCAAGGCTTTCCAAGGGAAGCATTAACAATCCTCTTCTGGAATGGGTCTCTCTGTTGGACCTTAGTCATGAAGAACATGAGTTCATTACACACATAGCTAGTCAGAGCCTTTGAATTCAACCAAAACCTCACTAAGTAAAATGGCCTGAAAAGAAACCAGAAAAGTTCATTTCTCAAACACCTGCTCTGGGAGTACCAGAAGAGCAGCTGAGCCCACTCTGATCCCATTACTGGTACTGGTTAAATAAATTGACAGCTTTTCATAGAAAATACCTACCCACAGGTTACTAAATCCAAAGTAGTTCAGCCTGATTTGTGTCTCCAGAGGGCAGAAAGCATTTTGACTTTCTCAGGGAATCAGGAGCAGGGACACACCCCAATTCCTTGCCTACTGAAATGTTAGAAAATCAGTGGTTTATAACCACCTTAAGTAGGATCAAGTGAGCAAAAAGCCAAGGAAGTGATGCTGTACAGCAACTATGATACTACTTCTCCCCAAGCCAATGACTGCTGGCAAGCCAATGATCTTGAATGCTGAGGAAACAATTTTCTGACACATTAGGCACAAGAGAAGATGACTAGCTCTTTATGCATGCAGTCTAGGGACCAGAGAGCCAGGGCTCTTTCCTCCCAAGTGAGAGCCCTAACCATTAGGCTACAAAGTCTGGTGCCCTGTTGCATTATCTCCTTTCTAAATACGATGAATCTTGAATTCTTATCTGCCCCATAGCCCAGCTTCAACAGGAGGACTGGAGATCCCCCCCAAACACACCCAGACAAGCCTGGAGTCAGGTGCTTAGGTCATTTTCTCAGGCGGTGGAAGAAGTTGGGTCTTCCACACTGCACTGAGCAAATTTTCTAACCACTCATCAATTACAGAAAGGATGCGCACCACCCTGGGCCACATTTTAAAAATAAAGTGACCATGAAATGCATTCTGTAGGTTATTGTTTCCATGTATTGATGCCTGTGAGTGCTTACCAGACCAAGTACCTCAAGGAGACTTAAGTAGAGGAATTGGAGAAGCCCAGTTGAGCTTAGGTTTGAGTCTGATGCCTCACTGGGCAGTTCTGGGCCCTGGAGCAGTTATGGGAATTGGCAGAGGCCTGATTCTGGGCACCCAGGGCAATTTAAGCAAGACAACCATGAAGTGTAGGGGTGGGGATGTTCAATTGTGTTTGTGTAGGCACCCAAAAGTCCCACTTAGGACACTTGTATCCTTCACTCAATCTTTTGAGTGTAAGCAACCCTAATATATAGGAGCAGAACCAGTTCTTACTTCTCATTGCCCTATGGCATGTGATGTCAAGAGACTTTCTTCTGCCTTATAGATTCATTATGGAGAATTATAGAGCAGCTCTTACCTGACAGCTCCCCAGAGCTCTGAGACAGGAGAAGCACATGCTCCCTACTTGTAGGGGTTCTGTACAATGGTTGTAAATGAATAATTTAGGAATTCTGATGTCTAACAGTACTGCATTTTCTATCCTATTAATAAAAGTGCATTTAGTTCCTTCCCAGTAAATTCTTCCAGTATTTAATATAGTAACCCCTAAAATGCAGCAGCAGGCTGTTGACTTCAGTGGAGCTATGACAATCTTCAGCAGCAGCAGAACTGCTTTGAAATTGGTAGAAGTTGCTTTTCGTGTTATAGCTCTTCCATATTCATTTTCTTCCACTGCCGTTGCGTTTTTGTAATGAACTCATTATTCATCATGATAACATTCTGGAATGGATTTACATATTGCAATTTTCCCCCCCTTAATGAGATTTGTTGCACTATTGATTTCAAGTTAATGTTTAATATTTAATTTAATTTACTGCTTGTAATTTCAATGCCAGCAAAAAATGAATGTTATTTGTATACAGACAATAACAGGCTGCTATTAGCATTGATATCAGTCAACATCACCAATTAGGTAAATTATGTAATTAATGCAGTATTGTGAAATGCTACTTTTTTAAATACAAAAAGTTTAATATAAATTCTACTTAATGGGTTGTTAGTGTCATAAAGCAAAAGACACAATTTCCTGGCAAATCTCTCATGTTTATAACGCATATCACTAAAATGCAACTGTGCTGCTTTCCTGTAAACACTATTGAAACTAAAGCTAAATACACCTGTGAGCAACATGCATAGTGTTTTCAGCCTCACAGCCTTTCTTTCTACATGGAGCTAGTCTGAAAGAATGTATAAAGGACTGATCTAGGATTTCACAGATTGGTCAGAGTTTTGCTTGGGAAACTGAAGTGAAAGCCAGTGGCACCAAGGCATTGACTGATTTGCCATTGTGATATTATCATGCACCAAAAATTGTCATTGTTTTTATAATCCACAATAATGGCTCAAGGCACTTTATCTTCTGCAGCAGTGTGCTGTCATGCTGGCCCAAGAACTATAGTAACAATGCTGTAAATATGGATGTATTTTTAACATAGGAGTTCTCATTAGACATCACAGTGACAACAGTACCCATGAGATGACTGCAGGTCCAGTTCTATAAACCCCGATAGCATGAGTACATGTGCTTACTTAAGAGATTGCATGATTGCATTGATCAAGTGCTATGACTGTAACTGTCAAGGAGTTCATTGCTGTATTTCTGTGCCTACTGCAGGGTATCCAGATGGTGTGCGAGACTCTCATTGAATGTTGGGATCATGATCCTGAGGCCCGCCTCACTGCACAGTGTGTTGCTGAGCGCTTCAGTGAGCTCAGGCACCTTGACAAACTCACAGGGAGAAGCTGTTCAGAGGAGAAGATCCCAGAAGACTGCTCTGTGACCTCCACCAAGTAGCAAGTTGCTCAGGGTTGTGGATGGGAGAGAATTGCTCCTGAACTCGTATATCTTGGCAAAGGAAGAGGTCTTGAACAGTTCCCTGACTTGCTTCCTGTAGTACTGAGGATCTCACCACTCCCTTTACACTAAAGCTTCACAGAGGGACAAGAGTTTGTGGGAAGTAAAAGCCAGGGAGTTGGTGTCATACCATAGCATTGGCTGCCTGCAATCTTGTCATAGGATAAGCTGTGTTAGCACTTCCTCAGGAAACAAGATTTTTACAATAGCCAATAACATTTGCACTTTATTAATGCCTGTATATAACTATGGAATAGCTATTTTTATATATACAGCCATACTCAGAAAAGAGTACAATGTGCTTCTAGGAAATTACACATACATAAGAAAACCCTACCCGTTAAGGAAAGATAATGGGGCGGGAGCCATCATTATAGCAGCAGCAATGTACAAAGGCACCATACCAAAAAGACAAGAGCAACCTGCAATAAAAAGATGGCTTTCAAGTCACACATTATACATAGCCTGCTGTTGCCCAGCTGCACTGTATTTTATATTTGTAAGAGAATATGCTCACTGCAGAGAGACAGTTTTGGCCACAGAGTCCATTTCAGCTATGCAATAACTATGCAATAATTTCTACAGCTGGTTTCAGGTTTAGTCGGTCTTGTTCAGTGGACCACCATCACTCTCAACTGCTAACCATGTTCCTTAAAATATCCTGTACTGAGGGTGCTTGGGAGTTCTCACCCCCTTGCTCCCCAGTATATATTTCAATGCTCATTGCTTCACCCTCACTTGCATTTCATGCTAGCAGGCTTCAAAAGTATCAGAGGAACAAGTTTCCCTTCCCCACCAACCAATGAAAATCAAGCAGGGCCAACATTAATCCAGACAGATGTTTTATATTTGCTGTGCCTTCTGAATGAAATCAGTACTTTTCCCCCCTTTTATGTACTGATATAAAAACAAACATTTTTTATATGCACTGTGTCTAATTTCTTGACACACACAGTGCAGATTGTTTCATGCCTTATTTGCAAAAGCAAAGAAAGAACATCAATATCCTCTAGAGATGAATCCATATGAGGCTGTCATAGCTGTGGGAATGCTTTGCAGCAAGGTAATGCCATGCTCTGTGCTCAGCCCTGCTGCCACGCAGAGCAGTGAATGCTGTCCCCTTTCCCACCACCCCCTCCAGCCATTTTTCATGGCTTGCAAAAAATGTACCTTCCAAAACAGTACACTCATCAGACATGGCTTACATTCTTGGAGCCCTTCAAAATGTTTCGAATTGAAGCTGGCTTCACTTTGGGTTTTAAATGGTAGGATGTCTTCAGCTGTTTTTCTGTGATCTGCACATTTCTCTTAGCGGTCGAGTATGTGCCACCGAAACTAGTGAATCTGACAGCACAAAATAATTCTGCATAAATAAATGACTAGATCTTTTTATCTCTGGTGCAATTATAAACGCCTTTGTCATACAAACATCAATTTTTTTCTAGGAAATATTGCTTTTGTAAATCAATAGGAAACGTGTTTATTCAAATAGGAGTTAAGATTTATGAGGAAAATATTTTATTTAAAATGTTTTTGTATCTTCTTTTTTAATAAACTACTTAGAAATATTTAAACAAATTGGTGCAGAACATCAACGACTAAAGTTGAATTCAGAAAATACTATGTCATTTTATGGGGGTATATTTTTTTGGATGAACTGTGGAGCTACTGGCAAAAGGAGCAAACTGTTACTTTGTGCTGCAAACATCAATAACGCGGTGGTATGTTACAATCAAAGCTCTTGCCTATTGATGGTTTTGCCTTTGCAGAGCTGTGGCCCATTGCCCTCTAGTGGTGGGCTTCTAGATTGCACTCTAGCAATATTAAGGATGGAGGTAAAGACAAGCAAACTGGAAAGCTGTGTAGGGTTGTATCGTGGTCTGTTTTTTTTTCCTTTTAATTCCATATTGAAGCTCAAGAAATAACATCCGGTAGTTCCAAACAGTACTGACAATTTAACTACTACATGTAAAGGGAAATTTTTATTCTTTTTGACGAATACTTCACCTGTACATCATATATGAAATAGGAATGTGAACGGTGTATTCTCCTGTTTATCAAATGTTTCAAGAACGTACTTTCATTGTAAACAGTTTTTGTTTGGGGGTTTTTTTTTGTATAAATCAAATGTTTATTAGAGCAAATAAAATAACACCATCTCAAGCAGCTAAGGGGGCTTTTTTGGTCTATACAGAAGCTTCTGCAATAAACAGGTGTCCTTTCTTGTGCGTAGATTCCTCGGAGAAAGCCATCCATAGTCTGAAACCAACATTCACACCGTTTCAGTGGTCTGAACTTCAAGCCCCAAGTCACCGAGTCTGACATTCTGCAGCACTCCATTGTTTTGCGAATGGCTCAAAATCCTGTTAGCTCTCGAGGTAAAATACTGTGAAAATCAGTGGCATAACTAGGGCGGAATGACCAGAAGTCACTCCTTCACCTGTGCCCCAGGGTGCCAGACCATGTTACTGTGCTGCTGGTAGATATGCATACACAGGCCAAATCTAGTAGACCCTGTAATCTATATCAATACAGCCACCCTCCTCCTCCCCCCGCACGCACACATAAACACCCCGTGGGTCATCTTTTGGTGCAACCAGATCCGTGATCACTGTTAAAGCAGAAACTGAGATGAGACCTCCGTTAGAGCATCCGTGGTTTGGTCTGATATCGCAATAATCCAGAAAGTAGCACAATAAACCTGTTTTGCAAGATTCGTTTGTATTTTGGTTTAAGCTTGTCATGTTTAAGAACAACAGTGCTTCCACAGACAACATCAGTAAACCTGCTGAAAACAATACAGAAACAAAGCATTTCTTTCTTTCATCTGTAGGAGTTGTCAACGATCTACATTAAGTCAGCTTGGAAGTAGACACTGTACCTTGCTTCAGTGACAGGCACGGGCCCGAGAGTTGTACTCACAGTGGGATCCCAACAGCACAGTAGAAGTGGAAGGCCAGAGAACACAGCCTTCCAGCACTACACAATCTGGGCTGCAGAGCGGCTGTGTAAAAGCTGCTTAAATGTAGCTGGGAGGATTCACCAAGTGCCTGAATAGGTTTATCAAAGGCAGTGTTGCCTCCTTCTCCTGCACTGGGCCTCATAAGGACTTGGTTATCAAATGTAGCCCTAAGGAGTCAGATTCCTCATAAGCGAAAACATGTGCAACTCCCTTGCAGTCAATTATAGTCTTCTCTCTCTGCATCATTAGCAGATAATATAATTACTACTTCTTGTCACAAGCATATATTGACTTATACTGAGATATAGAAACCTCTCGTAGTCAACACTGATATCTGTGTACTTTCAATGGTGCCTACGCAGTGTCATCTGCTTACTTTGGATTAAAGTCAAAATCCTTTGGCATAACAAGGCAAACAAGTGTTGCAAAAACAAATACAGTGCATCAAGTATCTGAGCGGAGAAAGTCCCAGAGAACGTTCAGTTCTGATATCAAGTAAACATTATCCTGTTAATATTTTTCAATTAAGCCCTTCGCCCACCTCTGTTATCATAAAGATTGTATGCAACACCTTTGCATACAATTATGTATTAATTGTAATAATTAATTAGCATGTCAATCACAGTCTTATCTCCAAAGTACAAAGCAAGCAGGATTCGACTGGATACTGCAAAGGGTATTCCTTGGCTTTGCAAGTAAGAAAGGCAAAATTATAAACTAGATTGTAAAATGTCTGAAGCCAGACTTGTCTTCTGTGTTACCTGATTGTACACGGTTTGGCACCACAGAGCCATAACCATTTACTGGTGGGGGGAATCCAATATGTTCAACAATCTCCCATCCCTAGGAATATTTTCTGTACCATATGTACACTCCCCAAAACAGCAACAGCCTCTCAGAGGCAACGTAGCCCTAGGGCACTGGCACCTTGCAATCAAGAGGCATCAGCTGTAGGTGTCTACAGACGCTGTTGTGCCTTACTGTAACAGGGTCTGAAATTGATAGACTTCTAAAACATCCCCTCAGGCACAACCTAGTTGTGTAAATGAATGCAAGGGTATCCTTTATTCAAGATGCTCCAAAGAGTGAAGGATTCATAGGATGTGTATCAGAGCTAGAAACTAAGTCATAAAAGCAAATTTTTTCCCTTCCTTTCATAAAGAGAAAAATCTGCCATTTTACACGCAAAAAATTCTAAAAATAGTCTTATTGAAAGTCATTTCTTTTATAAATGCTTAAAGTCTTCATTCTTTAACTTCAAGGAGAATATTTATGGGTTGAGAATGATTTATAAAAGTATGGACTCCTTCTGCCTCATGCTCGTTCTTGAAGGAAAATGCTTTTTGTCCTTCACATGCTGAAGATAGTATACATTTCCTCTGAGATATTTATTTGCAAATACTTTGTACATAAAAGGCCAGACTTCATATACTAACTCCCTGATAACATGTGAATAGTGGGACATTTTATGGACAAATATGGCAAGACCATTTGATCCTATGATTAGTTAGCTGGCGTAAGAGATCATTTGAATATTAATTTGGGAATTATATGGTAATGCTTAAGCAACTTGTTACTCAACTCAGAGAGACAAGAACCTTCCTTTAAAGAGTGTTAGGAAGAAAGACACCACTTTCTCTGACAATTAGTTTAAAAACTCTTAAGAAGCAGAACTGTATCACCTCAATCACTAATGGGACTAAAAGGATACCTCAAAAAATTATTGAATAAAAGCAAAAGTTAGAGATGTTCTGGAAAGCTCCTCTCTCAAAAACAGAAGCAATATAACAGCAAAGAACCCTGCTACTTAGCACTGCATTAACAAACCGTGCATTCATGAATTGAAGACCTCTCCAGGAAAGGTGACTGCAGCTGGTATTTTTCTTCTACCTTCAGTGAGATTATGAGAAAAGAAGTGGATTAATTTATCCAAATGGAAGCTCTCTCTCACTTTTATTCTCATTTTGCTCTTACATTTATGCACATTTATACAGGTTTGTCTCATGCTTTCAACTCACCCTGTTCACCTCAGCCCTACAATCAACAGAAGCAACAAAGTAGCTAAGAAGAGCAAAGAAGCCAAAAACATGGCATTTAGAAAAAACACGTTTCAGTCCACTTCTGAAACACACTCCCATCATTTCACGTATTAACAGCTTGTTCTGCTGTAAAGCACCAAACACCATACTGTTTAGTCTCTGTACTTCAGGAAAACGAGATACAAGCTAACCTTGGCAAGCAGAGGCACACGTTCAACTTGTTCCTCGCTACATAGGAATTTGGGGCAGCTCCTGGAGCTCTTAACCCCTGGATTGTCTGCACATTAACACCTGAAACCAGTTTTAAACTTTTGCTATGCAGCTCAAAATTGCACCACTCCAGAGCAGGATTATCGCTGATCCAGACTACCCAGCTCATGTTACACTAAGGTGTGGCCACGCTAGGCTACACCTTAGTGTAAATACCCAACCTGCCCTCTCTCCTCTACTAGCATAGATCAGGCCCGCTGTCCCCAACCAGCACCCCAGATCCTTGCTCACTGCCCCCCCCGTTTTCCTCACTTACTTGCGGCTGCCCATGCTGTCTGTCTCAGGGGAGCAGGCAGGGAAGGGTTAAACTACCAGCCTTCTCTTAGGGAAGAGAAGAATAGCTCTGCAGCCAGGCACAAAGGCATTGGTGACTGGTACCGCCATAGTCAGGGGGAGCACGTGCCCCGCCAGTGACCAGTCTGCAACCGAGAGGTGGGGGGGTCCAGTTGGGAAGCAGCCACAGTGCTCCCACTCCCCAGCCAGTGCTTGCAGGAGGGGCACCAACACTCCTGCCTACCCCCCCTGCCCATCGCCTGAGAGGAGAGCGCGGCCTGTCAGGGGGCGCACTGGTGCTCTTAGGGGGTGCACGTGCACCCCTGTGGACCCTGTATGCATCACCACTGCAAGGTTAACCCTTCCATGCCTGCTCCCCTGGAACAGACAGCATAAGCAGCCATAAGTAATGCCCCAGGGACAGCGGGGGCATGGGGACAGCCCCGGGAGTAGGGGGAACCAGGGGAGCCCCAGGAGGCAGGGGGAAAACCTGGAGTGGGAGGGGAACAGATTCTTACCTTTCAGTCCTCCAGGCCCCCCGCTGGCCTGCAGCATGACTTCTCCAAACCTGAGCTAGCACTAAACACGGATCAACATCTGTGCAGCTCATAGTATAAGGGGTAACAAATCCCTAAAGAATCTTAATATACATTGGTTAGTTTTTCTTGTGACTCATACATATGGATTCTTTTAAAATAACCAAAAGTTGCCTAGCTGCTTCTATGCTGAAGAATTTATTTCAGATCACTCGGCCCATTTGCAAACTGCTTAGGTTACCCATGAAAAGCCCAACAGGGTTCAACAACTCTTAAACAAAATTCTTTGCCTGGCTCTAATGGTTTAATTTTTCTATGATACACTCAGACAACATTCCCAACTAATGTGGGGAATAATTCACTTTGGTCTATTTTTACCTAGAAAAGTGTTCACATCAGAAGAGGACCAACTCTTCAGGTATAATTATCAGGGATCCTGATAAAAAATTGCAAATTCTCTGATAAAAAACCCCAAATCCAATGAAAATGAAAAGCCCCTCATTCCCCCACACGGCCCCTTGTCCCGCCCCTGCCCCTGCTGCTGGAGCAGCAAGGGAGGAGAGATCCTGACGGGGCAGGAGCCCCTGTGATGGTGCCCTGGGAGCACAAGCCTCTTCCCAGTCAGAGGCTGCGCTGCGGGCAGGAGCGGGGCAGGCAGAGCTACCGCAGATCTACCCTCCACAGCCCTCTGCCCCCCCCAGCTGTACCGGAAGGGGCCCCCAGCTACGGGAGCCCAGGACCCAGGTCCTGTCCCCAGCAGGAAGTGGCGGCTCCTGCGGAAGAGTGGAACCCGGCTCCCCCCCGCTGCCTGCTGCCTGCCTGTTGTGGACTCAGGTGGAGGAGGGGCAACTTCCCGCTGTTGTGTGTACTCCCAGGAGGTTAGGGGGGGACCTGTGCCCCCCAGATCTGTGCATGGGGCAGGGGTAGGCCTGGGCTGCCCACTGCAGGCTCGGCCTCCCATCCTGCTGCCCTCCCCTGGGGCCTCCATAATACGGCGTGTACAACCTGGCACTGCAAGGAACAGCAGGGCCACATGGGGATCTCATTGCCACTGCGAGTTCTGTGCCACTCTGGCAATGCATCCCCTTCACGCATGGCACCAGTGAGGGACACAACCCTGCACCACTCCCCCTGCTGCTGCGTGCACAGGGGATGCATCGCCAGAGCAATGCAGAGCTCACAGAGGCAAGCAGCTTTCCTCCATGGCCCCTCTCTGCCCTGCACTGCCAGGTTGTACCTGCCGAGCTGCAGAGGCCCCAAGGAAGGGCAGCAGGGCAGGAGCCTGAGCCTGAGCCTGAGCCTGCAACAGGCAGCCCGCGCCCACCCCTACCCCACGCACAGATCTGGGGGGCATGGGTTTCCCCTACCCTCCAGAAGTGCACACAGTGGTGGGAAGCCAGCCACACATCCTCCCCCCCGCAGATGAGCTGCCCATGGCCCCGTCCTGCTCCCTGCCAGGACCTTGTGGCTCCGCACTGTGACCCTGGCCCCCAAGCCCTGTGCAACACGCACCTGGACAGCAGCCCCAGCCCTGCCCAACTCCCACTCTTCCTCCCTATGGCGGCCTCAATCCTCCCCACCCCCTCACCCCCCTTACCTGCAGGAGTTGCTCTCCAGGCTGCCTGGCAGCCCTGTTCGTATACACACACATGGTGTCCCCTGCCTGACCGCTCTCCTCCCACTTCCTCCCAGCCCCTTGCAGGCTGGCGCTCTGACAGCCTGCAGAGAGCTGTTTGGAAAACTGTAAAATGTGGGTTTCTCCAGCAAAATGAACAATCTACGTTTGCCTACAGTAAAAGGTAAAATCTGTGGTTTTCTCCATTTTTTCATGGGAAACAGAAAACCCGGATCCCTGATAAATCACTATGAAAACTCTCCACTGAAATATGTGCAGAAGATACCCTAACCTGTACAACCATTTACATTGTTTATTGCTTGTTTTTCCTTTGTCTTTTCTTTCTTTCCCATCCTATAAAAGCAGAATAGTGACAGGTAATAAGTGTAATCATTTTGCTTGCCTTTAATCAAGTGTCCCTAAGGCATTCCAAGAGCCCTATAAAGTGCATTTATGCTGCTACGTAGAGATAACATTAGTGCTGCCCTTTCATCCCATACACTGAACATCTACATTGGAAACACTTTTGGTGGACCCTCAGCTACAATTCAGCCCAACCCTAAAAGATCTGCTGACTTTCCAGAGCCTGAGGTCTACTCTAACTCCTAGCCCTTTCTGCCAATCTTTGAAACCCACATGGATAGACCAGGATACAAATATAAGATGTCTGAAGATAGTAATCTACAATATCCTCTTCTCTTAACAATCAGAGGCCTTACTAAGGAGGCCTGATTAAAGAGTTATGTGGATCCTTGCTCATTTCCCCGCAGACAAGAAACAGCAGAGCCACTTTAGGTTGGGATTGTAGGTGAACTGATTAGATCACAGTGCCACATGAGCATGACTATGCTACTTCTGTTCCAGAGCTAGCTCATGCATCTCCATAGCATGCATAGTAAGAAGATCATGAAAGAATCTGGCTCTGGATGTAGTCAGAAAGTTGAAAGGCAGTTGGTAGCAGGATGGTAATTAGGGTTCAGGTGTGCCTACCCAG
>NW_005842429.1:166145-175174 GCF_000455745.1 Alligator sinensis
TCTGGTCTTTGAAAGCGTCCTCCAAATTCAGCCTACAGCAAAGGGGGAACTCAGGTTCCTCCCCACTCTGAGACTCCAGACTTTTGGTCTCTTACCTTACCTAAGACTGTGGCCCTGACTCAAGAACTGAGCATCCACCTCCAGCCTGCTGAGAGACTTCGCTTCTCATTGGGGAGACTGGGTGCAATCTGAAGGTCCATGTAGCAAAGCAAACTTTTTAGTAAAGACATTTATTGGGGCAAAGGCCACCCAGACAGAGGTTTTTGTCACCCCCTCCCCCAGGGTAGAGCTGTTCCTCTGTCCCCAATACAGCCCATAGCCCAGAACATCTGCAAAAAGATACAACCATTCCCTTCTCATTCTTTCTAGGCTCCCCCAAGCTGGTCTTTGCCTACCCCCATCCCTCCAAACCTCCTTGCAAGGAGCTGACAACCTTCCATTTACATTCCCCTCTCCATTTACATTCATCTTTCCCCCCTCCCTCCTCCCATCTCATGGGTGGGGGCCACCTCACTTTTGTTGAGATGTCAAAACTCTGGGGTTGCTAGATCCGTCTTGTCTCGTCCCACACATTTTGCAGGTAGGCAACCTTGGCACTTAGCAGGGACTCTATCAATACCTTTCTTCCTTTCTTTGCCTGTGTGTTAGCATTATAGGTAAACCAAGCCATGCAACACTATAACAACATGAACAGGTAAATATTACAATAAACATCATAATCTGTCACAGGGGGCTAGATCAGCTGTGGGATCACATATTATCTTAAGCAATAGATAGGCCATGATGCTATACATTAGGTGTCAGGAGGTAGGCAGGCTCTGAGGCAGCAGGTGTGGGAATGTAAATAAAGTTATGCCAGGATAGGGGTGGGGGGTTAAACTACAGAATTAAAAAGGTTGAGAACCACATGTCTAGATTATATGGTTTTTAGTATTTTTTGGAGAAAAGTATTTGGCATTGAATACCTTCATATAATCTTTTCCATCTCACAGTGGTGACATTACAACTTGCAAGTTTGCACAATAGAGAACAAGTGGTATCGATTCTCAGTAGCAAAGAGAGGATGTTTTCTTCCTTTCACATCTTGCTGAGTTCAACCTTGTGGTGAATTGGTTAGTGCCCTCGCTGAACTTGCAGGGTCAAGTTCTTACAGTCTGAAACCAGCAAAGATCCTTTGAAATGTTAACTGCCATGTCATTGTCACTTCACTGCCACATGCATCCCTGATGGGACTCCACAGAAGTGGGATAATATAGGTATAAATCTGGTCTATGAGATTTTAAGCTAATACATGTAGTAGTTAAGAGTAGGATGGTATTTTAGGTCCATACATTGTTATAATTGATGAGCAATATTTAGAATTAATTTTTTAAATTAAATCTATGTGATTTTACAGGATATTTTTACTTCTTACATTTTCTTAATATAATTCCTAATTTCTTAAATTAATAGGAAGTGTGTTGTTGGTGCAGATTTGACAGCTTTTGCTATTAGACCTTGCCCAATCTGTAAATCTGACTCTTTTACTATTTGTTCGGATAAGAGAGATTAATCATATTAACCTCAAAACACAATTTATTTTACAGATGAGTTTGGCACAGACTGGGTCAGATGACTGTCCATCTTTGTCTCAATTTCTTTTCTGTAGTGCTCCCTAATAATTGCTTATCACATTAATAATTGGAATGTATTAATTTTATAATGGGAATGACTCCTATAGCAATCATTACTGTGCACTTTCCTGATTGAGCTGCAAAGTTTAGTGATAACAAAACTATTAACTTCAGCATATTAAATGGTCTAGTGAACAACCTGTGTACATTTCTGGTTCCATTTTATATACTTTATAGTATAAACTGCATTTTTAAATAACCGAGTTAATTGACTGCCAGCAATAATCAAGATGAAATTATTGCTACTGTGAGCTGCATGTAGCACTTCCATTGAATCGTTCCTTTTTCCATATTTTTGGAAGATAGAGAGGATATGGATGTTGTTTAATTTTTACTCAGCTATATGAGAAAATATCCTAACCCATATATATAAGGCAATGCCCTAACTTATATTTATCAGCCATTACAAGAAAAATATCAGTATCTACTAATTACAAAAGTTATAGCATAACAAACAATAGGGGAAATTTTCACCAAGATAAGGCCTAGATAATGGAAGCTTCTCATACAACTGTTGGCTTGAGAAGAAGGATGATCCTGTTGATGTAAGGCTCAAGAGATCTGGGTTTGGCTTGAGGTGGATAAAACTTAGACATTTCTGTTCCATGGAGATAACCCAGATTTCAGGGGAAAGAGGAAATGTCCTGTTTCAAAATACAAATAGGAAGTTTGGAATTTTCCCTGGAATGAAAATCCCCTGCCCCCCCCCCCCCCCCCAAATATTTTTATAGTAATTAAACTTTTTGCTTAAAGCATTTCAACATGAAATTGAATTTGTGAACTCAAGGTCTGAAGTTTCTACCTCAGCTGTAGCTCTCAGAGCCTCTAGGCTCCTAGCTGCACATCACTGCTAACAGACTGTCCAGAAGAAGCCAGGAATACGGAAGCCGTGGAAGCCACAGCTGTGTCTTGGGCATCCTGGAAGTCCTGTAAACACTAGATTTTGCAAAACTTGGGAGCTCAGCCCCCTAGGCAAGCTTGCCCCAAAACCACACAAGGTCCTGTTGAGTCCCTGCTTGTGGCTGTCAGATGTCCTATGATGGTGGTGAGGAGGGAAGAAGGATACACACAAGTGAAACAACTTACTTCCCCCAGAGCTGTATTTTCTGACAAACACCACTTAAGTTCCTTCCCTCTGGCCCCCTTAGTCAGTTCCTTATGCATCTTCCTGTTCTGCTAATCCACATATTCTCTATATTTTCCTCTTATGGCATTTATCAAATGCTTTTCTGACATTGTTAGATGAGGTCTACTACATATACTTGGTGTAAAAAATGAGTTATCATGGAAAGATAGTAGGTTAGTCTGGCCCAGTCTCTCTCACCCAGGTTAAATTTTATCCCATTTTCCCAATTATATTCTATTGTATATAATTCTATTTATATACATCTCTAGTTCTTCTATGACAGGCTTTGATGATGGTAGGAGAGCAGTGGATGTGATATAGCTTGATTTTTGCAAGGCTTCTGACAGTCTCTTATGACATTCTCATTAACAAACTAAGAAAATGCAGACTAGACAAAGAACTTCAAGGTGGATCATCTGGTACTTGTCGGATCGTCATGCACAATGAGTGGCTCAATCAATGGCTCAATGTTTAGTTGGAAGTAGATATCAAGTGGGGTTCCTCAGGGTTCTGTCCTAGGTCCAGTACTGTTCAACATCTTCATTAATTATTTGGACGATGGGACTGAATGTGCGCAAATGAAATCAAGTTGCATGGAGTTACAGGTAGTCTGGAGGGTAGAGCTAAGATCCAGAATGACCTGGATAAACTAGAGGAATAGTCTGAAGACAATCAGATGAAATTCAGCAAGGACAAATGCAAAGTCCTGCACTTGGGATGGAATAACTGCATGAAAAAATAGACTGTGGAATGAATGGCTAGGCTGCACTACTACAGAGAAGGACCTGTGGGTTACAGTGCACCATAAGCTATACATGAGTGAACAGAGTACTCTTACTGCTAAAAAGCCAGCTTACCAGGTTGTATGAAGAGAAATGCCTCTTGCAAATGAGAAGTGATTCTTCTACTCTATTCAGTATTGATGAGGCCTCACCTGCAGTACTGTGTACAGTTTTGGGCACCATACTTCAAGAAAGATATGGATAGATTGGAAAGAGTCCAGTATAGAACAACACAAATGATTAGGGGCCTCAGAGACAAGACTTATGAGGAAAGACTGAAAGAACTAGGCTTATTTAGTCTGGAGAAAAGAAGTCTAAGTGTGTAGTGTCCGAAGACTGGAAGAAGGCCAATGTGGTGCCTATCTTCAAGAAAGGGAGGAAAGAGGATCCGGCTAACTATAGGCCCATCAGCCTGACTTCTATCCCGGGGAAGATCTTAGAAAAGTTTATCAAAGAGGCCATCCTTAATGGACTGCCGACGCCAACATCTTAAGGGATAGCCAGCACGGGTTTGTTGCGGGTAGGTCTTGCTTTACCAATCTCATTTCCTTCTACGACCAGGTGACCCATCACCTGGACAAGGGAGAAGAGATGAGGCTGCACACTCCTGGTGCATGGTTGTCATGGGAGACTTCAGCTACCCAGACATCTCGTGGGAAGAGCGCTCGGCTAAATCTGAGCGAATGCCAAGCTTTCTCTCATGTGTTGATGAGCTCTATCTGATGTAAGAAGTCTACGGGCCAATGAGAGGTAAAACACTGCTTGACCTGGTTCTGGCAATGGGGGACGACCTAATCAGCGACCTAATGATTGAAGGGAATCTGGGTGACAGCAACCATGAGCTGATCACCTTCACCATCCGCCATAAAGCTGGCAAGTCAGTCAGCAATACAGAAGTCCTCGACTTCAGGAAAGCTGACTTTGACAAGCTCAGGAGGCTTGTCAGTAAGGCCTTAAATGGCCTCAGCCCAAAGGGGAGGGGAGTTCAGGATGAGTGGTTGCTCCTCAAAGAAGCAATCCTAGATGTGCAAACAAAGTCTATTCCATCTAAGAGGAAAGGCAGCAAAAGGGCACAGCAGCCCCCTTGTCACTCCAGGGAACTAGTGGACCTCCTGCAGCTAAAAAGACAGACCTACAAAGGATGGAGGACTGGATCCACCTCCAAGGAGGAATATTCTGCACCGGTCCAGACCTGCAGAGAGTGAACCAGGAAAGCCAAGGTTGTGACAGAACTGTAAATAGCTACAAGTATCAAGGACAATAAAAAGTCCTTTTTTAGATATGTGGGGAGCCGAAGGAAAAGCAAGGGCAGCATTGGACCCCTGCTAAACCAGATGGGACAACTGACGCCCAGGAATAAACAAACTTTGTAAATGGGCACTTTGTGTCAGTCTTTCACCAGTCCCACGGGATGCCCCTGCTCATAATGGGACAGGGAGGCCCGGGGGAAGGAGATTCCTTACCCTCCATCAATGCTGATCTCATGAAGGAACACCTTGAGAGGCTAGACACCTTCAAGTCAGACGGCCCTGACAGTTTACACCCCAGGGTAGTCTAGGAACTGGGTAGCATCATAGCTCAACCCATGGCACGGATCTTCAAGAACTCCTGGCGCTCTGGTGAAGTGCCCAAAGATTGGAAGAAGGCCAATGTGGTGCCTATCTTCAAGAAAGGGAGGAAAGTGGATCCGGCAAACTACAGGCCCATCAGCCTGACCTCTGTCCTGGGGAAGGCCTTAGAAAAGATTATCAGAGAGACCATTCTTAACAGACTGGCTGACGGCAGCATCCTGAGAGATAGCCAGCACGGGTTTGTTGCGTGTAGGTCTTGCTTGATCAATCCCATTTCCTTTTACAACTAGGTGAACTATCACCTGGATAAGGGAGAAGAGATTGATGTCATATATCTTGACTTTAAAAAAGCCTTTGATCTGGTATCCCATGATCACCTCTTGGCAAAACTGGCCAACTGTGGCCTTGGGTCCACCACAATCCACTGGCTGGAGAACTGGCTCTGCGGAAGGACCCAGAGGGTGGTGGTTAATGGAAATCAATCATTGTGGTGCACTGTGACCAGTGGGGTCCTCAAGGCTCTGTCCTCAAGGCTCTGAATAGCCCTATACTATTTAACATCTTCATTAATGATGTAGACATTGGTGTCAGAAGTGGACTGGCCAAGTTTGCCGATGGCACCAAACTCTGGGGTAAAGCATCCACACCTGAAGACAGGAGGGTGATCCAGGCAGACCTTGACAGGCTCATGAAATGGGTGGACGAGAACCTGATGGTGTTTAACACCAAAAAATGCAAGGTTCTCCACCTTGGGAGGAAAAACCTGCAGCATGCTTATAGGCTCGGCAGTGCTGCACTGGCTAGAACTATAGACAAAAGGGACTTGGGGGTCAAGATTGACCACAAGATGAACATGAGCCTTCAAAGTGATGCTGCAACTAGTAAAGTGAGCAAAATGCTGGTTTGCATCCATAGATGCTTCTCAAGCAAATCCCAGGATGTCATTCTCCCATTGTACTCAGCCTTGGTGAGGCCGCAGCTGGAGTACTGCATCCAGTTTTGGGTTCCACAATTTAAAAAGGATGTAGAGAAGCTTGAGAGAGTCCAGAGGAGAGCCACGCGCATCATCAGAGGTCAGGAAAACAGACCTTATGACAACAGGCTGAGAGCTATGGGGCTCCTTAGCCTGGAAAAGTAGGTCGAAAGGTCACAAACTCCACTGTGACCGTTTCAGGTTGGACATAAGGAAAAACTTCTTTACTGTCCGAGCCCCCAAGATTTGGAATAGACTGCCACTGGAGGTGGTTCAAGCACCTACTTTGAATGCTTTCAAGAGACATTTGGATGTTTAGCTTGCTGGGATCCTATGATCCCTGCTGACTTCCTGCCCCTGGGGCAGGGGGCTGGACCTGATGATCTTCCGAGGTCCTTGCCAACCCTAGTGTCTATGAATCTATGAAATAACTGAGGGATGATTACCTGTAGGGGGTAGGATGAAGAGCAATGGCCTCAAACTGCAGCAGAGGAAATTCAGGTTGGAGATTAGGAAGACCTTTCTGACTATGAGAGTGGTCAAGTATTAGAGTAGTCAACCTAGAGAAGTTATGGAAACTCCATCCCTGGAAATCTTCAGAGCAGGGTAGATAAAACCCTTGGCTGGGATGATTTAATCAGGGATGGTCCTGCCTTGAGCAAGGGGCTGGACTGGATGACTTTATGAGATCCTTACTTTAACTAAATGAGCACACTATTATATTATTTGGCAGAGTACATAAGCATTTACAGACAGAATCATAGAATGATAAAAAAAATAGGGTTGGAGGGAACCTCAAGAGGTCATCTAGTCCAACCGCCTACTCAAAGCAGGACCATCCCCAACTAGATCATGCCAGCTAGGGCTTTGTCAAGCCAGAATGATGCAAGTTTGGTGATCTTGTAAATGTCATGACTTCACAACTCCACTGTAAAATGGTTCACAAACACACCTACAGCTTATTAATGAACATGAGATCCACGTGAAGCTCAGCCTTCCCACTGAAATGATTTCCTTTTATTGTTTTGCCTCTAAACCTTTACATTCTTTTATGGTACCTCTCACTGTGCAAATTTCCTTGTTTTGTTTTGCTTTGCAGTGTAATTTGCGGCTGATTATTGTGTAGTTACAGAATTAGAGTAATGACATCTAATTGTATATCTGAAGCGAAAACATATAATTGTGTGGGACTGAATTCAATTTAAAGAAAGGAAAACCCTCCACCAGGGTTTCGCATGGGTTATACAGTGCATTTACCAGGCAGAGCTATGTTGATTGCATCCAACCTGCAATTAGCATGTGCAATTAGGATATAATGAATATGCGCACTAACATTATTTCAGCATGTGATATTAAGAATGCTTAGCATTTACCTTATTGCACATAGTACTCATATGTTTGAAGTGTTTAATCAATATTGGCCAGTTAATTCACAGAAAAAATGGACAGTTCATACATGGAAGTTATCAGGAGAATGGCTAATTTCTAGCTACATGGTCAATCACCCTTGAGCATCACCCAAGATGATCAGACCTTGTTGAGCCTATTGAACAGACATCTGGAAGAAGGGCCTGTGCCAAGATTGTGGCAGTTAGAAAACAGCACTCAAGAACCTGAGTGATGAGCATTGTATAAATACCTGGACAGATGGAGACATGAGATTATATTTTAGGAGACAGAGGACTTTTCTTTGCAGTTAATTGTTACCACTCTGCTATCCGAAGCCCTCTGATTGTGGCTTGCATTCAGCCTTGCACAGGGCAATATGGACTTGGCTGGAAATCCAGGCATGAAAGATAAAGAAAAATATGTCAAGTGAAACATTTAGGCACCTGTCTGTGGACTGTTTCTGTGACACATCTACAGATGTTCATCAGTCTCTCTCTCTCTGAGTACCTATCTAATGTTCTAGTTAAGCAAACCCCAACTTCAGCTTGTGGACATGAGGAGATCTACAAAGCTTTTAACATGAGATTGATAGCCTGACCCACAAAGGGCAAAATTATTGGAAGAGTATCTGCAGCCAGCATAAATAATTCAATTCTGTCCATCACTATTAATGATAAATACAAATTCTTTGTAAAAAAAAAGACTAGTGAGATAAACATTGACACTTAGGCTGTGGTGTCACTAGCAACTAAGGCAGGGTTTTGGAACACACTAGCAGGGCTACAGTTTTATTTATGACTTTTTTCAGGTGACTCCTGTTGGGCAAAATCCTCTTAAAATGATTAGGGGCCTATTTCAGGAAACTGGACATATTTTGCCCTCATTGATTGCATCCCCTTTATCAAGTAACTCAAACATTGGTTTGATAATCTAGACATTGTAAATTGCTTACTGAACATCCACGCTCTTTTATGCCATGAAAATAAAGAAAGTTTACTTTTCTATATTCCCTCCCATCCCCATCCCCACCCCCACTCCCAAAAGAAAAAGGGCATTGAGCAATTCTGCAGAGTACAAATGACTCAAAAGGGCTTCTTTAAGAAACATTATTTAACCTTCTGACCAAGATGACTTGGTATTTTCCCTATACTAGCAAAAAATTTCCCTTATTTACCCAAATCCAAGACAACTCTGAATTTAAGATGACTGCCCTAATAATTAGATTTTATAGTTGGGAGGGAGGGGCCATGCTGAATTTATAATTTTATATATAGAAAATTATAAATTTGATAAAATTTTCCATATATAGAACCTACTAATTGGAGATTCATCTTAAACATGTACCCCACCCCTCAATGCTGTGGCAGGGAAAGCAATGGAGGGGCTCAAGGGGCCAGAACCCACACCTTGTTCCTCCCACCACTTGTCCCGCTCATGCCTATGCCTGTTCTCCTTGCCACCTAGCCCCACTGCCACTTGCCCCCAATCCCCTCCTGCCTGGCCCTTGCCCCCCTA
>NW_005842429.1:175675-176227 GCF_000455745.1 Alligator sinensis
CCCCCCCCCCAGCAGCGCCTGGGTCTGGGCTGCCCCTCACAGGAAGCAGCAGCTGTTGAGGCCAGAGCGCAGAGCCTGCCTCCCTGCCCTGTCCTGCTGTGGGCTTGGGGCTCCCCATCCTGCTGCCCTTCCCCCAGGCCTCTACAGCCCAGCAGGCAGGGCCTGGCATGGGAGAAAGCACCATGCTGTGGCCCTATCCACTAACATTGTGACCCCATTTGGGAACTGCTGGTCTGAGTGTTTACCTTATTCCAAAGAAGATTCCTGCCAGGCTCTCACAAATGTGAGCCTGCCTGGCATGGGAGAAAGCACCATGCTGTGGCCCTATCCACTAACATTGTGACCCCATTTGGGAACTGCTGGTCTGAGTGTTTACCTTATTCCAAAGAAGATTCCTGCCAGGCTCTCACAAATGTGAGCCTTGATAATTTTTTCAAAGACTTTGCCAAGGATGGAGGTGAGACTCACTGGCTTATAGTTGCCTGGGTCCTTCTTCCTCCCCTTCTTGAAAATGGGGACCACACTGGCCCTTTTCCAGTCCTCTGGGACTTG
>NW_005842429.1:176614-177017 GCF_000455745.1 Alligator sinensis
TTTACTTGGGTTGCCATCCTCAGCTCCATGGTAGCTTTGGCCCGTCTAACTGCCTCCCTACAAGCACGAGCAGAGGAGGTATATTCGTCTTTGGTGATCTCTCCCTGTTTCCACTTTTTATGTGTTCCCCTTTTGGCCCTTAGGCTGCCCTGGATTTCTCTGGTCAGCCAGGGAAGCCTCCTGGCCCCTTTCCCCCTTTTGCCTCGCTCGGGGATCGTCTTGCTTTGTTCCCGAAGGATCATTTCCTTAAGGCACAGCCACCCTTCTTGGGCTCCCATCACTTCAAAACTCCTACTCTGCAGTGCGTCCTTGACTAATCGCCTGAGTTCATTGAAATCAGCTTTCCTAAAGTATAGCACTTTCACCCTACTAGTTACCTTACCCACTCGATGTCTTATGGTGA
>NW_005842429.1:178266-187886 GCF_000455745.1 Alligator sinensis
CTTTCCTGCTTATGCAGGGGGTCGGACTCGATGATCTATTGAGGTCTCTTCTGACCCTAACATCTATGAATCTATAAGTCCAATTTACAAAATCCATATATATGAATGAATCTAAAAGGGAATATAGAGACAGTGGGCCACATTGTGCCTCAAGCTCTATCTGTGCATCACTGCTGGGAGAATTAGGCTCAATGCTCTGAGAGGTGGTATGGATGGAAAAGGAGAAACGGAGTGATCCAGTCACTTTTACTGGGATATTTAAAATATAAAACCACCATGTTCTATAATTTAAATGCTGTATTTGATATTGGGAGTGAAACTCGTATCTCTTCCAAGATGTTTATCAGAAACCGTGGGTAGGATGGGGTATGATGCTGCAGCCTTCAAATAACCTCTATTCAGAAGCTGGGAGAGAATACATGTCATTCTTAATTCAGTACAACCAGTTTGCTTTTTTCTCTTTATCTAGACCATTTGTGCTTACTCTTCCTTAAAGACAACATATATACATTAAGATTTACAAATGACAAAACACAGCCTGTATTTAAAAGAGTATCACTTACTTCACTTTTTATTAAAATCATCAGCTACAAAATAGGCATTTTGCATTTACTAGATCTAAATAAACTACTACAAGAAAATGTCATTACAATCATGAAGCAGAACAATCCCATTACGCACCTTAGATGTTACAAGGAGCTTTTAGTAAGAGAAAGTACAGAGATCAAATAAGTTAGTCACATCATACTGTAGAGTTAACCTCCACCTTTTAAGAAAGCAAACAGTGCAACTGTAAATCTAAGAAATATTTTCTACAAACATTCAAAAAAGTTCAATTTGGCTTTCATTAAAAAAATACAGCTGCTACTACAGAATTAAAAGTATAATATTTCAGACAGGCAACCATAAATGTACCATGTCTGGCACAATATCTGGAAACGGGAAAGCAATTGTGTGTTAAACTAAACATAACAAGATGATGACATTTTTCACCAATTTTAGGTATGCTAAATACAGACAACCACATTCTCAGCTGGTCTGGGATACCATAGTTTTATTCTAATAAATAAAGATATTCTGGTTTATACCAATTGAGAATCTGGACCCGAATCAGAAAATCCATATGCTGTTTTCTTTTTTTCCTTTCAAAGCCAAAAATTAAACAGAGAATGGTTAACTCTATATTTATCCATCTTAAGAAGTGATAGCAATGCAAATTCTAGTAGGTCAGTGCCTTTTAGTCTGCACTCCAACCAACAAAGGTTACCCATCTGTATACACATTAGGGTCCTGAACCACAAATGCCTTGCTGGATCAGGGCTTTAAATTATGTTTTCATGATGGATGGTACATCCAGAAGTCATAGGTAATAGCTGATTAAATGATCCTATAAGAATTACAGGGCCAAAATAAGGGGTCAAGTTGTTCCAGTAATTTTTATACACAAGTCCCTATTAATGTCCATTGTAAGGTCTGCTTATAACCCCATGGCAGGATAGGATGACTAAAAAGTATCCCTTCACGGTATGCTCTACAGAACTCTATCAAGCTTCACAAAGTGGCCCTTGTTCCCCTCTACTGTTCTGACAGCATGATGCATCACTCATCTAACCTCTCCATATTGGAATTTTTGGAGACTAGAAGTGGGAATGTTGTACAAAGCTGGATGCTACCATGGCATATGAAATGAAAACATGAAAGCACTGCACTTAAAGACAACGTTTAGCAAAAACAGATACGTTATAATAGAAAAGATCACATTGGTCAGTACTACCCCAAAGACAGATTATAGTACAAACAAACAAAAAAAAGATCAAATGCTCTAGCTAGGTGAAAAATGTGGCTAGTTCCTTAAGTCTACTGTTAGAAGTCCCACATAGAAATACATTTACGTTTTCTATCTTTTTGTGTGATTTTTATAAAAAGAATCATTTATAGACTGAAAAAAAATCAAACTAGCTTGCTCACAAAATCATTTGTCAAAATACATTGTAATTATTAGCAATAAATAAACAGGTTGGACACTAGCTTGATATTTCAGGTTGACCCAAACCACTCACAAGGTTCATGTTTTAACATTATGGACAAATTTTCACTTGAGCAATATAAGCTTATTGCCAGAAGAGAATTCTACACTGATCATTTGAGATCTACCAATTTTTGAATATTTAGGAAAATCAGAATGGACTATGACAAATCTGTTGCTTTCTTACAACAATTCTTAATAAAGAGCCACCCTGCATAAAAAACACACCCTTTAAGATAAATACATCATATAATTTCTTTTTATGTAATTTTAAAGTGCATCTAAAGTTGCTAAAGAAATCCTTACATTTAAAGAAAATACAAACAGTCATTCAGAAGCTAGAGGTATTTCCTTTTGACAAATTAAGCAGTGATAACATAGCCATTCAAAGATTCTCAGCTCAGCTACAGCTGTGATGGGTTTATAGGTGAGCAAAGTTGGCAAATCCATTCTGTGCCTGGCAGTTCTTCTGCTTAGGGATCTTGAGAATCTCCTAAAGAAACTCCCTTCCTTTGGGCCTTAGTGGTTCAATTGCCAACTGGGCCTCTCTATCCTTAAATGCATGACATAACCCTAAAATAGTAAGATACTAGAAATGTACTTTTACATTAATACTCACTGAGCTAAATTCACCCTCCAGCATTAACTTCAGTGTAGTCATGTCCATTTAGCATGGGCCAAATTGGCTACTGGTATATCTCTGGGTATCTTCCCAATACCAGCTCCATTAGGACTTCCGATGTCATTCTCAGAAATGTCACTTCTTGAAAGTGTCAGTTCTCAGAACAGCAGCAATGGTGTCATTGCTGCAAATGTTGTAAGCAGCTATGTACAGCTATGACTACCACAGAGCCCAGGTCAGCAAATACAATCTCTACCTGCAAAAATCCTTAACATCACTATTAAAATTTCAGTTATAAGCTACATTATTGAACTTTTACCTACCCATTGCAAGATAGTATCAGTACATACAAACATTTCACTGCTGTAAACATCATGCATGTATGCTGTGCCTCGTGCTGTTGAATTACAGCTACAAGTCTCTGCCAAGCAAATCAATCTCATCTAGCAGGAAATCCATGTCCTCACGTCTCACCTGGGGACTGATCACTACTTGGCGAAAGAAGTTGACTTTGCCAAGGTGCGGCTGGTACCCCAGCATCATGCTGCCCTTCTTCATCATTCTCTCTTTAATTACAGGTGCAACCTGCAGCAGGGAGAGAAAACAGGTGTTTAAAGTAAAAGGTTTAAGCATTTAGAAGAGCTGGGCAAAAAAAATATTTCCCATCTTGAAAAGATTGTTGAGATTTCTGAATTTATTTCCTCACTCACAGTGGGATGAGACCTTCGAAAGTGTTGACAAAAAGAGAAAGAGACCCAAACCTCAGAACATCCCATAAATGTGTGCCTGCCCAGGATATCAAACTCTGTCATGACCACCAAGCTATTGGTTATTTTGGAGTTGGTTATTCTTTTTTTCCCTCACCCTCTCTTCCCCATATAACTTCCATTTCAGGTCTTATAAAGTCTTGTCACTGGAAGTTTCATTGAATCAAGCATATGCCTGCAAAACGTTTCAGTTATGACAAGCCAGCATTTTCCAACAAAAGCATTTTGATGATAAAGTTCTCAATCAGTTCTAAAATTTAGCAACATAGCAGGAGATCTTAACTGGGGACTTGTGACAAGCCTGGCCTCCTCCCATTCCTAAAGCAAAGTGTGGAAAAGAAAGCTTCAGCAAGTAAGACATTTGAGAATCAGTGAATAAGGCACATGATCCTACCATCCTTTATTCACATTAACTGGCCCAGTGATTTCAGAAGTAAAACCTGGTTGAAGAGAGGCAGGACATGTATATAACAGTTTGCATCTTTACAGTACAATGCAAATACTAACTAGTTTATTTTTAGACTTCTAACGTATGACCTTAGCACCTGAATGGTGGTTACCAAAACCAAATGCAGTACAACACAAAACAACCGTATGCCCAGTCTATTGCACATTGCCTGCCATGGATCCTACACTGCAGTTTCTGACATTCCCAAAGTTCCACAAAGGTTCTTGCTCCTTTTTTGATCAAGAGATCTCTTTTGAAGCTCTCGTAAATTGAAACTTACCTTCCTAAATTCCTTTATGTTCACAAAGTACTTTAAAATGCAGCCTCTGGCTATGGACAAAGTGGGAATTTTGGTTTGGATGCAAGCTTCAGCTGTTATGCTGTGACCTACGTACAGCAGAGGTTCCCAAACTGCAGTACACATACCCCCTGGGGGTACGCAAGACATCTATGGGGGTATGCGGGAGAAACTGCGTAATGGCAGATTTAATTTTCATTATAATAAAAACTGGCTATTCCTCAATACGAGGATGATATCTGCCAGAGTGGGGATTACTGGTGAGTTTTAAGGTGGCTGAGGAGTCCATTCCATGCTCTGCAAGTTTTTCTACAGATATGACAAGTGGTGCCGGGGGGAAGGGAGGCGGGGAGAAAAGGGGGAGGCCCAACTGTTGGCCAGGATGTTGTATGCTTTCCTTCCTCCTCTGCTGTTTCTTAGATTCCTGAGCAAGACAGTTCTCTTTGAAGTGGGCTGTAGCTTGACGTGGTGCAGCACCACTGAGATCTGTTACCAACCAGGACTTCCAATTTGTAGGGTTGATGCCCCCCTTCTTAAGGAATGCTTTCAGGGTGCCCTTGTAGTGCTTCCTCTGACCTCTGTGGGTCCTCTTACCATGACTAAGTCGAGAGAAGGGGACTTGCTTTGGGAAACAAACATCAGCCATCCGCGCACAGTGTCCAGCACAGCGGAGTTGGTGCTTCATGATCTTTGCCACAATGTTGGTTACATTAGCTGCAAAGAGGATGCTGGGATCTGTGCAGTGGTCTTCCCATCTAATGCAAAGGATCTTCCTGAGGCAACACTGATGGAACCATTCCAGGCACTTAAGATGGCTTCGATATGTCACCCATGTCTCATGGGGATAATCACTGCATTGTAGACCAGGATCTTAGTTTCCATCTGCAGATCTCGGTCAGCAAAGACGCGACAAAGCAGCTTTCCAAAGGATACGCTGGCAGAGCAAATCCTATTTTCAATTTCTACATCAAGACTGATTTGGAAAGGTGACTGCCAAGGTATGGGAAATACTCAATGTTTTCCAGGGGTTCTCCACCAATGGTGATTTCTGGGGGGAACAGGGCAGCTTAGACTGAGGCAGGTTGATGGAGCACCTTGGTCTTCCCAATTTTAAGGGAGAGTCCCAGGCTATGATAGGCACCTGAGAAAAGGTCAAGGGTGGACTGCAGATCGGTCTCAGTGTGTGCAAGGATAACAGAGTCGTCAGCATACTGAAGGTCAATGACCCCAGTCTTGGTAACTTTCATTTTCCTGTGAAGAGGCTGCAAGTTGAAAAGCTGACCGTCCAATTCAACACTCAACCCCAATTCTGGGAGGAAGGTGGTCACAGCTGAGAATCAAAATAACAGTAAGACAGATGGAAAAAAGGGTTGGGGCAATGACACAACCCTGCTAGACACCAGTATGGATGGTAAATAGGTCTGTCTCTAATCCATTGCAAAGGACTGTGGCGGTCATCCTATCGTGGAGTAGCCTAAGGATACTGATGAACTTCAGTGGACAACCAAACCTAGCCAGCATCTTGTGATGATGATGATGATGATTATTATTAATAACAACAACAACAACAATAATAATAGGCATTTAAAGGGTTAAAAGATAAACCCTATTCTGGCAGGGGTAAATGGGCAGCAGGTAAACCTGGAAGGGGATACACAATAAAAAAACGTTTGGGAACCTCTGATGTATAGAGTTAAAGTTGCAACATTTTTGCTACACTTTGGGCGCATCTACACAAGACGCCAAATGTGCAATAGACCAATTCTACAGCACATTAACATGTCATGGCGAAAGCCATGCTACTGAGCTAATGTGTAGGAGAATTAGTCTACTGTGCACTGGCATCACTTAAAAGGCATGCATTGGTGGTACTGCACAGTAGCGCCAGTTACTGTGCATTTAGTTAGTACTTGTCATTACAAGTACTAAACTTAACGTGCCGTAACCACGGCACATTAGTGCATGTGTAGACGTGCCCGGCAACTGCTACAGGTATGTGCAGACGTAACAGGTAGACAGTACACAATTGCATAACATCATACTGGCACAAGAGTTGGCCCAAAATAGAACGCTGAACAAGTGCATTACTTGATCTCATTTGATGGCTATGTTACCAATCAGCCCCATGAATGTTTTAATGCGCAATATCTCAAAACCAAGCCTAAGACCTATCCCTCCCTTGCTACTGATTTTTGTAACTGTATTTTATTATTAAATGAATATAACATTGAAAGATAACACAATCTATCTAATTAGCTAATGTGTAGGGCAGTTCCTACTCAGGAAAGCTCCCACACCTATTACTTGACACTATGCCATTCATAATAAAGAAATCTAGTTCCCATGGGCTAGCTACTGTTTCCGGTTCTCACTGCTCCTTGCCAGTCCTCTGGAATGACTCTGAATTTAAATGAGTACAACTGAAGAAAAGAATCTGGCCAACAACCTTATGGTTTCAGTGCACTCCAGTTCTCATTTTAAACCACAGAGACAGCAGCCCTGATGTACACCTTTGCTGGGAGTTTTATGACATGGCAGTTGAGTTCTCCCAGCTGGCCATTAGTTCCATAGCCACTGCCTTGAGCCTCAATCTTCTGCCTCTGCCTTGAGCAAGGAGTTGTACGTAAAAAGTAAACAGCTCCAAGACCAGCCCCAGGAGGTGCTGTGCTTCAGACATACTCCTTTGCGTGATAGTGTCTGCTTGACTCTTCTTTTGCTGCAAAGAAGGAAAATAGTAATTGCAGTCTTTGAAAGGCTACAGTTTCTCTCTCCTGGTACCTCAGCTCAGGCCCTTACACAAAGACAACACCCCACCTCCTTCCCAAGTCACTTAAACCAAGAAGCTATGCCTAGAGAACATCCTGCTAGAGATCCCCTATCCCCCAGCACAGCTTAATAAGGCACAGTTAAGTGCATCATCTGGGAAGAAATCCTAGCCCCAGTGAAATCATCCCCTACCGTTTATTGGTTACTTGAAACATGCCACTCTTGGATTGGAGAGTGCATTATTCTGTAATTAATGCTACCAGCTGATGGAGCCCCCAAAGACTGAGGAGGGAATCTGTTAACAGTCTTCAAACACCTGAAGGGCAATTATAAAGAGATGGAGACAGCCCTTTCTCTGTGCCTGTAGGGGACAGGACTAGGAGCAATGTCCTCAAACTGCAACAGATAAATTCAGGTTGGAGACTAGAAAAACCTTTGGACTATGATGCTGGTCAAGCAGTGGAATAGGCTACCTAGAGAAGCTGCAGAACTTCCATCCCTAGAAATTTCCAAGAACAGATTAGACAGACATTGGCCTGAGATGGTTTAGTCAGGGATGATCTTGCCTTGAGTAGGGGCAGGACTTGATGATCTTGTGAGTTATCTTCAAGCCCTACTTTCCTATAATACTATGACACCATTACTGGGTGAAAAATGAGTTGGAAGGGTGGAAGCAAGGTTATGGCGGTGAGTGCCTAAAGTTACCAAACATTGGTCCTGACCTGGCCAAGCATTTAACCTTGTTTTACTTTATGTATCTGAATAGTCCTACCGAGTTCAGAGGGACTATTCACATGCCAAGAGATAAGCATCTGCTTATGTTTTGTTCTGTATCCAGCCCCAAGTACACAGGTCCCGGCAGTATCAAGCCCAGCTGACTAAATTACTTTGCATGGTTGTTTTTAAACATTTTACATTTTTCTGTCCTACTATACCCTTTAGTCCTGTTCCTTCACTTTCCTTTGTGAGATTTTGGCTTTAAAATGGGCAAATCAATCTACGGCCCAGCTTTGGTTCCTGCATTAATTTATTTTGATTCTGGAAGCCAGTGGAAGAAAATACCACTTGGTCTACAAAAGAAGAAAAATGTTGGTGTCATCTTTTATTTTAATAGTATTACTTCCACATGACATGTATATATGCACGTTTCACTAGGCAACTACCCAGCAATTCATTTTGATAGAAATGTCTTAGGATTTTCAGTGTATTTTAGGATATACAATTCTGGCATCTCCATGCTAGTTTAGTTATGGATGCTTATAATGCTGTTGCCTTGAAATCAATTTTGGATTCAGAGGAAGAATATTCATGGCACTAGTTTAAATTGCCTCTGTCCACTCTTTTTTTTTGGCTTTGCAGTAAGTCTAATCTTTTTCATTTAGTGTTTAGCTTTTTAAAAAAACAGACTGACAGAGTTAGAATTTTAACTGAAGTGCACGTATGTGACTACCATACTTATCAGTTGAGCGGTGTACTGCTACAAGTTTGTCTTTTGTATACCAATGTGATGATAAAAAGACACAAGTTGGGAAATCCATATTAGTAAAGATCTTAGAATTAAAAAGGAATATAAACACTATAAATCGGACTGTGAATCTGAGAAGATTTAGAGAGAGATTATAACACCTCTACTCACACTGAATAGCACCTAATGCTATGTGCCATAGAAACCAATTGGGTTACTACTGGGTTTAAGCACTGCTTGGTGGGTTCATCTACATGTGCACTTTACTGCAGAGTTACTGTCTACACCTGTTCCAGTATTAGGGCACAGTAAATTAATTAACTCTGCTTTAAAATAGTACTGTTGGAGGCAGTACTATCTTATGGCAGAGTTATTAATGGCAATGAAATGCATGTATAAAAGCTAACCCAGGCATAAACTGTACCCTGTCAGCCCAGGCAACAGGGGACTTGACCCCTGCTTGCCACCTAGCCACACACCTCTGCACCTGCAGCATTCTCATGCCCTAGCCAGCCCCTCTGCCGCCGGACACTATCACCCAGAGCTTGTGGCTGACCCCCTGAGTCTGCTGCCAGCCCACAGCTGCTCCACCCTGGCTCAAAGTGCTGCTCTTTCAGGCACACGTGTAGATTCCGCACCCAGGATAAGCTAACTCCAATGAGAACTGGTCTGGAATTTATCCCTTCACATTAATTTCACATGTAGATTCACCCAGTGAGAGCAAATCTTTCTTATAGACAGGAGGGTCAAAAACAGCTTTCCCCATTTATCTTATGCAAAAGCACCAATCTCCCACCTGGATTTTTGTCTAAATAACTGAACAACTCAAGGACTCACTGAACTTCATGTTTCATAGTTTAGAACCAACTCAGGCTGATCTCATTTGTTCAATACCCAAGCAAGACTTCCCTTGAAGGACAGCAAGACCTGTATGCTTTGCATGAGCCATCTTCACTCAGACTGAAAAGAACAGCACTCTGCAAGTGGTCATATGAATAGATGGTTTTGCCTTGCAAAACCAAATTCTGCCCTGACAAGTTATTTCAGTGGTGTAGTACATGGCAAAACTTGGGGCAAGATTTGGACCCTTTATGAACAGTTTTTCAAAATTTGGGTTTGGGGTTTTTTCTTTTAAAGTTCTTACCCATAAGCATTTGCTCAAAATATGGTATCTCAGTTGCCAAATATGCTTATCCTGGTGGAAATCCTCATGCTTCAATTCAGCAGG
>NW_005842429.1:187917-196188 GCF_000455745.1 Alligator sinensis
TCCGCATCCCCTTACCATTACGTCTGGTTATTAAGGCTAGGAACAGACATTCAAAAAGCTTAATGGAAGGGGTGGGGGGGCAGATCCTGCCAGACTGAGGAGTGGAGATGGGGAAAGTCCTTTCTCTGAAGCAAGCATGTATTGAACACAGCAATTTGCAAAGCATACAACAGGAAACTACCAAAAATCTTTGCCTAAGCTAAGATACAGTCCAGTAAAATACAGCATACACAATTTAGTCTAACTTAAAATGTAAACCAGGAAGACAAAATAAAGTCTTGCATTAGTCTTACTAATCCTGAGGGTAGAGTGTCTCCTTACAGCCAGGCATTCAGAAAGGCTTTGTTTAGGTATTCCCACCTTTTACAGGTTCTGCTTTATAATGTAAATGTAGCTCTCTTTATTCTTTGGTGAAGATCTGGGCTCATAGGTGCAGGGCTTGGATCTGCACATGGGACAATCTTGCCTCTCCCCCCACCCCTCCCTCAACCCACTGTGGAATTCAACCCCTCCCTGCCTGGCTGCAGGCAAGCTGCAGAGACTGCGGCCAAAACCCCAGGGATTCCAGGAGGGCAGGGGGAGGAATTAACCAGCTCCCTGGCTGGCTGCAAGCCGCAGAGACTGTGGCCAAATCCCGGTGGTCCCCATGGGTAGAGAGGGGGCAGGGGGAGGAATGAACTCTGTCCCTGCCTGGCTGCAGGCAAGTCATGGAGGTGTGGCTGGGGCTGGCAAACCCCAGCTGCCATACACAGGGTTTGACAGTGGGGGGAGAGGGGACAGAGGGAGGAATTTACCTTAGGGGCCATGGCAGACCAGTATCTGGCCACGCCCTGCCCCTGCCCTGGCTAGAGAGCAGAGGGGAGGGGCCAGCCCAGCTATCTGGCGCAGAGAGCAGAGCCCCATCCAGCCCAGAGAACACGCTGGGATGCTGGAGGAGTCTGGTTTAACTTAAACCAGGAAGGGGTCTGGGACAGACACTGCATAAACCGGTTTGAGCCAAATCAGTTACGTGTGATATTACATTCAACTAAGTTTATCTCAAACCTGTTTTGGCCACTTTGAAACTGGTTTATGTGCACTGAATGTCTGTTCTGTTACAGATTTAAACCAGTTTCTGATCACTTAAACTGGTTTATGTATACTGTCTGTCCCCAGCCTAACAGTCCAACTTTTCAATTCTCGTGCTTGCCAAGTGTCATGTTAAATAATAATTATTTGCAGTCTGGTAGTGCTAAAAGGTTCCTAATCAAGATAAAGGCAAAATTGTGAGCATTGTACAAACATTTAAAAGAAGGCAATTCTTTTAGTCCTGTACTCCACAAGCTGTCACAATGGAATCCCAAAGTTACATTCCCAAAGTGTCCCCATATTTTCAAGTGACTTTTTCCCTTTCTACACTGTGAAGCCAAACAATTTTTCCTTAAAAAAAGAAAAAGAAAGCCACTTGTTTGGCATCATGTATTTTGTGCGTTCCATTGACTAAACATGATCAGGTCAGTGTAACAATTCTACCAAGGGTCCTTTCCACTGATCAAGAAAGGAACGAAATTCATGCACAAACTCCAAGCAAAATGATCTAAGCAAGCAGAGCCATTATACAGCAAATGCATGTAAGCCTTAATTTTCAGAATGCAGAACACCCCCAAAGTACTGCCATTAAGGGGATCTGCAGGCTCCCACGCTCCTAAAAAAAAATTAAAAAGTCAAACCCAGAGTCTATAAGGGACTAATCCTGGGAAAATTCATTGCCATCTGCTTCCACTGAAATCAACACGTAGTCAATGGGAAGGGAGGGTGCTAAACTCCTGAAAGGAGCTGCACAGCACCTTGAAGGATTAATCCCTAGGAAAGCAATTTAGAGAGTGAAATTGCTTCAACTTTCCAATTATTTTACTACTGGATTTACTTCAAATTGTAAATCTAATTCTTTATTTTGTACCTCATTGGAACAGTCCTAGAATTTTAAGTGAAAGGCATTCTCAGTCCTAAATTCCCTCTTTCTTCACAACTCCACATTTATTATTTTAAAACCAGGTTTCAACACAATATCTAACCCTAGCGGCATGTCCAGTTCTGCATCTCTGTGGGTACGGGGCTGTCTCTTGCAATAGAGCTGCTCCACTTCTGCTGTGCAACAAGAGACAGAAGCAGGGGGGTCTGCGACACAGGGACATACATACACTGGATGTCACAGAAACTCCCAAGAGCAGTATTGCATGGGACAGTTTATACATTTAGCCTGGAGTAGAGACAAGGCTGACGGAGCTAGGGCGAGTAAGAACCTTCTCCTGCTTCCAAACTGTGGAGGATACTCTATTAATATGGAGCTATAGTCAGAGCAGTTCAACCCTGTCGTGAACAACACAAATAGCCTTATTTGTAGACTTCTATCATAATCCCTTTTATTAGACTCCCCTATACATAACAACGCAGTCCAACATTTTCAATCTGTCCTCATACAGATGGCTTTCCATGCCACAAATAACTCACCAATCTCTGACTGATCTTTATTCCTGCTAATCCAAAATACAGTTGAACTACCATAATCCTTGCACAGTAAAATGAACCTTTGCAACTCCCCTTCAAGCCAATAGAGTTTTTTAAAAGTGTCTTTCCAGATTTGTGTTTTCTGTATTTGGCATTTCATTTTTTAATTAACATTGGCCAATTGAATACTAAAACAATGGCCATAATTTACACACTGATAGGTACAGCCAATAAAAAGTCATTTCTCTGAACAGTGGAAATCACTGAAACAAGCAGTCTAGTGAAAGCCTAAACTATTTTGAACTTGAGTTAAAAATCAACATATAGTTTCAGATTTTAAAAAATGGGGAAAATTGTGTGGGAATCTAAAGGTGTTTGAACATTTAGGGGAGTGGAGGGAAGACAGACTTTCATTAGAGTTCTGGTGCCCCCCGCCCTTCTTCCCACAAGTAAAAAGAAAAATGACCAGTAAATTCCTGAGTCAATTATAATATTTGTCTAGGAATCCCAAGATCACATTCCCATGATTTCACAAAAATTAAATAGAGCCTGTATTTTTTTCCTCCATAATTTTGCAAACTGGAAAACAAGTTTATGTGGGAAACAGCCATAAAAGTCCATAAAAGTGGTTTTGGCTACAAAAAGGCAATTTGGGGAGGGGGTGGTAAATTCATGATTTTTCCAAGAAGAAGAATTTAGCCATTCTGGTCATGAAACACTATGCTCCCTGCTAGAAATGGTAATCAAATTCACAGATAATCATAATGGAATAAGATATTAATTTAGCTATATCACTGATATATAGGAGTTTTGCTCAGAAAATCAGGAAAACCTCAAGTCAGTGAAGCATGTAAGCACATTCTTAACTTACACACATTATGTACCACCGACTTCAGGAGGGTTTCACAACACATGGCCAAAGATGGAAAGGATTATTTTGTGGTTAAAATACTGGACTGAAACTCAAGATATGGAGGGCTGACTGCTAGCTCTGCCACAGACTGCCTATGTGGCCTTGGACAAGTCACATAATGCCAGAGCCTAGACCATCTACTGGGCACATATGTGGAGTTAGGCACTTAAAGTTCAATCCTATTCTACCCTGTTCAAGTCCCTGAAAATCCCATAATACATCTATTTTTGTAAAACTCAGTCATAGTCTTACAACTGAGTCATTATTAAGCAGCAAGGATGGTACAACTCACTCACTTTTTGTACTAACACTTTTGCAGGGGCTCATGCAGCCTACTTAGCAGTCCTAAATCCACTCATGCACCTGATAGAACTGAATCTGGTCATTTTTTTCTATTACAGGACTGCCTTGACTGACATTTTTGGGCAGAGACCAAAATTCTGTTTGTATACAATCTAGTAAAAAAGGCCCTGATATCACAGGGATCCCTGGATACTAGTATGATATAAACAACAACTGCTACACCACATCTAACAGATTTCCTGTTTTAAGTATAGAAGATGAGTGAGGTATCAAAAATACCAAATTGGTATTCCCTGCTGGCAGCTGCTGAGTTTTTAATATTGACAACTATATGCAATACAAGCAAGCAAACACTTTATCTGGTTGTTTATCAGTGCTAGTCAGCTATGTGTCATAAATATTTGGAAGCAATAGCTCTTTCACCCTATTCTAAACCCATAAGAAAATATATTCTCCCCTGTTTAATATCTCTTATCATCTTGTGCTGCAAAATTGGTTGCAGGCCTTAAACAAAACCTTTATCCTTTTGGTGATAATTAAAAACAAACCCAGGCCATTTGTCATCTGTCACCCCAACTGGGACAATTGAAATACCAAATATTTGCACTCCCAATCACAGCTTTGTTCCCGCAGCCAAGGCACTTTGTAAAAACCCAAACATGTTTTTCTTTTGTCTAGAATTTATACTGGGCCTATATCCCTAAACCACTAATAAATTATTACTGTACGTGATAGCGCCAGCATTTCCCTCATGCCATACCATACAGCAAATGGAGGAAGAAATGCATTTGTCAAAATAACAGCAAACCACTTCCACATTCTTTACTACAACTAAAGAATCAAAGGGAGAAACATATGTTTCTGTATTTTTGCTTTACTGTTCACGTTCTCTGTGAACTTTCATCTGGCAGCTCTGGTATGACACCTTCTGAAATGCAAATTGTGCATCTTCATTCCATCAGATGCCTTCTGTGACAAGGAACGTCATTATTCTCTCCAAATCATTTAAAATGACTGATAGGCCCTGGCATATTGACTCTGAATTAGATTGGATAAAAAGTTGTTCTAAGCATTCATTTATGCACTATTTATGCAACAAAAATAGTTGCCTAATGCATCACTTTTTTATTTTGTGTGCCCATAGTCACAATTATATTTTTACTTGTACTTAAACAGTGATGTTTTAACGCCTCAAAACAAACCTGATCCCAGGCTGAGATCTGTCATTTATGGTCAAGGGATTCATTTTCATTTACCATATTTCATGGTAAAGTTAGGAATTTTGTAGATATGGTGTATAAATCAACCTAACATTTTGGATCATAAATATGGGGTAGACTTATACTGGCCCCCGCTGTGCCCTCACTGCGGACTAGGCACCCAGGGGCTGGACATGCGCCGCAGCGCTGCTCGCAGGGGATGGGGATAGGCTCGGTGATCGGCTGGCACAGCCCCATCCCCTGCAAGCAGTGCTGCTTGGGCCATACCAGCTGAGCGCTGAGCCCGGTGCTGCTCGCATGGGATGGGGATGAGCCAGCCAAGTACCAAGCCTGGCTCTGTCTACTGTGTTTGGCACTGCCAAGCACCAAATCCAGCCCAGTCCCCTGCAAGCAGAGCCGGGCTCAGCGCTCAGCTGGCGCAACTGGGCTTGGTGCTCGGCAGCGCTGCTCAAAGGGGATGGGGCCATGCTGGCCATGCCAGGTGAGCACCGAGCATGGCCCCATCCTGTGAGAGTGGTGCCAGGCTCAGCTGACATAGCCTCATCCCCTGCAAGCTGCATTGCTGAGCGCTGAGCCTGGCTGCAGCAGCCCAGCCCAGCGCCACCCTTAGGAGACGGGGCTGGGCTCAGTGCTCAGCAGTGCTGTTTGCAGCCAATAAGGCCAGGCTTGGAATGTGGTTGGCACACTCCATCCCCTGCAAGCATCGCTGCCTGGGCCATGCCAGCCAAGTGCCGAGCCCAGTGCTTCTCACAGGTGACAGTGATACAGTGTATAAGTCAAGGTTGAATTTTAAGGGTTAAACACCATGAAATAGAGTATCTGAAAATAAAAATGCTTTAACTTTATGGCATTTGTCTCTAAAAAGAATGAGGCAAAGTAGATAGCACAGATGAATCAGCACTTACAGATGCATGCATGGTTTTCACTACTGTAAAAATTGTACGGGGTGAACAATACAATATCTCAGGTGCATAGTCCCATATCTACTTCTTGCATAGCATGTATATACATTTCTTATTTGTAAGAGCATTTGCAGGGGTTCTGTATTGGTTCTTATGTAGTCCTGGGGTTTGTGCACTCTGCTTTATCATCCTCTTATTAATCAGCTATGCAGAGAGTCTACACACTGAACAAAACCCCAGAGGGTAGAAATGCCACTAAAATATAGCTCAGGAAAAAAAAAATTCTGATTTGTTTAAACTGTAGCAAGACAGTTATGTGCTATGGTTTTCATAAAGAATAATGGTTAAAGCTTTGATAGTATACCAAGGTCTTCTGTGGAAGACTGTGTTAAGGTCCCATTTAGTCACTATTATTTCCCTATTTTTCAACCCTTGCAGAAGAAAGCTTTTTTTATGCAGGAATGGAACAACAGTAGCTTGTCATCTTGAAAAGAAAAGGTACTAAGAAAAACAAATCTTTTTGCTTGTATGCACAGGGATGAGCTTCTGTTCTCCTGTTCCACAGGGGGGAGGGAAGATCACAGTGCAACATGTGTGCATGGAGTGTATGTTGCAGCAGGAAACTTGTGTTATTTGGCGACATTAGTTTAAAAACCCAACACACTTCTAATGTAGAAAAATAAATGTCTCTTTAGAAATTTGGAATGGTTCCCTATGGTTTAAAACTCTTATTCCACTTGTAGGAGCCAGCTTCTGGCATAAGGTAGCACCTTCTGTGTTTTCATTACAGTAAGGATTAAAGAATAGTAATGAATCTTTATTCATCATCTTTAACTGGATCTAAAGGAAAAATGAACATTACAGGGAGGCAGGGGGGGAGGGAGAGCAGACTTTTTTGTACTTTTTTGTCTTGAAAACAGTATAATGACTATTGCATGGAGGTTGCTTGAAGTTTCTCAGGAAGAGAAAAAAAATGGGCTATTACCACAAGGAAGGCTGTATGATCTAAACATACCATCTAATAGTGAAAACACTTCCCCCAGCAAAATCAAAGCAAATAACTGTCCCAGGGTTTCTCTCTCCCCTCTGAGATCTGCTTTCCTTCCCTCAGCCTCATTTTTCAACCTTTGATCCTGACATGAAGGCTAGGTACAGACGTTCAAAAAGCCCAAGGCAGAATCAATCTATGTTTTCTATAAGCAGTGGAGTTTATATCAGTAGGAAACAGAACACACATTCACCCTTTGGGTGGAAATATTAGACCAGGTTCCACCATTTTTAAAACAGTCTGTGTGCCAAACTTCTGCTTTGTTCTGGATATAGACCAGTTTTTTGTGCCAAACTTCTGTTTTATTATGGGTATCACTTATACTGGTAAAAGTGTAATGTCTGTCTAAATAGATGATACCTGTGTGGCATTCAACTGAAGTCACCAGGGCTTTTTAAAAGCACAGGGACCCAGAGACAAATGGGCGGGAGGGAGGAGGTCATTGTCACCTCCCTAATTCCTGTTAATTCTTTCCACTCCACAGTTGTTAACAGCCTTCTATCCTTTTTAATGGTCTTAGTGTCCCACTGTTGAAACTACTGAACTATCCTTACTTTTGCAATCCTTACTTTTGCAACTATTGAAACTATCCTTACTTTTGCAATTTTGCTGTCTTTTAGCTGTTCCCTGTAATGTCATAATGTCTCTCTGTTTCACAGCCCTGCAGACTGTTTACAGCTCTTGCTAAAAAACTTAATTTAGGTGTGGTAGTATCAACTCAGGTGTAAAAAAGGTTGACAGTGAAGTACTGTAGGCTCGAGATGCTCAAGAAAGCTAGACTTTGTTTTATGAATCTGTATAAGAGACGTGCATTTAACTGACTACAGGACTAACGAAACAATATCTTGACTATCTTTTCCCTAGTGTGTTGTGGGTTTTTCAACCTACATATAAATCTAGCAAATAAGTACATTTCAAGTTATATTTGTAGAGTACAAGCTCCCCCAGAGGACAGGGTAGGAGGCATGGCTTACTCTGGTGCAGCCCATGAATGTAAGACCCCTCTAGTGCAGCCTGTGGGGTATGCTCAGCTCCCATCTGCTTAGAAGTTGGACAGCCTCGTCTTAAATGATTCCTTACTACAGGTTATTTGTAGCAATATGTATAGAGCATATTTATCCCTGATATGATCTCAGCTTTGAGATATAAAAGATAACTCTAGCTCCATAGTTTTAGTCATACGTGGAAGGAGAAAAAATTATTTGGGCAGGCTGAGCGTGCCTCCCACCCCACAAGCAGGTAAATCTGTGGGGGAAGGGGCAACAGATCAAGAGACAGGTAAGAAAGACTAGTAAATGAAAGTGCTTGTGTATGATAGCTTGCACAGTGGCACTGTGGTGGATGAACATAGCATGGCACCGCATCATTGCTCAGAATGCCAATCAGCTGTAGGAAAGA
>NW_005842429.1:196377-196972 GCF_000455745.1 Alligator sinensis
GTGAGCCAAGCAGGACCTAATAGACAACGTGGCAGGAAATGGGTGTAGGATAGTCTAAACACAGGATGGGTCTACACAGAGTGGAGCAATTGGTGCTCATCTAATGGGGCAGAACAGAAAAAATAAAAACATGAGATCTGATGCCAGGAAGTTTTTTTCCCCACCTCTAGAGACATTTAGGTTCAGATTCCACTGTTCCTTTTGACCATCACACTGCCTGTAGACTTGTAAAACTGTTAATTCCCAATTTCCAATTCACTCCACCCAGCCTTTTCAGTGCACATTGGATTAAGTGTTGAGCATAGCCATTTCCTATTGGCATCAGGTTACAACACAAGAAACTCTCTTAGCACATGTTTTCTATAGACCTGAACACTTTAGAAAACTAACAACAGTACCAGCAGCTTTTAATAAGAAATACACAAGCATTGTGGAAAAGCAGTACCACAACATTGAGAGAGTTCAATCTGCAATTTAGAGATTTTTCTGAAGCTTACTACAAACATTGCCCATCCTCTGGAAGCAAGTAGAATGTGCTTCCTTAACTGCTTTACTAGATCAGGACCTTTGGGATTTGCTTCTTCAGCAACAGGAA
>NW_005842429.1:196984-204185 GCF_000455745.1 Alligator sinensis
AGCTGAAACTGCTAGCCCGCTTTTGCTGAGTGTCTGCAAGAAGTTGTGTTTTTACTGGAAAGAATGATAAAATGAAGTCTTAATATAAACACCACAAACCATTCTGGTCCGAGTAACTTACCTTGTGAGCCAGCTTTTAAATTTAAGGAAAAAACCACCCTTAACAACAACAACAACTATTATTATTATTATTATTATTAACAACAATCATATTATAAATATTTATTATTATAAATCCTGTGCGAACAGCAGAGCCTGAATTATCTTTTAAAGCAGGTATGACCTACTTTAGAAAAGTTGCCTGTGAGAGTCTGCTGAATTTCACTTCCTTTATGGAAACATCCTACAAACATTGATCTAAACATTGCCAATTTGAACATTTCCAAACATTTCCAATGTTGAAAAATTGTTGTCTTTCAAATTCTACAGGAATTCTACATTTCCAATTCAATTCTACATTGATTCAACAATTCAAATTCTACATTTCCTCATTGAAACATTGACCAAACTCACCTATAAATCACCTGGTGATTTGGAATAAGATTGTCCAAGTTAATCAGTATTAGCCTAACCATGATTCTGCTGAAGATAATGGGAGCAGAGTTAAAGTAATACTGAGTGCATCTACATATTCATTAATGTGGTTTTGTTACTGTGCATTAAATTTAGTACTTCTAATGTGAGGTACTACCTAAATAAATGCACATTAGGCTGCCCTAATTTGCAGTAGCAAAAGTGCATACTTTTTTAGTGACACTTTATGCGAAGTAGCCTAATTTTACTGTACATTAGCATATTAGCACAGTTTTTGCTCTGACGCTCTAATGCACAGTAAAATAGGTTACTAGTCATTAAAGTGTACATGACGTGCCCAACTGAGCTTTTTTAAAAATCTCACCCATAATCTCTATTCACTGCTATAAAATGACTTAAAATCATAGAAAATTAGGGTTGGAAGGGACCTCAGGAGGTCATCTAGTCCAACCCTCTACTCAAAGCAGGACCATCCCCAACTAGATCATCCCAGACAAAGCTTTGTCAAGCCAGGTCTTGAAAACTTCCAAGGATAGAGATTCTACCACCTCTCTGGGTAACCTGTTCCAGTGTTTTACTACCCTCCTAATGAGAAAATGTTCCTAATATCTAACCTAAACTTCCCTTGAGACCAATTGAATTAAATTAAATTAAATTAATTAATTGCTCCTTGTTCTATCAGCTGCCACCACTGGTCTACCTCCGTCCTCTTTTAAACCCTCTTCAGGTAGTTAAAGGCTGCTATTAAATCCCCCTCAGTCTTCTCTTCTCTAGACTAAATAAGCCCAGCCCCCTCAGCCTCTCCTCAGAAATCATGTGCTCCAGCTCCCTCCGCGTTTTTATTGCCCTCTGCTGGATCTGTCCACACCTTTTCTGTAATAGGGAGCCCAAAACTGAACAGAGTACTCCAAATGTGACCTCACATCAGTGGTGACCTACTGGCAACACACCTACCAATACACCCCAAGATGCTATTAGCCTTATTGGCAACAAGGGCATACTTTCTATAGCCTTTCTGTAGCAGGGGGTGCAAAACTGAACACAGTACTCCAGCTGTGGCCTCACCAGTGCCGAACAGAGAGGAATAATCACTTCCCTTGACCTAGTGGCAACCCACCTACCAATGCAGCCCAGTATGCTGTTAGTCTTATTGGCAACAAGGGTACACTGCTGGCTCATATTCAGCTTATTGTCCACTGTAACCCCCAGGTCCTTTCCTGCAGAGCTGCTGCCCAGCCAGTCAGCTCCTAGTCTATACTGGTGCATGGAATTGTTCTGTCTTAAAATGTAAATATGCTGGTGAAAGGTTATCATTCTCTAGTGGTTACTGTAGGTTTTTTAATGAACGCCTGTTAGTTATAGCCATCAGGAAATTCTGGAGAACTGCTACATATTTCTGACCACTCTGATCTATTTATAAACTGTACAGTCAGTGGGAAGAGACTGATCTCTCAATTAGATTGAAATAAAACAAGGCCCTATGTTTAATTATCCTAAATGTATAGCAAAATCCAAGATTCTATAAGGCTCTGCACCTCAGTTCACAACGGAAAGCTAATTTTTTCAAATGGGAATAACGCCCATAATATTACACACAAAGTACATCTTAATGTGGACATGCTTGCCACACAAACATTAGACAAATAATGAAGCATCATTTGCTCTGGCATCATTATTAATGATTTTTTTAGACATTCCTGCAACTCCTCAAGCAATCAGGTGTGAGTATGCCTAAGCGAAGGATATTAAGTAGCATTTGGGTATAACAACATAATAGGTATGGGTGTATCAATCAAAGCTAGAAACAAAGGTTCTCCCAAGCTTAGCAGCTAATCAGGCTAGTGTGATTAGATACAAGTAT
Organism: Alligator sinensis; assembly: GCF_000455745.1. Taxonomy (NCBI): domain Eukaryota; kingdom Metazoa; phylum Chordata; order Crocodylia; family Alligatoridae; genus Alligator; species Alligator sinensis. Next base: position 199,380 of record NW_005842429.1, read on the forward strand.
AAGACAAATGGAACTCCATCTGATATTGGTGAAATATTGGCAAAAAGAAACAAAAAAGTGGTAATGTATATAGTCAGCAGATACTCATTTAAGCGGAAGCCAAGCTCAAGATTTATTGACCTGCATGAGAGAGGTCAATATTTATTCAGAGAACAATAAATCTTGATATTTGGATCTAACAGATGTTAATCCATGTATTATTAAATCTATCCCATTAAAACTAATTAGATTTAGTGTGCTCACGAGTCCTGTGCCAATATACATTACTACTGAATGGGTCATAATTACTGTGTTTTTGATAATTAAATCCAATACTATTCAATCAATCTAAAGTCTAGGAAATACTTATTTTTCTTATCATAATTTTATTTCTGTATATTTTACCCCCTTGAAGATGCTAAAGAGGACTATTCTCTTCCTCCCTCAGTACTCTAAGATGTGCCACTTTTTAAAAACATTATAATGGGCATGTCTACATGTACTATTAATGTGCTGTAAGCTTAGTGAGCAATAAAATACTGCGCAGTAAGCTTTCCCTGGAAGCATATCTATATGTGCACCTGTCAGGAGCAAATTTGCTCCTAACAGGAGCAACTCAGTGCAGGGCTATTCCTTCCCTGCTCTTATCCCCTACAGCAGCCGGGGGAGTTCCAGGCTCCCCCAGGTGCCAGCCCCGTTACAGCAGTGGGCACCAGGGTCAGGAATGGGCTGCAGGGGATGGACAAAGGTGTCCTGCCTCCAAGGCAGCTGCCTCCCAGTCCTGCAACCCTGCCCTGGGCAGCTGCCTCCTGCCCAGCCCCCACTCTGAAATCAGGGGTGGGGGAACTGTCCCCTTCCCTAGACTGCTGCCTGCTCCCCAGACCCCACTCCTATCAGCCAATCAGAGTGGGTACTAGGCAGCAGGCAGCCGCCCAGGGCAGGGCACAGTGTCTCAGCCCCCACTCCAATCAGACCAGGGGCTAGGAAGCAGGCAGCTGCCCAGGGAAGGGGACAGATCCCCCACCCCTGCTGCCTGGGCTGGCTGGGACCAATTTGCTACCACTCAGCTGTCTACACATGCACTACTGAGCAATAGCTACTGCACAGTCAATCTACTACCTGTATTTACAGGTAGGAGCCACCTGCACAATAGACTAATCTACTAATGTGCAGTAAATGCTACACACATGTAGATGGTGACACTTTACTGGACAGTAGAGTAGTCTACTACGCAGTAAAGCACCTTGTGTAAAAGGGCCCAATGTGTCTTAAGTCATACTGCTCTTTGAGCCACATCATTCTACTGTTTATGGGGAGGAGAAACACATAGGAAGTTACTGCAAAATAGAAGTAGGAAGAACCCACTGCAGGTGAAAATTATCTGATGCTTGAAAACTGCATAGTGATTTTTATCCACAGATCTCACTGCATTTTATAAATCTGGATAAGTTTTAAAAGCCCCCTCCTACCATCATTTTATGCAAATGGAGAAGCTAAAGCACATATATATGAAGTCAACTGATAGTTTGGAGTACCAGTTGGGAAGGAACGGGGATCATTCAGTTTTTAATCCAGGGCCACATTGACTGAGGAGCGTTTCCCTATTACTGTATATGCAGCGTAAGAACGGCAGTGCATTGCCTCTTTAAGAGAACGCAAACAGAAGGCTTGAGAAGGGAAGAATCAGATTTACTGGACCATGCGTCAGATGCTTCTCCCAGAACTGAAGGTAAGAAAAGAGATTCTATCCTAAGTCAGGGTTGTTACTCTCAGAGTTCACCAGTTTATAGCTGGTCGGGTTGGAGATGAATTTGGGTAGAAACAAACAGGAAAAATAGTGGCGCAACAATAGAGTAATAGATTCTACTGCTTTATTGCAGCAGATGTGGCACTTAACCTGCTCAGCCTGCCCCGTGGGGCTAGGTGGGTAGGGGGAAACCCCACTTTTCCTGCTGCCCTAGACCCACATAGTGGGTATCTCCCCACATAGTGGGAAAAGCAGGGAGATCACATTGCCCCTCGTCCCACACCATTAAGGGCAGGGCAAGGGGCTACATTTTTGTCACCCAGTGAAACGGATCAGCTGTGCTGTGACATATCATGGCACAGCTGATTTGCCCATTCAGTGATGTCTGTTTCTAGCCTTTGAGTCCGAGAACAATTTTCCCTGATGCAGAACGGTTCAGGGGAGTATGCAGTACCTTATGCCATAGACCATTACAAAGGTTGGCACATACAAATTCCTCAGGGGCACAGCTGCCAAGCAGCTCATGAGTGACTGACATAGGCATATAGTGCATGCACACAAGAAGTCTATGTTATAGGACAGTAGTTCTCAACCTTTCGGGACTCGAGGTTGAGAAAATGCTAGCTCTTCATTTTCATTTGGGGTTTTTTACTATAGAAGAATAATAGAGCAATACCTTCCATAGCAAAATTTCAGAAAAACCGCATGAAGTCAAAATGTTTGTAACACTACAGATTCCTATTTGAAATCTCTGGGTTTATCATATGAATCATGTTTGTACATCTAACAATGCTAACATTGCCAGGCACCCCTGCAGTACCCTGGTTGAGACTCACTTGCTAGGGACACCAATCCTAAGGGCCCTGGGTTAGATGACCCTTGATGTTCCTTCCAACCCTATGATTTTACCTCCCCAAGTGTGGAGCAGTTATATAGCTAACCTGCATGTAGAATGACAACAGAAGACAGCCCTTCTACGAACATTTGAGAAGCTCTGAACTGTTTGTGTTTATTCCCATCAGACAATTTTCATTATAAAGCAGGCAGAGTTGAAAAGTGAGTGTATTAATCATATGATCCAGTCAATCTGGAATCTTGCTTGGTCCTGTATTTCCCAACTGTAACACACATTACCACTCCAAAATATTTTGTACTTACATCAGACTATTTTTTGCAATATTTCTGGTTTAAATGTGTTTATGTTGTAATAACATTGCATGCCTCAGTTTTCCTGATGACCTTAGTTGGGGGGAGGAGATGTTAAAACAGACTGGAGCCAGAGCTGCCTTGCCTACATGACAGGGTGGACATCCAGCAACAAAGAGCTAATTAGCCAACATCAGGACTCCTAGAAAACATCCCTTGATAGCAGACAACCCACTGCTCCAGAAGCTACAAGGGAGGCAATGAGACAATGGACAATGGATGAAACAATGGACCGAAAAGATTGAAAAAGCTGGGAGTCCTTAGAGAGTGGGAAAGAACAGCCAAGCTAACTTTGGGGTGCTCAAAGGCCATGTAGGCAGTTCAAGGACTTTGGTTCGCTGCACTGCTGTTACCCAAAAAGATGTCTTTGGTTGAAGAGGAGCTGTCTGCTTTTCTGCTTGGAACTTCAGGGTGCACTCCTTTCCTTTTTGAAGAGGGAAAGTCCCTCTTGCGGGAGCTGGAATGGAAGATAACATCTGAAAGCAGGTCACAGATAACCATAGAGGGTCCGGGACCAAGAGGCCAGGTCTCAGAATCCAAGTAGCCAGGGGCTCACCTCACTCTAGAAGCTATGGCTGGATTCAGGGATATTCAGGGAGAGAAGTTCCAAACAAGTGTTTCCTTGCAGGAAACCCATGACAAAATCCTGTGGCCTCTGAGTGGTTATTTAACTGTGTCTATGTCCAAATCGCCAAATTATTTAACAGGTGCCTCCATAAAATTGCCCAGTTATTTCCTCTATCATTGATCCTCATGAGCAAGCTTCATCTTAATTGCTCGTCTCACCAGTCAACAGGGATTCTGATGCAGTTTATTTTGGAGCCAGAAATATATCCATTCAGGAAGTTCCTGGGCCAGAGATCTTTCCAGCACTCTTGAGAAGAGGGAGGGCAAAAGTGAATGACCTTTTGTGCTTCCCACATCCAGGGGCCAGGTCAGCCACCAATGTAATAGAAATTGAGAAGCCTCACCTGCTCAACAGACCAGTGGCCTGTCAGAGACCAGCATATTAAAGCTACATCTATTCCTACTTCCAGCACTTTCACGTCCCAGAGTCAAGATACAGTGGCTTTTAGCCACTCCAAGAGAAATTATTGTTTATTTTTATTGTCACAGTACAAGGCCCCACTGAGTTAGATTTCATACATATAGAGAAGACAGTGACAGTCCCTTCCCCAAAGAACTTGCCATCTGCTGCCTATTTAAATGTCTGAGCTCCTCCAGAGGACAAAAGGGCAGCTCTTATCTAGTCCTTGGCATCTTACAGTCCATTCTGCCATAAAATTCTTTAATTCATGCACTAGATAAAGCAGGCAGCACTGTAGCCCTTTCCTCTGTTTTCCTAAGTCACAACCAGCACCTCAGTCTTTAATGTTGTGCATTTTCCCATAGTTGTACTGTAGGCTGATTTTTGTTTTACGGTATTTACCATATTTACTCAAATCTAAGATGAAATGACCCCCACCCCCATCAGCATAGAGAGGAAAAAGGCCTGGCATCTTAGATTTGCATTCAAACTGCAGGGGAGGGGGGTGCAGGCAGCTTTGACACTGGCTCTGAGCCCCTCCTCCCATGCACTTGCCCTCTGCAGCTTCTGACCCCCTCCCCTGTGCCCCCTTCCTTCCCTTACTGTCAGGTACAGCTCAGCTTTGGCTACGGCTGAGTTCCCTCTGGGCACAGAGCACATGGAAACTGTGTCCCCTGCCCAACCAAATCATCAGTGCCAACACTGCTGCACTGCCTGCCCAGCCAACAAGCAGCACCAGCACTGCCTTATGGCCAGAAAGGGCTGAGCTTCCATATGCTGTGCTCCAGGAGGAAACAGAGCCCAAGCAGTGTCTGACAGTGAGGGGAGGAAGAAGGGAGGAGGGAAA
>NW_005842429.1:204319-210701 GCF_000455745.1 Alligator sinensis
AAAGAGGCAGAGACTGTAGGGAGTAGGGAGGGGAGGAAGGGGAAGAAAACAAGGTCATGCATGTCAAGTGGTACAGGCAGCCTGTGTGTGTGGCACATGACAGATTGGGGGAAGGACAGGCATACCTGACCTCTCACCACTTTTTTCCCTGCTGTAGTAGTGGGAGGGTGATGAATTTGACAACCCTATGATAATTAGATTCTAAACCTGGACAATTATAACAAATGTATAAATTTCTATATACTGTATAAAATCTAATTACTGGGGGGTCATCTTAATTTCAGAGTCAATTTAGATTTGCGTAAATACAGTGTTAGTCTCCCCCTCCATCCCTTACAACAGTGGAGCCAACTGTTTTGACAGGTGTGTCACAAATTAAGCCCCATGCCCTTCCTGAGTGCCATTTTGATTCCCTTCTCCTGCCTGATCTGCTGCTTTGCTTTCTGTCTCCTGCCCTGCCTGATCAGCTGCCTGTGCTCCTTGCTCCATCTCCTGTTCTACTTTTTACTTTCTGCCCCACTGGCTGCTATGCTGTCTGTACCTACCCCAATCTGCCATACACAAAGACTACCTGTGTCACTTGACATGCATGCAGCAGGTTGGCCACCCTTGTCTTAAAACTCCTCATCTGAAGTCTAACCCAAAAAATTATTTTCTAGCTTTTACCAAAAAGGAAAATCTTGGACTCTCTCTCTGTAATGAAATACATTTTCCAGTGGTATAATCCAAAATTCATCTTACATTCTTTCCCTCGGAAACTAGTTCTGTTCCCAAACTACAAGATTACAGTGATTATAGGGATAGGTTTGCTTATGTATTTATTTTTAATTTCAAGTTGCACTGTATCAAATTTTTCTCATGAGTGCATTTTGTGTCTTAAAAAAGAGTTTGGGAGATAGATATTTCTAAAAGAATTTAGTTCCCTGTTATTTACCCAGTACCATACTGTGCTGTCAGATTTCTATGAGCAGAGAGTCAGGCAGAGGCAATTACTTTAAGAATTGGTATATCTGAATTTCTTCATTGGGGAAAAATACAAATCCATCCCCGTCTTAAATCATGGAATATTTTATTTATGTTTTGTAAGGGCGAAAACAGAAGCCTTTCGGCATGTTATCAAATAATTTCAGTAACAACAGCTTACAGTGATTCAGGAATTCAGCAACACTACTAAAAACTTTCACTCCTACTTTAATCATTAGGAAGGGATTCTGAGGGGGGAAAATAATCAGTCACTCTGGGATAGAAAAAGAGCAGTTTAAAAGCTTGGCAGGGAAACTGACCAATGCCATGTGTTTTCATTTTACACTGTGTTGATTGTGACTTTGGAAAACAGAGGAAAAGCTACACAGTTTGGGCTGCTTTTGATCTCCATCTAGTGCATGAATTAAAGAAGTGCATGAATTCAGAGAGCAACTTCCTGACTTGAAATTAAACAGCTGTAAGATTAACAGCCCTTTCAATAGAACATCCTTCCCCTTCCCACCACCCTGAAAAACTTTACAAGCTTGAAAGAGCAGGCATTTCTAGATGCCCATGGCTGTCTGATGAAAGCCAGCTGTGGTGTAATTACATTGTCTTCTAATTACAACTTTTCCAGTTATCTGTTTGCTATAGTCATTGTATAACAAAGCAATGTTTATTCAACTCCTGGCAGAAATATGCATTTGCAATATTTTTCATTTACAAAGTTGATTCTCTAGGTGTGTGTTGTTACTATTTAAAATGTCCATTGGGGCTTTCAGTCATCTATCATGCTGAGAGAGACTACCTCATATCTGGTGGGCCAGTTACATAACAAACCTGACAAAGGATCTCTGAGCAATTTCAGTGGGGATGACAGCTCCTTGGCGGCATTAGGTTCACAATGATGTGGTATGTCAGACAAGATTAGCTAACAACTTCTCGCTGAATAGTGGCCACACCTTTCAGAAAATGTGTTATTGGAAACTACTTATATCAAAGCATAAAGTAAAAAGTTCCCTGTTGAGTCTTAAGAGCCTTTTTTGATTATAACTGCACTGAAAAAGGGTTCATGAACCACATAATACAATTCCCCAAATACCTGCCTTGCCAAGTACTGGGCTCTGTATGAAGACTGAGAGTATATTTTTTTCATAGGCACAGCCTGCTCCAAATCTTCCAGTTCTCCATATAGAGCAAATGCCCACAACAATAGTAGTCCAAGCCTTGGTCAGAAACTGTAAGGGACTTAAAGAAGACAGTGCTGAAGAAGCTTTTGCCTATAGTGGACTAAGAATAATAGAAAGGGAAACACTAATGTTGCCATACAAAAAGGCGTCTTCCCCAGCTGTTGACCTATAAAAGCTCCAAGTCGGGGAAATACTTGCTAGTTTGCTAGCCTACCTACATGCTACATATTGATGGTTGCTTTAAAGTCAGAGAGGGCATTATTATATAACATCTATTTGGGTTTAAATCTATATATAGCAGTCAGGCATAGCAGAGTTCTCTGTACCCCTTTAAAGTCTTAACTGTAGATACTTGAACTATCATTTAGGGAAGAAACCACACAACCTTTATTTAAGTATACAGTAACATCTTAGGCAGACAAGGTTCTTTAGGTAAATCTGATATCTTTTATCAGAACAACTACAATAGTTGGAAAAATTCTTATTTGCAAGCTTTCAGGTACAAACACCCTTCTTCAGGTAGAGGGAGCATCTGCAGGTGTTTTGTGCTCTCCTGGATGAGAGAGTAACATCTTAAGCATTAGTGGATTCAGACCTCTCAAGGATACTCTCACATATCCAGTAAGTACAGAATTGTCAATCTGTACAAGCACAGATTCATATTTTATTAAGTGCGTATTTTGAGTAGTTCCGACTGAGAGGTCAGCACTTTCCATTTTAGCTCTTATAAGTAACATGCAATTTTAAAGAGAGGATCTTCTTAATTTTTTTTAAAAAGGACAGTAGCTGCTGCTTCCTGGAAAGTAGGAAACAATTCACATGTTGTAGGGTATTTCCTAGCAACTTTCCGCAGAAAATAGGGCATGGAGTGGATGTGTCTGTGAGAATTATGTTTATGAAAAGACCTAGAGGAGAAAAGGCTTTTAGAGAGAAAGTTTGCATGCTTGCACCCAGCAGACATTAACAATGTGTATACTAATTAGTAGCTCACAATGTATTACTGTTGTTCTGGTGCCCCCCAATGGTCTTACTGGTTCACTACTAGCCATGGCTTAAAACAAAACCCTGAAGTTTTTATTTTGCAGGATTAGCCCCCAAATATGTGCCTGCCTCTCTGTAGGGCTCAATGTGCCCTCTCTCTAGATAAACAGCTGCATTCTGAATGCAAATCCAGCCATTAGTAAAATTCAGCATAGATTTTAAGACATACCGTATGGCCAAAGCCTCAAGCTAGTTAAGCCCTGTAATCAGCAATTAGTTTATGCTCAGAATGAATGCCAGCTAAGAGACCCCCATCATTGGGAAGCTTGGCCAAGAGAATACAGAGCTCTACATGAAGGTTAATGTAGAATTGTAAAGGTTTCCCTAATTATAAAAATTCACAGCATAGGCTCTACTGACATGGTTGCCAAGGATCACACATTTCCAGTCACACTGTAGTGTTACACATCCAGCCAAATGGCAGGCATACCTTGCATCAGTTGCTATATCCCTTCCCTTTAATTTTGGTTCCCACTCAGCCACCCATCACCCCACTCACCTATCCTTCTAAATACCCATTAATCGCCTCCCAAACCTGCACATTTACTTCGCGCGCGTGCGCGCGCACACACACACACACACCCTTCAGCAAAAATCCACCTCAGACATAGTTGCCAAGTTTTATTGAGTAATATGTCCAACCCTATGATAATTAGACTAACTAGGAAAGGGTATTGAATACAAAAAACCTCACCCACGTGATATACCTACAGTTGGGGGGACTGAGGGGTTAACTAATCACTGAACTGAAAGCTGGCGACTATGGAAGAACCAGTAATAATGACCTGATTGAATTTAACATGAGCAAATAGGACCATCACGATTAATATAGTATATGCTGACTTGGCAAGGTTCCCAAACTCAAGGGGGAAAAAACTGAAATTGAATGAAAGAAAAATGTGATTGAAAATCAGGTGATCTCAACAAAAAGTTTATCAGTAGTAATAAAGACACTGAGAGCCCATCCTTTTCAGCAACAAAATGAAACAAGCCATTCGAAATGAAGATGAAATAATTTAAAATGAAAAGAAAAAGGGAAAGAGTAGCCAATATACATTAGAAGTTCTCATGTGTAGAAAATTTATCAGGAAATAATCCATAATTGGCAGCGCTTAGGACAATACAAAAGGAATTTTTAAGTGTATTAGAGACAAATTAAACCACAGCAATAATATAATCCCATTATTAAATGAAGCTAGTAAAATTCTTAATGAAACAGAAAAAGAAGAAATGTTCAATGAGCATTTCAGTTGTGTTTGGTATGTAGCTGTAATTATATCGCATGAGGATCATGAACTATGTTCTAGTCATTTAGGCTGTTAGACATCTGCTACTACATTGTCAAATCATCAGGTTTGGATAACTAATGCCAGTGAACATGATTTATGGAAGATATATGTCCTGGAAAAGCAAACTTGATTTCATTATTCCTTGAAAATTACAAATTCTACTAAGGAAGGAACTTGTAGTAATGCAATATACTTTTGTACAGCATTGAACTTTGTGCAACAAGACAGTCTGAGTAAAAAACTGCAGGAAAATGGGATTAAAAATTAGCACTACAGATCTCAATTAAGGACATGTTAAAAGGGAAAGGGATTAGGATTTGGCTAACTGACAGATCTCGGAAAACTGTCAGTGTGGGACAGTCATCAAATGCAAGAGTTTCTAGTGGGAGTAAACAGGGCTCAATACTAGGCCCAATGCTATTACATTGATCAAGAAGTAGTTAAATAAAACCAAACAAAAAAACCCAGCCACTTGTGGGTTTGCCATTTGTGGATAACAGATTGGAAAAACTGTAAGTAATTAAAAGGATGAGGCAGTTGGACAGGGCAGTCGGGATTGCTTGGCTAGGCCTATTCAAAATTAAATGTGCCTTAATGCAATCATGCATCTAAGAACAAGGAATCCAGATCATGCCTGTAGATTGAGGATTGCATCCTGGAAAGCAGCATTAGTGGACAGCTTTTCGGGTCCTGATGGACAAGCCTCTCAACATGGCTTCAAAGTCTGTTCATTGAGCATCAGACTTAAAACCAAAGAAAATCCCAGTGGTACAAGCACCCACCTAACATATTCCTGATCAGGCAGAACTAGTATTCAGTGTCCTAATTACTTGGCCACTGGCTATTTGTGCCTACTAGTCTTTCACCTGAAATTTTGCTGGACCCGAGAAACCTTCTTGACCGAAATGGTGGCAAAGCATTTATGCTTGTAAACAACTCTAGTTTAAGCATGTTCTGGGGCAAGAGAAAGGTTTCATGAAAGAATGTCCAACCAGCTCAAAGTTCACAGCATGATGTGGCAGCAAAAGATTAATGTGATCCTTGGATGTATAAACAGGAGGGTTGAGGCGATTTTCTCTCTGTATACAGAATTTGTAAGAGTCACTAGACTACTGCATCCAGCATTCAGTGTTCAGATGTTAAAACAGATGGTGAAAAATTAGAGGAGGCAGAAAAGATGCATAAAAAGCCTTCAGTGGTTGGAGAACTAGCTCTTTACTTTTCACTCTAAAGCATCATCAGCTTGGTTTATCGAAAAGGGAGAGGTGATGATTTCAGCATGTAAGCACCTTCAGCTGGAAAGGGAGGGTACTAAAAGGCTCTTTAGTTTAACAAAGAAAAACATAACAAGAACCAATTATGAGAAGGTGAGAGAAAAAGTCAAATCTGAGTAATAAATAAGGCACATATTTTAACAGCAAGGGCTACTGACTTCTGGAACAAGCTGCCAAAAGATGGAGCAGATTCTTCATCTCTTGGGGTATAAACAAACGTGGTATTTCTCCCTAGAGAAAGGCTTTTCTCTGTTCCAAGGCATGAGCCCACAATCCTGCTTTAAGTATCTGTGAAGTATGAGAGAAAAATGTGCTAGCACTTTTTCTCTGGGACAATTCTGAAAGTCTGTAAGTATAAGTTAAATGCAGGTCATTCAAGTTAATTGCTAGACATTCCAGGAACTGTGTGATCTTGCTGGCCACCTACTGGCCAAGGGACAGCAATGAAGTTTGTAAGGGCAATGTGTAAATGGCTGACAGACATGCAGCGCACCCCCCCTCCAATCCAACAGACGTTCGGTTGTTGGGTTGGGGGAAAGGGGTGGAAATTAAGCCTGCCTGCAGCTGAGGAGTCACCCTGCCCCCCCAGCCTTGCCCCCCACCCAGCTTCAGGGCTGTCAGCAGG
>NW_005842429.1:210711-228496 GCF_000455745.1 Alligator sinensis
AAGACCAAGCTTCCAGCAGGGGTTTGCCCAGCCTGAACTGGAAAGGGTGGAGAGCAGGGGGCCCACGAGGTAGAGGATTGAACTAGATGATCTCCAGAGGTCTATTCCAACCCTAATTTTCTATGATTCTAAAAGAAGTTCAAGCAAGAGTTCATGCTTCCCTGTGGAAGATTAAAGGAGAGACTGTATTTGCCACTTCTAGGCTGCCCAAAGGAGGAGGAAGAGGGCACAAAGAAAACTCCCTCCCAACCCCCACCCTTCATCACTGCCCTTGCTCCATACACATGTTCTCACATATAGTCCATCCACAGCCAGTATAAGAACATGGGCACTGGACTAATCTAGACTCAGTACTGACAGCGCTATCATCCCTCTGCCTCTCTTCAGCTCTCTCTAGTCACAGGTAGAGTGGCAAAGTCAAAAGGCTTCCAGGTATCACCACTCCTTCACAGCCTCTGTGTAGATTCTCCATTGCAGACAATGGAGTAAATCAGCAATCTAGCCATGAGGTTTTTATCACCTTTCTGCAGTGTGCATTTAAACCTTCCCTGCAATATCAGTAACCTGGATATATTTTTGCCGTTATTATTTAAAATTCCCATGTCAGCACTGAGTCTTGCAGCCTGGCACAAGTGTTTCGTGGTTCCAGATATGAGGTTGTACTGAAGATTCTACGTCCAGGGCCAAATCATTCCTGATGTTAAAAGCACAATTATGTAATTCCCCAATGGAGTTATTCCAGGAATGAATTAGCCCCTTAATTGTCCTTTTCTGGCCTAGCAGGGCAAAATAACCATTAAGAGACAAGGCAAACAAAGGAATGTCAAAAAGCTTTCACTCCCTGGTTAATTAAGAGGAGCTCTGGAGGTTCTCTCTGAAAAGATGTCCTTATCTAGTGATATGCCAAGGACATAGCAAAAGAGGAGGTAGGGACCTTGGTTAAAAAAAGTGGGGAAAATTCTAGTTTCCCTTTTTCCAATCCTCTATAAAGGGGACTAGAACATCCACAGCCAATTAATTTTTTCATCACTTGCATTCCACAGCTATAGATGCACTGCCATCATTCATTTACATAGCTCCAATGCCAACAGAATGCTTGAGAGTGCTCAGTTCATTCAGAAACAGCCTGCGCATGATCCCTGAGCAGAACCAGTACAGGGGCACTTAGATATGTAAATGATTTGTAAGCAGAGAAAATTTCTTATTGTTCCTATAAAAGGGGTTTGTTTAAAAAGCCAATATCAATAGACAAAACCTAGTGTTCATTATTCATTTATGACTGTCTTTTAGCCCCACTGCAGATTCTAACATTCAAGTAGCTTCATAAAATATTTAAAATATCCAGAGACTCTCCTGTTACCACATACTAGCAAGGGAAGAGACTGCATTTAAGACGTGCACAGACAGACCATTCCTTTGGTATAACATAGTCTTGCTGTGCACAAATAAGGAGGCAAATTATTCACAAACATTGAAGTGACTGATGAATATGATTGTGCTTCATCCATATTTTTGTTTCACTTGAAGTAAAATTCACCACCCATATGAAGTAGTGCACAAGGCCCCCGTATCACTTAAATCCCACAAAAGCTATAATTTGAAATATTAAAAAATTAAAATTTAGAAGGTATCACAGCCAACAATTCACAATCCAGAGGCTTTGTTAACATATATATATATATATCATTTTAGTCCATTGCCATATATATATGGCAACAAAGGAACTTTTAGGAAATTGTGTACAATGGACTAAAATGATCAGAAGTCATACTGTAGTATGTTTGCAGATAATTCTTGGAAGGAAAAAAAAAGGTTACAGTGAGCAAAAAATGGCTTAAATTTCACTGTACATCATCAATCATAATTTTCATATTAATCTCCCCTCATAATTTCCCTTTATATTAAAACACTTCCAATGCAGCATTTGTTTCTCCCTTAATTCCCTTTATAGAATTCAATGAAATTCTCTCACTTCTCTTTCCCAGGCCCAGAGACACGTGCCCTCCATGAACTAGCAAGCTTTATGAGGGGGATCTGATTGAGAACTGGAAAGAGAAATGGAATATACTCCACATCTGTGAATGTCATTAGCTTTTCTAGATAGCTATACAACCCCTATCACCATGTTGCCCATATAAATTAAGGATTGTGATTACTGGACACAGAGGCCTAGATTCTCATGCACCGTATAAGCTAAGTACAGATAGTCAAAAAGCCCAAGGTTGAATCAATTCAATCTTTGCAGGTTTCTCTAAACTTCCTATATTGAACCGATAAGCAAGTGAACTGAAGTTCACTTTTCAAGGCAGAGAGGCAGCCAGACCCCTGCAGTGGCCCATAACAGTAGCCAGAACGGGGGCTTGGTGGGGGGGGGCTAGACCAGGCTGCAGAGAGCTGAGTGCCAGGCGATTCCCAGCCTCTAACTGGCTGAGGACTAGGGGTGAGGGGCAACCCCATCCCCCACACCAGACCCCCAGTCAGGGTCTCCCCAGCACAGGAAGAGGGGGCAGGGGGGAAGCCCCCAGTGAGGCATTTGTCCCTCTATCCCCCATGCCAGGAGCCATGTGGGTCCCCTACTCACACCGCCTCCTCAGCCCCAGGGAGGCTGAGGAATGGACATGGAGGGAACCCTTCCCCACCACCAGCCAGGGTCTGCCTGGCATGAGGGGGGACCCCCAGCGGGGCATTTCTCCTTCTCTCCACCCTCTGCTAGGAGCCATGTTCCCTCCTCAGCCCCGGGCAGGCTGAGGAGTGAGCATGGGAGGGAACCTACCCAGCTTGGCACTGGGTTTCCCTGGTGTGGGCAGGAAGAGGAAGAGGGAAGCCCCCAGTGAGTCATTTCTTCCTCCCCCACCCCCTCTCCCCACTTGCCCAGAGCCAGAAGTTTGGTGTTTCCTAGCCGCGCTCCCTCCTTGGCTGGTGGGCCAGCTGAGGAGGGAGTGGGGGCAAAAACTTTTTCCACCTTCCTCCCTGCCTGACTCCAGACCCCAGCCAAGCTTTGCCCAGTGCAGACAGGAGGGAAGCCCGCAGTGGGGGCATTATTCCCACTGCCCAAGCTGGAAGCCAAGCTGATCACCCAGCCATCCCCCCTCCTTGGCCAGCAGGCCACCTGAGGAAGGAGTGGAAGGAAAAATGTCTGCACCCCCCCCCCACACACAGGCGACGGAAAAGCCCCCACTGACAGCTGGGGGTGAGGCTAGCCCTGCTCTGCTGGAGCAGAGAGTACAGCCCAGGGCTGTACAGCATCCAGAGATGCTCGAGGACTGTGAGTTAACTTGAATCAGAAAGGGATCTGGGACAGAAGTGCCATGAACTAGTTTGGTCAAAATCAGTTAAGTCTGATACTACATCCATCCAGGTTTATCTTAAAACCGTTTCAGCCATTTTGAAAGCAGTTTAAGTGCACTGACCTGCTGTTCTGTTACAAGTTAAAACTTGGTTTTGATCATTTAAACAGGTTTGTGTGTAGAACTCTGCCCCTAGCCATATACTCAAGAATCCACATATCAGTGTGGAACAGGAGGGCCAGGCTAGAACACAGATCATGTTCAGTGCCCCAATATGTCTATTCTACAGCATCCTACACACAACACTGCCATGATTCCCCTGTGGGAGGCTTTCTGAAACAGTTTCAGCCTAGCTGTTTCCATTTTAATTCATTGCATTAAGAAAAGGATCACAATTTGTTAAAAGAAAGTGGAAAGACCTTTATTTAGGCACTGATTAATGACTAAAGTTCAGGATTCCAGGACTCAGACATTCCTGGGATGCTTCAATTATTGAGTTCCTCAGTGATGTATATGGGGTTTCATTTTGATTCACAGACTATTAAATATGATCTATGATACTTTCAAGAAAGCAGTAGTTTGGAGTTCAGTCTGTAACTCAAACTCTTTCTCTCTTCTATCATTGGTTATTAATGTGCACATGGCACAGAAAAGGCATTACATAATAGGAGGTGCACAGAGATGCAGGAACACAATGATGCTTTTTAAAGAAGCAGTAAATAGGGACAACTAGTGCTAAGATAACCCATTATATGTCAAGAACCATTGAATCCAGGCTTCTTGTTAAAAACCACATACTAGGGCAGATGTACAAGATCAGATTACCAACTGGTATTTAATACTTCAAAAAGGGAGTGAAGGAATGAGAAAGTGGATAGCTGCTTTCAAGCAGAGCAAACTATATATTGTTTGGCCAAAAAAGTACAGTGGAGTCAGGAATCCAGGTACTCATGATAAAGAATGAGTCATCATGCTCTTGAAAAATACACAAGCCTCAAAAAGGAAAGATATTTGATTGTACATGGGCCAGGAATGATTAAAAAAGCCCACTATCTGAAAAAGCATATTGCAGACAAAATCCTCCATTGCCTGGGAGTGTTTTTTTCTCTCTCCCCAAAGTAGCTGACAACGCAAATTAAGTAGTGAGATGTTGACTGCATTTAACAGAGATAAACAGGCAGATGCAAAAGATGCAATTATCTAGCAACCTACTTCAAAAATGAGTTAACTTAGCGCCACTGAGTCACCATTTCTCCTAACTTGATTCTGTTCCTTTCATTTCAAGAATAGTAATTTTTATTCTAGATAAGCCTGATAAAAAGGTCATTATATTTATACCATATATTTGAAAAGGATGATGAGCAATTCCTGAAAACCTCCTAGAATCTCACTGACAAAACATGTAATTTTTTTCATGCCAATTCATCTCAATAGCGATAATGATAAGAGTCTCCTGAATGTGACATTCTTCAGAATGGCAGAATTATTCACAGTGTAAAAGGGCTTACTATTAAGCTATTTTGAAGTGACAGGTACTCTAAATAAGCAAAGGCACCTTTTAGTAGTCTGAGCACAGGGAAAGAAAGTAGCAACTCGCATGTTTCCACTGCCACTCCAACCCTGGAGCAAGTAACTTTTTTTTACCTCAGTTTTCTCATCTGTAAAATATTAACAATTAATCATGAATTACCTAAATCAAGTGTATACCGAAGATTTAATAATGATATTACTTAATTTTTTTTGGCTTTCTGGTTTTGTAACATCAATGTAAATGTCTAATGCAGAGCATGTTACTGTCATCTTTCTTTCTATACCCAGCAGATTCTACCAGTTATTATTTGTCCATTCTTCAGATAAATCCGGATGACTAAGGCTTGATTTACTACTGTAGTACTTCATTTTTATACCAGCACAGCTATTGAAAGCAATGCAATAACAGTGTGAATCAGGACCACCAGTATATTTTCTTAACCAGAAATGCTTAAATAGTCTATGTTTCCAATTCTACATAAAACATTGACAATATACTATTATGAGAGATTATACATATGATAAGCAAATTCTGCCGCAGCTACCTTCTCATATTCTTTATGCAAACAGACATGGGTTTTTTGAGAACTCGTTTTCTGGAACAGGCATTGCTTTTGTTTTCTCCAATGCCTTGCTCTTTCTATAAACAAACAGACCTGTGCTCTGACCTGGTGAAATGCTCTCTCAGAAACTAGTGCAAATTATTATTCCATAGTTTTGTTTAGACAGAAAATATCTATAAAAGAACGCCCATGAAAAACATGAGGAGTCCTTTCACCAGTCAACAAAATCTAACTAATTGAAGGGCAAGGAAGTAAGGAATCCAGCACTAACAAGTCCCAGCATCCTTCAAATCTGTGGTCCTTCAATTTTGTTTATAATTTCAATATATGCAAACAGTGCTCTTTGATGTGAAGGCGTGTTTTCCAACATCTGAAATGAAATGCTAGATGAGCTTCACCTTTCACATTTTAGCAAGGCTGCATGCAAGATGTACAGCACATAATAAAAATTATGCATGCCTTCTGCAATGGTTCCCCTGCCCATACACTGAACTCAGGAAGTCTCATCCTTTTTATGCACCATAAGCCTGTACCCTCCACTCTTCCTCCTCCCCCCATCTCGGCCAAGGATTCAGCCCCATGATTTTTCTGGCAGTCCTACCCACCAACTCAAATGTTTCTATTTGTCTTATTTCTCACCACCCATACAACATAAGAATATAAGAATTAAGTTTTATATTCTCCACCCCAACACCACTACTTTCTCTTTTTCCTCCTCCATTTCATATTGCCACAAATTATTTCCACTCAGGGATATGCTGGGCCCTCTTATTTATAAAAGGATTTGAAACAAAATCAGCTTGACTAAAATCCGCTTCACCTGATTAAAAAAAAAATCACAGTAATCTTGCTGTAGGAAAATGTGATTTATGCATAGCTAGATTTTAGCATGTAATGTTGCTTTCTTGCCCCCTCAGCCTCAGCAGTTTTGTGTCACAACCTCTTCAGGGCACAATCCTGAAGCATTTTCAAGACTATATTCAGCCTAAACCCAACCCTATTGTACTAGCCCATCCAGAACCAGCAGAAACATCTTCCAGGGCTCAAAGAAAGTAAGTGATTGGTTGTCATTCCTTCAGCTTCCCAAATAGGCCTAATTGAAAGGCCTCAATCTTTCAGCCATGAAGGAATTTTATCCTTTATCAATGAGTAGCTTGAACCCATCCTCACTAAAGACTATCAAAAGACTATGATCAGGCTAGATCTTAAATTTGAATGACTAGTAAGAGAGGTCCATGATCCTCCACCACCACCCTCAACCTCTCCCACAGACGCTTATGATCCCTGTTCCAAGGCTACTTCATAGAAATGTGTACCAGTGCAGAAAGCATTTGCAGTGATTCAAGAGCTTCTAGCACTGGTAAACTATACCTGTATATATACACACACACAACACCATTAGACACGCAAACACATTTTTCCGACTAACAGCATGCTTGGTACTCTCTGTTCCATTCAGTTCCAAGACAATTTCTCAGAGGCATATGGCTGGTGGAAGAGATAGAGATCAAGGCCACAACCTTAAAAACACTTTCATCGGTGGTTCTTAACCTCCTTAGAATCAGAGCCCCCCCACATTTGACTCACAACACTCCTCAGAAAATGCCAGCTCTTAGCTTTCACTCTTTTTGACCATGGAAAAAATAATAGAAAAATTCTTCTGTTGCAAAGAACTCAGTAAGGTCAGAAGGTTTTAACACTACAGATTCCTATTTGAAATCTCAGGGCACTGTTACATGTGCTCCAAGGTGGGGGAGGGGGAGGGCTTTAATTAGAGAGGCTCCAAGAGCTGCTCCAATTAAAGCACTGCAGCATCTCATATATCAGCATACCCCTGCTTCAAAATGGCGGTGAGGGTGCTTGAACTAAAGCTTGTTCAATGAACGAGTCATTTTGAAGCACAGAGATGCTGATACACGAGACATGGGAGGCTGCTGGAGCACAGTAATCACCACGCTCCAGCAGACTCAATTAGTGAAGTGCATCGAGTAATTACAGTGCATCGGAGCAGACTCCGCACTCATGTACAGGCACCTTCAGGATTTATCTTGTAAATCGCATAGCTGTTTCCACATCTAACTGTGCTAATATTGCATGATACCCTGCCACACTAAAAGGATCTCATGATACCCTGGTTGAGAATCACTCATTTACACATATGCTTCAAGTCAAGCACATGCTCAAATGTCTGCAGGATTTAGGATCTAATGCTTTACAGAGGCAAGTATTTAATTGTTCAGCCTGAGGCATTGCTTCCCTGCCCTAGTTGTTCCCAAGAAAACAGACCTCATACTGACATTGTTCCCTTGGCATAGGACTCTTTGGCACTAGAGCCAAAAAAGGTAATGAGAAAAGCCCAAGACTTATACTATGGGATGCCATGTTACAAGGAAATTGTTGTCATGATCGGAAGTTGTTGTCATGATCAAAAGTAAAATTTTGTAATGAGTAACACACTGGGGGTTAGTTTTGCATTCTTAAAGCTCAAATGGAGATTTCAACATTTAAAAGAAATCCTTGCTAAGTCTTTTTAATTAACAGCTAAGAACAGAGTTAGTGTTTACGGCTATACAATACTTCTGGAAGCATTACAAGGGAAAGTGTGCAAATGCCTCACTAGCAAGGCACTACAGAACACTACTGTAATTTTCACTAAAGCTGTATACCATTATATTGTTCCTTCTCATTTTATCAGCTGTCTGATCTCCATGGTTTACCATAATAGTAATTTACATGCTGCTAGCTAAACATAAAAGATTTACAAATCTACTCCAGTATACAACGCATGGTTGCTTACAAAATAAGAGGTAGGCTCTTTAACTGTCATATCAAATGGCATTGTACTTACTACCGAGTTTCAGAGCACTACATTTTATTCAGAAAAAACAACACACACCTCAACATAGATCCTAGTTATTATCATATTAGCTATTGCCATAGTTACTGAACTAGCTGCACTTCTCTGCCATTCTGCTCTTCGTACATATATTGTTAGTCTTTGTGCCATTACCTCTTCCAAGATAGTATTCTGCAACTCTCCTGCTCTTAGGGCACAGACTCACAAGTTTACACCAGTTTAAAAAAAGAGGAAGAGAGAGGACACATGATGTACAGCTATACACTAGTATAACTTAGGCTGCATACAGGTATTCATTTCTGAAAAATTTCCACTGCTAGAAATTGTTCTGGGAGCATGAGCAGTTCAGGAGCTCAGTCTGCAGCTGCCCTCTGCCCCCGGCCCCAGGGATCAGTCTGGGGAAGGTGCAAGGAGCAGAGGCTGCTCCACTCCTCCGAGTCCTGAGGGCACTTGGAATAGACTGGGAGGGAAGTGTACAAGTGTTCACTCTTGCAAGAGAAACTGTCTCACGGAGGAGATCTTCCAAGCTGACTTCTGAAAGATCTTCTCCCAGAGGGGCAGTTTCTCAGAAGAACTTGAATAAACACTTATACACTTGTCATTTCTACCAGGAGAACAGCAATTCTCTCAATAGAAATAATGCTTGTATGCATCCCTAGTTGCATTTAGCACAGAACTATCCATGGAAAAAAAAAAATGGGTAAAACTACACCATTGTAAGTTACACCAGTATAGGTATCACTTGTCCACAACCTATCCCAGGATTTTTGTTCATTCCTCACCTAATGGCAGAGGACATTCATAGCAACCCTCTGGTGTACCCATGTAATATTTTGTGCATCCACTCCCTTAGACTGTGCCCTGGGTTATCATACCCTGCATAACAATTGCATTAAGTCTTATTGAGTTCAGATATCTGCAGCTGTTCTCTTTGGGAATCCCTGGCCAGAGCTACATAGTGATTCAGGAACCTTCTTAAAATCCAAGTAGTACTTATCTTAATAAATAGAATATTTTAGGGGAGATGGGTTATAAACCCAAAAAAACCCAGTATCCATTGGGTTGGGTAAAGTATGGCCCACAGGACAGATCTGACCTGCCAAGGGATTTTATCCAGCCTGCAGTGGGTTCCTCAGCTCCAGTAACCCAGACATAGGGAACAACCTGGGCCATGGTGTGTGCACAGCTGGTCCTGCCACTCCGAGGTGTCCAGCAGGCCTGGGGCAATGCAGTGGCTGAAATCCACTTCCCAGCATCCCCAGCAGCAACAGCTCCTTCCAGCTGGCATTGCCAGTGTTGCCACTGCTGCTGGACACAGCCCCACTGCTCAAGCACCCCAGCCCATCTTCTCAGCACTCACCACCAGGGTGCCAGGCACAGCAGGCAGGCAGGCAGGGTCTCCATGGAAAACGGCCCAGGTCCCCTGTGAGCAGGGTGCACTCAGCTGAGCAGATGGGATGGGGTGCAGCAACTGGAGTGGGACAGGTGGGCAGAACTGGGGGCCAGGGCCAGGACTGGGATCAGGATTGTGGGGTGGTGACAGCGCAGGACTGGATCCCAGCACAGAGCCTCAATCTGCTCTCCACACAATGGATTTTGTCCAGACCAACAAGGAGAGGGACAGTGTACAACCATGATATGGCCCCTATCCACAGCATAGGCACATGCAGGCAGCCCCAGTACAGCATGGCTGTGGAGTAGCACGGCCCAGCAGCACAGGGTGGCCTAATCTAGTCATGATCTGTCAGGGCCACTGCATGCTGCCAGGCCATGCCAATCCACAGCCATGCTGTACTGGGGCTGCCTGCATGTGCCTATGCTGTGGATAGGGGCCATATCATGGTTGTACACTGTCCCTCTCCTTGTTGGTCTGGACAAAATCCATTGTGTGGAGAGCAGATTGAGGCTCTGTGCTGGGATCCAGTCCTGCGCTGTCACCACCCCACAATCCTGATCCCAGTCCTGGCCCTGGCCCCCAGTTCTGCCCACCTGTCCCACTCCAGTTGCTGCACCCCATCCCATCTGCTCAGCTGAGTGCACCCTGCTCACAGGGGACCTGGGCCGTTTTCCATGGAGACCCTGCCTGCCTGCCTGCTGTGCCTGGCACCCTGGTGGTGAGTGCTGAGAAGATGGGCTGGGGTGCTTGAGCAGTGGGGCTGTGTCCAGCAGCAGTGGCAACACTGGCAATGCCAGCTGGAAGGAGCTGTTGCTGCTGGGGATGCTGGGAAGTGGATTTCAGCCACTGCATTGCCCCAGGCCTGCTGGACACCTCGGAGTGGCAGGACCAGCTGTGCACACACCATGGCCCAGGTTGTTCCCTATGTCTGGGTTACTGGAGCTGAGGAACCCACTGCAGGCTGGATAAAATCCCTTGGCAGGTCAGATCTGTCCTGTGGGCCATACTTTACCCAACCCAATGGATACTGGGTTTTTTTGGGTTTATAACCCATCTCCCCTAAAATATTCTATTTATTAAGATAAGTACTACTTGGATTTTAAGAAGGTTCCTGAATCACTATGTAGCTCTGGCCAGGGATTCCCAAAGAGAACAGCTGCAGATATCTGAACTCAATAAGACTTAATGCAATTGTTATGCAGGGTATGATAACCCAGGGCACAGTCTAAGGGAGTGGATGCACAAAATATTACATGGGTACACCAGAGGGTTGCTATGAATGTCCTCTGCCATTAGGTGAGGAATGAACAAAAATCCTGGGATAGGTTGTGGACAAGTGATACCTATACTGGTGTAACTTACAATGGTGTAGTTTTACCCATTTTTTTTTTTCCATGGATAGTTCTGTGCTAAATGCAACTAGGGATGCATACAAGCATTATTTCTATTGAGAGAATTGCTGTTCTCCTGGTAGAAATGACAAGTGTATAAGTGTTTATTCAAGTTCTTCTGAGAAACTGCCCCTCTGGGAGAAGATCTTTCAGAAGTCAGCTTGGAAGATCTCCTCCGTGAGACAGTTTCTCTTGCAAGAGTGAACACTTGTACACTTCCCTCCCAGTCTATTCCAAGTGCCCTCAGGACTCGGAGGAGTGGAGCAGCCTCTGCTCCTTGCACCTTCCCCAGACTGATCCCTGGGGCCGGGGGCAGAGGGCAGCTGCAGACTGAGCTCCTGAACTGCTCATGCTCCCAGAACAATTTCTAGCAGTGGAAATTTTTCAGAAATGAATACCTGTATGCAGCCTAAGTTATACTAGTGTATAGCTGTACATCATGTGTCCTCTCTCTTCCTCTTTTTTTAAACTGGTGTAAACTTGTGAGTCTGTGCCCTAAGAGCAGGAGAGTTGCAGAATACTATCTTGGAAGAGGTAATGGCACAAAGACTAACAATATATGTACGAAGAGCAGAATGGCAGAGAAGTGCAGCTAGTTCAGTAACTATGGCAATAGCTAATATGATAATAACTAGGATCTATGTTGAGGTGTGTGTTGTTTTTTCTGAATAAAATGTAGTGCTCTGAAACTCGGTAGTAAGTACAATGCCATTTGATATGACAGTTAAAGAGCCTACCTCTTATTTTGTAAGCAACCATGCGTTGTATACTGGAGTAGATTTGTAAATCTTTTATGTTTAGCTAGCAGCATGTAAATTACTATTATGGTAAACCATGGAGATCAGACAGCTGATAAAATGAGAAGGAACAATATAATGGTATACAGCTTTAGTGAAAATTACAGTAGTGTTCTGTAGTGCCTTGCTAGTGAGGCATTTGCACACTTTCCCTTGTAATGCTTCCAGAAGTATTGTATAGCCGTAAACACTAACTCTGTTCTTAGCTGTTAATTAAAAAGACTTAGCAAGGATTTCTTTTAAATGTTGAAATCTCCATTTGAGCTTTAAGAATGCAAAACTAACCCCCAGTGTGTTACTCATTACAAAATTTTACTTTTGATCATGACAACAACTTCCGATCATGACAACAATTTCCTTGTAACATGGCATCCCATAGTATAAGTCTTGGGCTTTTCTCATTACCTTTTTTGGCTCTAGTGCCAAAGAGTCCTATGCCAAGGGAACAATGTCAGTATGAGGTCTGTTTTCTTGGGAACAACTAGGGCAGGGAAGCAATGCCTCAGGCTGAACAATTAAATACTTGCCTCTGTAAAGCATTAGATCCTAAATCCTGCAGACATTTGAGCATGTGCTTGACTTGAAGCATATGTGTAAATGAGTGATTCTCAACCAGGGTATCATGAGATCCTTTTAGTGTGGCAGGGTATCATGCAATATTAGCACAGTTAGATGTGGAAACAGCTATGCGATTTACAAGATAAATCCTGAAGGTGCCTGTACATGAGTGCGGAGTCTGCTCCGATGCACTGTAATTACTCGATGCACTTCACTAATTGAGTCTGCTGGAGCGTGGTGATTACTGTGCTCCAGCAGCCTCCCATGTCTCGTGTATCAGCATCTCTGTGCTTCAAAATGACTCGTTCATTGAACAAGCTTTAGTTCAAGCACCCTCACCGCCATTTTGAAGCAGGGGTATGCTGATATATGAGATGCTGCAGTGCTTTAATTGGAGCAGCTCTTGGAGCCTCTCTAATTAAAGCCCTCCCCCTCCCCCACCTTGGAGCACATGTAACAGTGCCCTGAGATTTCAAATAGGAATCTGTAGTGTTAAAACCTTCTGACCTTACTGAGTTCTTTGCAACAGAAGAATTTTTCTATTATTTTTTCCATGGTCAAAAAGAGTGAAAGCTAAGAGCTGGCATTTTCTGAGGAGTGTTGTGAGTCAAATGTGGGGGGGCTCTGATTCTAAGGAGGTTAAGAACCACCGATGAAAGTGTTTTTAAGGTTGTGGCCTTGATCTCTATCTCTTCCACCAGCCATATGCCTCTGAGAAATTGTCTTGGAACTGAATGGAACAGAGAGTACCAAGCATGCTGTTAGTCGGGTCCTGAGGGCACTTGGAATAGACTGGGAGGGAAGTGTACAAGTGTTCACTCTTGCAAGAGAAACTGTCTCACGGAGGAGATCTTCCAAGCTGACTTCTGAAAGATCTTCTCCCAGAGGGGCAGTTTCTCAGAAGAACTTGAATAAACACTTATACACTTGTCATTTCTACCAGGAGAACAGCAATTCTCTCAATAGAAATAATGCTTGTATGCATCCCTAGTTGCATTTAGCACAGAACTATCCATGGAAAAAAAAAAATGGGTAAAACTACACCATTGTAAGTTACACCAGTATAGGTATCACTTGTCCACAACCTATCCCAGGATTTTTGTTCATTCCTCACCTAATGGCAGAGGACATTCATAGCAACCCTCTGGTGTACCCATGTAATATTTTGTGCATCCACTCCCTTAGACTGTGCCCTGGGTTATCATACCCTGCATAACAATTGCATTAAGTCTTATTGAGTTCAGATATCTGCAGCTGTTCTCTTTGGGAATCCCTGGCCAGAGCTACATAGTGATTCAGGAACCTTCTTAAAATCCAAGTAGTACTTATCTTAATAAATAGAATATTTTAGGGGAGATGGGTTATAAACCCAAAAAAACCCAGTATCCATTGGGTTGGGTAAAGTATGGCCCACAGGACAGATCTGACCTGCCAAGGGATTTTATCCAGCCTGCAGTGGGTTCCTCAGCTCCAGTAACCCAGACATAGGGAACAACCTGGGCCATGGTGTGTGCACAGCTGGTCCTGCCACTCCGAGGTGTCCAGCAGGCCTGGGGCAATGCAGTGGCTGAAATCCACTTCCCAGCATCCCCAGCAGCAACAGCTCCTTCCAGCTGGCATTGCCAGTGTTGCCACTGCTGCTGGACACAGCCCCACTGCTCAAGCACCCCAGCCCATCTTCTCAGCACTCACCACCAGGGTGCCAGGCACAGCAGGCAGGCAGGCAGGGTCTCCATGGAAAACGGCCCAGGTCCCCTGTGAGCAGGGTGCACTCAGCTGAGCAGATGGGATGGGGTGCAGCAACTGGAGTGGGACAGGTGGGCAGAACTGGGGGCCAGGGCCAGGACTGGGATCAGGATTGTGGGGTGGTGACAGCGCAGGACTGGATCCCAGCACAGAGCCTCAATCTGCTCTCCACACAATGGATTTTGTCCAGACCAACAAGGAGAGGGACAGTGTACAACCATGATATGGCCCCTATCCACAGCATAGGCACATGCAGGCAGCCCCAGTACAGCATGGCTGTGGAGTAGCACGGCCCAGCAGCACAGGGTGGCCTAATCTAGTCATGATCTGTCAGGGCCACTGCATGCTGCCAGGCCATGCCAATCCACAGCCATGCTGTACTGGGGCTGCCTATGTGCACCTGAGCTGGAGAGGGGGTGGTGGGAGCCGGATCACAGGCATACACTCCACTCCCCTACTGGTCGGGTCAGTCATGATCCATTGTGCGGAGAGCTGTTGCCGGGGGTGGGGGTAAGGGAGGGGGGAGGCTGGTGCTGATCTGGCCTGCAACAGCTCACCAAAATTTCCTAAGTGGCCCTCCAGCCCAAATTATTGCCCACCCATAGTCTATATGTCCATCTATCCTACATAAAGGCTGACCTTCTCCAGAAAAGTAAGCTAGAAAGGCTTAACTTCTTCAGATACCACCTTAAGGGTCCTTCATTTCTACATATCTCTTAGAATCAACTATATCCATTTCTTGAGCAAGTACTCCTTCTTAAGCTTTTTATAAACTTTTTAAAGTCTATAATGGTGCACATCTACTCTGCATTGTGCTGTTTTAAAACTTGCCAAACTAATTTTGATTTCCTATGTTTGCAGGCCTTTGCTGATTCTTGTCCAACCTTTTCAGCAGTTACAGTCATGGTGTTGTCTCAGCCCTCAAGTGTTTGAAAAAAAGATGGCTCTTCTTGATCCATTCTTTTCCTTCGTGCCTCTTTTTCCAGATATTTTTTCACGGTTCATTAAACCAGGGGGTATCAAACATATGGCTTGCAGGAAGTATCCAGCCCATAGAGGTGGGTCATCCAGCCTGAAGGGCTTGTGTCTCTGGCTGCCAGAGACACTGTGGAGTGGTCAGCATCCAACGTGCTGGCAGAGCTGCTGCAGGAGGTAGGTATTCTCTCAGCCCACAACTCCCCTTTTCCTACAACCAAATACTGGTTTCCCTTGCTTTATGCAGGTTCTGTATGTGCAAATTCACTCTTATGCAATGACCCTTTTTATACCAAAAATTCATTATATGCAAGGCAATTCCACTCTTATATGACTGGTGTTGTGCAAGCCTGCAGTCAGCCACTTTGTGCAGTGCATTGTGGGAGTGATCTGCACCACAATACAGTCTCCTGTGTGAATCTGTACTCCTCACTAGTTGCCTGTGACACATGTTTCTGTAGTTGCCATCTCCATTATGGCTTCTAAGCATCCCGCTAGCTTATTTCCTACCCCTCTCTGCTGTTGGCGAGTACCAAAATTGTCTTGTAAAAGTGGCAGAAATGGGTCTGGGGGTCAGTACAGTTGAGGTCTTGGAACATATCCCTATTTGTTACACTGTAAAATGGATTCCCTTTATGCAAATTCGAGTTATACACTGTTTTCCAGGAACACATGTACAGCATAAGACAAGAGAAACCTGTATACTATTTTCAGTTGCTGCTGGCAGCAAGAGAGAAAGAGACAATCAGTAGCAGACAGCAAGAGGGGTAAGTGGCAGAAGCAGCATTAGCCCTCTTGGTGCTGGCAAGGAATGTGGCCTGCCAGTTGATTTGAGTTTGACACCCCTGCATTAAACCACACAGAAAACACCTCAATAACAGCATGAACACACAGCATTCATGAATTATTACAGGACAGCTCCAGACCCATCACAACTGCAGCTACTAAGGTAATCACACACATGGGTTTCAACAGAAATTTTACCATTTTATTTTCATGGGAATTGGATAAATATGGGAATCTTTGGCAAACAGCTAGATCCATCAGTCAACATGACTAATGACAAAAGTAAGGATTGTGCAAGTGAGCAAGGGCTTGCAAAATCCACGTGAGCAAGGGACTGCAATACCAGCTCTCCAAAACTCATTAAAATAAACTTGAAGGTATTCAAGAAGGAAGGAACAGCTAAAATTCTGAGTCCAAATCCTGCATCCCACATGAAAACAAGCCTTTAATGATACCTAGCAGCTATTTGCCTGTACTAAGACTATAAAGGCTTTATTATGTTTAATGTAGCAGTTGTAACATTGCACCATTATTTTGTAGCTAAAGATAAGTAATGAAGATATGGAACTGTCCATCCCAGACCATTGTACATGTTGCTTTTCTATCCCTTTCAAATCTCTTACTATAGTCAATAGGTGCATAAAGAATACAAGATCAGACCCTTGATTAGTATTTGATTTATACCACAAAGATCATAAGACTCAGAAGTTGCCATGGCAACCCTATTTAAACACCTTACATTTCTGCTTTGATATGGAACCTCTCATTATATTAATGTATTATAACACTAGCCAGTGACAGGCTGTTTCATAAATATGCCTTCATTTAGTGGACAACTGTATTTTTCTCTCTCATGAGGAGGGAAAGGGGTATGGAGTTAGCCCTTATTAAGGAGGGGAAATGATTTACCTAAGTTTTGGATTTTATTATAAAGCTGTGTATGAGCACAGAAAAAATATCTAACCTTCCTAGAATGTTTTGCATCTTGATTATTTAAATATAGACACACCAATTTTTGTAAAATTTGCCTCAAGCCCATAAATGACAGCATGCAAACATAAAAAGGCAAAATCCAAATAAGCTTTCAGACAGAAGTCTAGTATTATGACTGATTGAAACAATTTTGTATAAGAGCCTTGTGAAGTGTCAGAAATGTGATGCTTTAATACAGATTGCATACAAATATAGGAGACCCACCACAAAGACATTGAAATCACTTAAACCAGTGGTCCCAGACCTTACTGGCCATGGGCAGCAATACTAAGCAAGTTACATATCCTACTTAGTTCTCCCTGTCAATCTCAGATTTAATTTCAAATTTCCAATGGATGCACAAGCAATGTCACCGAGTCTCAGGGATAATGCAAGCTATAGACTGGAGACCACCAATTCAAACCCAGGTTATAGCCATGAATGGTGAACAGTTAAAAGCTTTTGGTGATCTGCTATGTGTCACATTTCATCTCACATGAATGCATTAACTATTAAGGCTGTGCGAAGCTTTGGGTGGTGATTCGATTTGGAGGACATTCGGCCCGATTTGGTGGCTGAATCTCCAAATCTGAATCAAATCAGGGGACCAATTAAAAGGTCTGAATATATTCGAAGCTCTCCAAATCTTCCGAAAAGATTCAGAGAGCTTTGATGATTCAGGCAGTCCCCACCCACTGGAGCTGGACTTGGAGCTGGTAAGTAGGGGTGGCAGAGGTGGGGCTGGAGGAGGGGGAAGGGGCCAAGGGGAGACCCCTGCCATCCCCCATCCTCTCCCTGCTCCCCAAGCCCCCCTGACTCCCGCCCGCTCCCCCAGCCCCCTCATGGCTGCCCCGCCTGCCCCAGCTCCCCCACCTTAAGAAAAAAAAGAGAAAAGCC
This sequence comes from Alligator sinensis, assembly GCF_000455745.1. NCBI lineage: Eukaryota > Metazoa > Chordata > Crocodylia > Alligatoridae > Alligator > Alligator sinensis. The sequence goes on from NW_005842429.1 coordinate 228,467, forward strand.
CTGGGGCTCACCACTCTTTCAGCGGCCTTC
>NW_005842429.1:228575-236420 GCF_000455745.1 Alligator sinensis
CCCCCCCCCCGCACCAGGCATGAACTGTGAGTGTGTGGGGGGAGAGTTCTTAAAGGGCCAGATCCACAGCGGGTGGGTAAGCTATGGGGGGCTGGAAAAGCAGGGGGGGCTGTTGGGGGGCTCTGCAAGAGCACCCCAGGCAGCATGGAGCAGTGGGGGACAGCGGGGATTGCCCCCCCCTGCCCAGCAGCACCCATTGAGTCAGGGCTTTTTCTTTCAAAGTGCCAGGAGCTGGGGTGGGCAGGGCAGCCACTGCTGGGCTGGGAGAGTGGGTAGGGGATGGTCCTGGGTGATTCAGAGATTCGGAGATTCAGCAGCAGCCGTATCGCCGAATCAATTCAGGACAGTGATTCGAATCACCTAATCGAATCACTGTCCCCCAAATTGGCCAAATCTGAAGCGAATACTAGCCGCTTTGCACAGGCCTGTGAAATGGTACAGTGCATGCTGTGTGCTACTTGTGGGGCTGGACCCTGTGCCATGGATATTGAACACAGCACAGGGGGCTGGTCTGGGGCACCCACATTGGACTGGTCCTGCACACTGGGTCTGGGGTTGAATGGGTCCATAGACCATCCCCATGCACTGCAGCCAGGGCACAGGGCCCATGCCCTGCAGCACATGCCCCATGTTGGCTCCATGTGCAAAGCCCAACCTGGGGATGACTTGTGCTGCATGCAGGGCTGATCAAGGACACGCACTGCATAAGGCGCCCACACCAGACCATCCCTGTGCACTAGCACTGGTATATTGGGCTGGTCTGTGGGTTCAGTTCAGCCTGCAGACCAGCTCTGCACCCTCCACCCAGCCCACAGTGCTCGATGAATTTGACACCCCTGGACTAGATGACGTCATGAGGTCCCTTCCAGCCCTACTTTCCTATGATCCCAAGAAAGATGGTTACTTCTCCTGTCCCCAAGCTAAGCAGTGTTTAGAGCAGACTATAGCCTGCTCATGACTGTCCCAACTGATAATGCCTCCCAAGGGCATGGCTGGTCACAGCCATGAACTAGTGGACTAGTCACGGTGTCACATGCTCTGGCTGAACCCTCAACAAGCGATTCCTGATCCCCAAGTCAGAAGGCTTCAAAGGTTGGCGTGCCCAGGAACAAGCTATGGTAATTCTGTATCTTGTATTGAGATGATAAAGTGAAATTGCACCTCTCTACCCTTCTAGATACACAAAATTGAACAGGGGCAGGATCTGGTCCCTTTAATCAGTAAAAATAACCATAAATATATGTAGTTATTAAATGATACAACTGGAAACTTGGAGAGGGCTGACGTTTCAGATTTCCATTGTCCCTTTACCTGCACCTGGTACGAAGTGCCACCTTTTTCAATTTTCTTTCCTCACTGTACCTCTAAAAGCCTTTAAATTCCATTGGTTGTCTCTGTTTTAAAATGTGCACATTTTATTTATAGGTGTGTGTTTGCAAAACAGAGGAACAGAAGTACCACCAGGGGGCATATACATTACTAGCAAAGCAACTCAAGATTGTCACTTCACCCAATGAGTTGCATCAATTCTTGTTTAGAAGTGATTGCCCTTATTTTGCCATGAAAAACATTACTAGAAAGTTATTATGGTTCCTGAGGAGTGTAACAATAGCTTCCCATTTACCAGGATGCTAGTTTATTGAAGCTAAAAACCCAAAAGCACAAGAAAACAATCCTTCCTATCCTCTTCTTTTATTTTATTTATTTATTTATCCTAGAGAGACATTTTGCTTGAATCTTTAGTTTGCTGTGTGTGTTAAGTATTGCAATAGTTTCAAGGTGATGTAATTGCCGCAATGGCACAATGGATATTTAGAAGCACTTACAGCAACGCAAGGCTCTTCAAGACATGGACGCTCACTGTGGGTATACAACATCTAGCACTGAAAGGCTGGGCCTTAAGATCCCTTCAGTACTCATTGATAGTCTTAGAAATAGTTTTAAAAGTTTTTGAATCTCCCCAAACAGGCTGAATTTCACCTTACTAATAATTCTTATTAGCTTTTTTTTTTTTTTTTTTTTTTTTTTTTTTTTTTTTTTTTTTTTAAACAGTCCAGCACCATGATTTTCTATTCTCTAAAATCTTTTTTGGATGCTTTAGCATTGACATTACTGAATCTTCTTCTGGAGACAAAGAAAATCCATTCCCTTCCTCCATTTCTATGCCCTTCTGTATACTATGAATCTTTTTTAAAGATTGCACTCTATTTTTGTGCTGAAACAGTAAAGCCTTGAAATGGAACAATGTTTTAAGAAAAAAAAGTCATGCAGAGCAACTGCAGGGATGAAATCATAATGAAATATCACATTAAGGTCTTAACCAGCCCTGATACAATCCCTTCATAAAGTGGACTGAAAGGACTAGAATGGATGCAGGAACGGCTTAAGGTTACTTTATGCCTCTGTAAACAATTTTGAGAAAGACCTGGGGTCCGAGCCCAGTGTTGTGAGTTTAACATCTTTCACAAGCACTAAGTTCACATAACTAAGCTTAGGAGATATAATAGTATTCAGAGATTATTGCTGCATATGCAGTTTAATAAATCAATGAACAGCACATGGGCTTTCAGAGATACATTTGTTACTCATTCACAGATTTTCAGGTCAACCGAAAGGTAGACGATTGATCTTTGCATGAATAGAATAACTCCTGTGTTAGCAAGGTATGAAATACCAGATTGTAAATTATCTTCTTTTAATGTTCACTGTCGTGAAATAATGCAGATATTCAGGAAGTGCCAGAAGTTACAAAAGAGATCATATGCATCCCCACCCTGAATAATGGCAATACATTGCTGTCTTCAGTTGTTCATCTCTTTAAGTCTTCTTAGTAAGGAAGGCATTTCTTACTACCTTTTCCCTTTCCACATTTTTTTAGCCTTGAAATGGAACAATGATGGATTGGGTCCAAGCAGCTTTATAAAAGGCAACCATTTGCCAATAGAGTGAATTTGTGTAGGAACTTCAAATAGATGGTGGTAAATTAAAGTGTGAACCCCAGATTTTTAAATCTTTGAACCTCTTTTCCCCCCTTCTCACTCATTGTTGCACCTTCTGCCCAGATTTATCCCTTGGAGTAGTGGGAAGGTGAAGGGAAAAACACTTATTTTCTATAACCTTGGGCTTATCATTGGAGTGCCTAAGCATCTTCTAGTAATGTGTCAGTTGTTTCATCTGGCATCCTCTCCTTGCCTGGGGAGAAATGCATGCAGTGGTATGGGTTTGGTTTTTTGTTTTTTTTATTGGAAGTATATTTTTAAATCTACATATCACTATGTATTTATGTTCAAAAAGGCAAAGTCAAAGAAACATGCTTCATACTTGGAACAGAAAAGGAAGTGGTTTTTATGGTGCTGGTTTTTGGTTCAGGTGGCAAGGAACATCCTTCCACCAGGGTATTTTATCACCTCCTTTTCCTCCCTCAAATTCCATTAGGATCCCATGTCAATGTCACAAGTATTTCACCGTATTTATAAAAATAAAAGCTAATGGAACAGGTTAAATTGTGCCAATTACATCACAGCCCTGAGATGGAGCTGCAATGTTCCAGTGGAAACATCAAGGAGACCTGGACATAAGAAGGCATCCTTATACCTCAGGGCTTTTCATGTGCTAAATGCTGCTCATTCAGTTCTATCCATATCCCTTTATTCCTTTTCACTGTTCCAGCCTTGCCATATAAGCAGCTGGAGTGCTTGTATACATGATGGGGGTTTAATTTGGTTTAGTTCTCCCTAAATTAAAATGGTGGGTTTTTAAAAACCCACCGTTTCAATTTAGTGAGGACTAAACTGAACTAACCCCCATGCCATGTACACAAAGGTGGGGGCCTGATCCTTAGAGCTTACTTGCCTCTCCCACAGCAGAGGGAAGCACTGGCCCCACCGCAGCCACGGTGGGAAGCACCAGGCCCCCGTGCAGTGCCCCCAAGGACTGCCCAGGCCAGGTGCTAGTGGGAGGGTGCCGCCTGGGGGCTGCTGCTGCCGTGGAGGAAAGCACCAGGATCCCCCACAGCTCAGGGACTGTGCAATCTGGAAGCAGCTTGCAAATTCCCCAGCCCTTGCCATGGGAGAGGCAGGTAAGCTCCAGGACCCCTGCATCATCCCTGCTGCCTTCCCACCACCTGGGAATGGCTGGCTTTCCCCTGGGGCAGCATGACAAAGCAGCAGGAGGGCAGCTTGGTGTGCTGACAGCGGGAGAAGGCAGCAGGCACAGTGCATGGGGCGCTGGAAGCCCACCAAGCCCGAGCTTCCCCAAACACGGCAGCTTCCAGTGCCCTGTACACTGTTGCACTTTGTTAGGTAGCAAACTAAACACCTCGGAGGTGTTTTATCTTGCTATGTTACGAAGTCATTTAAAGCGGAATATGCCACCAAGCGTGCAACCAGCAATGCCATTATAGTGGTGTAAAAAGCATTTAAGCCACTTTAAAGGCCAATTTTGTTGCATGTACAAAGACCCTTGCAGAGTAAGTTGGCAATCATGACCTTGCTCCTTCTGTGCATTGTCTTAGCACAAGTACTATTACCTTGAGAAGCTACTGTATGTCACAACCAAATTAATCAGTGCCCATGTCACTTGCAAGAGATACCATTCAGACCATCATCTGATCAACTAAGGGTTAAAACAAAATCCTGGTGGAGAGCTGTATATAATTTATGCCCACGTCACAAACGAGAAACGAAACTTGAAACTGGCCTGAGAATTCTATTATCCTATTACAGATTCCATTTAGCAGTTCATCATTGGATATCTCTGAGAGACACCTCTGTCTATAAATAGTTTAGCAACTTCCGCCCAAGTCGGAGAAACTCTGGGAGACCTCTGTGGAAATCTCTAAGGAGAAACCTAAGATCATCATCAGAGTAAACTGACAGTCTGATCAGCTGTCAATAGCTTCCCGTCAGCATAATATTGACGTATCAAAGCCCTGCAGGCACGATAGCTCGTTCCCGGTGCCACGTCCGTCATCGTTAGCTATAACCCGAAACTGTACGCTTGATCGTAATCATTGTATCGTTAGCTGTAACCTGAGACCATACGCTTGATTATAATCGCTATAACTGGAAAAACTGCAACGGAACAAAGGCTCAGCCTGCGTCGCGCGTCACTATCTGAGCGACGTAAATAAACAAATTTCTGTAACCAACACGCGTCTGTGCCTGGTTAATTTCACCTCATCCATCACTACCCGCCTGTTGAGGCGACAGTTTTACGACTCCGGGTGGGAGTCAGTAAGTAGCTGACCGGCCACTGCTCTGATCTCCGACACTGTACAGTTGTTTATAAAAGAGAATGGAAGTATCTTATGAAAAGTTCATCATGATTTGACACCAATGCATATGATGCCTTGTGAAAACTTGGCATATGGAAATCCCTTCCCTGCCACCCCCCATCTTTCAACCTCACCTCTCCCTGCTTGAGGCCACGGTATATTGCATATAGTCTATAAACTCCTGGAGATAGGAGCTCTGGACTAGAACCTCAGTCATTGTGGAGTTCTGCTGTATTGGATGAAGCAGTGCTGACTTATACTACCTGAGAATTGCCGCTCAAAGGCAACAGCACTGTGCTTTAATTCAAAGAAGATCTTCCTATGAAGCAAGTACTGCCGGGAAGCGATGGGCTCTAAAAATACTTCTTTGGGATTTACATAAGAACACTCAAGTTCAAGTTTCAATTGTCTAGTTAGCAGATGTAAAAATGTAAATCAAAACACAACCAAGCCTCCACAGAGCGAGAAACAATCAGGTTGCCTCACTGCTTTGCAGTTACTTATCCAGTAATACACAAATATCAGAGTTTCTATTGCTTTCCTAATTAATCTTAACCACAAGTCCCTCTTTAGTTAATTCACATATTGATCAAAGGACATATGCTTTTCTATAAAATTACTAACATCTCAGAGCTACAAATGTTAGCAAGAAGCTAACCATTACATTTCTCCCATTCAATTGCTAATTCCTTGATGGGTTGCTTAACATCAGAAATGTATTCTTAAGCACTTCTTCGCTTACATTATCCACTGATAATGCAAGACAAGTCCCAAGGACAATGTTAAGTGTCTGAAATAGGTAATGAATATGCTGTCTAGACAAGAAATGCAGACAATACTGTTCATCTTTTCTCAGCTCTGCCATCTGCTAACAGCTTTGATAGTAAGCTAAAAACTTGTATAATTGTCTACATCTATTACATTAGGAAGAAAGAAACTTAATTAGCCCTGTCTAAATAGAAAGAATAATAAACTTAAAAATCCTACCAACATCTATCTAAAGATTAAAACAACATTCTATTGATGGTTTAATGGCGGGTACATTCACGATCTATTTCCTTTCTTTTCCTAGCACTAGATACATTCATAAATCAGTAAGCTACACATACACTGTACATGTACAACTCACATGATGAAGTTTCTCCCAGAACTCAGCTCCTTCCTTCATGTTTCTTAAGCTTGGTGGAATGTACCAAAAGCATATATTTGCGTACTCTGGCTGCATAAGGAAAAAAAAAGATTGCTTAACATTTGAAACAAGAGCAAGAAATACTCTGAGCTGGTCAAAGAAAACAAATTTTCTTTTTGTAAAAAGAACCACTCAGAACATTTCAGATTGAGGCTGTCTGGTAAAAATTATCATCACACCAAATGGCTTTGTGTTTCCTTTTAAAAAAGAAAAATCAAATATACTGCTTTCCAGATTCACTCCCTATCTCCAATTTGTTTACTCTTGCCAAAGTCCCACTCTTACCTCCCCCACTGAAAAGAAGGAAAGATGACAAAGGAAATCTTTTTTGTTTTGTTTTTTCCTCTTTAGCAATTATATTTTCTCTTCTCTGATAGAGAAACAAGAATTAGGGGAAGGTAAAATAAAGAAAAATCAAACATTTTTTTCAGGATTTGAAAATGAGAAATGTCATGTTTTATTTTTTCTTTAGTTTTTCATTTTTATTATTTAAAAAAATCATAGAGAAATGAAATGAAAGAGAAAGGAAAAGAAAAGAAATATTGCATCAAAATCAATTTTTTCTTAAACAGATGAGTTTGACCTGTTTTTTTTTTAATCCCGCCATACAAAATCTTTCACCCAGCTAGTAGTCTGTATATAACAATGGACATGAAGCCAAAATTTCTATTTCTACATTCAAAAAGTCTCAGCAGGATACATGAGGTATAGCCTGCATCTACCTCCTCCAAACTTCTGTAAAGAGCTCTGGCACAAACAAAGAAAGTTTGTCTTTCTAAGATTAATTCTGAAAAGTTTCCAGTGAAGCTCAAGTTGAGTGCAAGACTCCAGACTATAAGAATGGTCATTCACAGGTAAAAATGGAAGTTCATACTTTTAAGGCTTCTGTCAATTCAGAAGAAAATTAAACTATCGCAAAAGGCCACTCAGGAGGCAGCCTAAATTCCTTGTGTGAGACAAATGTTGTACTCATATGTAGACTAGACAGACAAGAGCAGATCAGAAGCATTTCACATATCTCAATCCTGCTCACTCTCAGACTTAAACACTCCATTTCCTAAACCTTGACTTACCATATCTGCAATCCATTGCTTTAATTGAGCAGTAAATAACAACACACCTTTTACACACAACTTTCATTAGCGCCAGTTGAATAAGAATGAACAAAACTTGAAAAGGGAGTCTGAAAACTAGATCACACTATCAATTTGCCCCAGTGTGAATGCTGCTGCTATTATAGTCCCCAGCCTCCTTTCAACCAAGTGCAGACTTCCAACTAAGACAAATCTTTTCATGAAAGGGTAGTGGGAGTTCTTTATATCATGTTTGCTTCACTTCAAAGAATTCATTAAATACATTTTAATCACAACAAGAATGTTGT
>NW_005842429.1:236451-240381 GCF_000455745.1 Alligator sinensis
GATGAGCAAAGTTGCCATCTGTGGGCATAGAACAAAATTAAGTTTACCTCTAAACGTCCCAGGCCCCATCCCTAGAAACTGGCCATATATGCATGCAAACCCAAGCCCAGAAAAATACAGCCATTTCCTCATGAGTAGAAGCTCTAAAGGTTAAGATGGATCTTTAATTATGAGATCTCTTTCAGAGCAAGTGGTAGAAGTGGGCAGGAAGGATAAGGAAGTCTCATCAGGTGCTAGTATTGCCTCAGTTTCCCTTCACTCACAGGGACATTAGCCTGCTAACTATCCACCCCTCCCAAGGTAGAGAAAAACTGGCTCCACCAATTAGTTCTTCACCCTTTTTCCAGTCCATGCCAAAACTCTCTGTATTAAAAAGTCTAAGAAATCCTATCCACTCACGCAGGGAAATGAAATGCAAGAGCTGTTTCCCTGGCTGCAGCTCCGGCAGACACTGCAAGGGTCTGCCTGGCTTCCTCCTTCTACCCCCACCACCATTCCCCGCTCAAGCAGGAATTCCCCCCTCCTTACACAAACACCTTGCAGTATTAGCTAGCATACCACAAGCCTGGTATTAGAGGTGTGCGAAGCAGGCCCTACTGGATTCGGACAGATTCGGCCCAAATTAGGGACAGTGATTTGATTAGTTGATTCGGATCACTGTCCCTGATTCGATTTGGCAAATCTGAATCTGAATATTCGATGCCAATTCGGAGAATAAGTGATTTGGACATAGACACAGCTTTAAATGTTTTTTTCTACATACTTCAAGGTACCAGCATGGCTTGTGAACGCTGCAATATTGGGGCGCATGGAGTATCCCACAAGTCTTCAATTCAGAGAAACTAAAAGGTCCTCTGATTCGATTTGGAGATTCAGCCACCAAATCGAGCCAAATCTCCACCAAATCGAATCAGGAACCAAAGCTTCACACAGCCCTACTGGCTATGGTCTGTGCTGTGGGAGACAAGAAAAAGGCAGACAGGACAGTGTCCGCTTAGGGCTTTTTGGAGCTAATCAACAGGTAATGTCTCTCCATTCCTTCCTTGGAAAAAGTTGTTTAAGAGTTTGAACTAATGAGAGAGGCTGTTTTGTTTGATGGGCTGATAAATGCTAACAGCTCCCTGCTGTGTAACTGAATACTCTGTTATCAACAGCAAAGTGGAGGGAGGGGCTCCCTAATCAGAACATCCTGCCACAGCCTGGCCATGCTCCCTCAGCTCAGCACTGTTGAAAGGAAGGGAGAGCTGCTCTAGCACCCCCCAGCTTCTAGACTGAGCCACTGCAGGCAAGTGCCTGCATTTCTTCAGTCCAAAGATGTCTGTACAGCTACAAACCAGTTTAGCCTAGCCAGGTTAGACTAACCTGCAAAAACTGAATCAATTCAGACTCAGGCTTTTTGAATGTCTGTCCTTAGCCCTAGAGGGTAGATGGAGGGCAGCAGGTGGTGCTGTTTCTTTCAAGGTCTTTCAATCAGCAAAAGTTACCACAACAGGAATGATTTCTCCATTACTGGAGAAAAGGGAGCTCTTTTATAACCTTACCTTTCCTCCCCAGCCTGCATTGCTGGCAAGGTTTCTACACGTTCTATGAGTCATTCTGAATTACAAAAATCAGAATGTTTTATCACTAGAACAAAATGGAGAGAAGCTGCAAACCTGCTGACAGCCCTTGTTACAATGAAAGGTTTTCCACCACACACTTTCAAATAAGCAAAATTTTCATAAATGCCAAAGGGAAAATGTTATGCCTGAGTTTCTTTCAGTTTCCTGTGGGACAAACAGCAAAAAGTTCACAAGTGTAAACCCACATTTAAAATGTTTGGTTTGGTTTTAGATCTTTTTAGAACACTGTTCTTTTCACAGCTGTCACTTTTCATATGTCCACTGCTTTACTATTCCTCTCTCTCACTCTCTCTTGCTCTTTCCCCAGCAGCTGTTGCTGCTCTTTCTGAAACACGCAAGTATAGAACTGTTATTGTAGTGCTGGAAAGTAATCAAAAAGGTTCTCCCAAACCTTGCAACCCATTGAGTTGGCATGGTTAACATGCACCACATAAGGGAGGGATATGGCTAGCATCCCATACAACTGCCTGTGGGACTCCCGGCTGAATGACCACATCTCCATTTCCAGCTTGGGATAGCCTTTGGTTCAAGCCTGGGACAAGGTTCAAACTGATGCTGCCGGAGATGTAATAAGATACCTTGACTACTCAGAAACCTTTCCCCATCAGGACAATGCAGGATCTTCTAAATTAGAATGGTTTAAATGTGGTTTAAACCTCAAGCATCCAGGGGTGCCTGTACACAAGTGAAGAGGCTGCTCCAATGTGCTGTAATTTACAGCATGTCAGAGCAGACTCAATTAATAGAGTCTTCTGCTTGGTAATTACTGTGCTCCAGCCAGCCTCTGCGTTTCATGTAGCAATGTCCCTGCACTTCAAAACAGCCATGGGAGCGCTTTAACTAAAGCCCATTGAACAAGCTTTAGTTCAAGCACCCCCGACACCATTTTGAAGTGTGGGGACTCTGATACATGAGATGCTGTGGCACTTTAATTAAAGTAGCTCTCGAAGCCACACTAAATAAAGCTCCCCCTCCTCCAGTCCCCAGAGTACATGTAAAAGTGCCCCAGATGTATAAACCAGTTTAAAATGGTTTAAACCTTCTAACCACCTCAAAAATACACCTGAATAATCAAGTGTTATTTTGAACTGGTTCAGTGTTGTGTGTGAACACCAAGCTTTCAGTGATTAGTGTCTGGTCTCACACTGCATTGCTCCCCACCCCATCCCCTACCCCTAAATGGCAACTGGGTGGTCTGGTTCAAAGCCTGAATTCTACAACCCCAACCTCCACTGCCTGCTCTTGACAGCAATGCCCTAGCTGGTGGCCCTGGGAGCAGCGCTCTGTCACTTTTAGAGCTGGCCAACTTCCTTCTGTTGGTGACAACTGACCAAGTTTCCATGCATCCCAGGCTTATTTGGGGTGGGAGGTGGCCAAGTGGGAGAGACCTGGACCCCTGCATGTGTGTACCTGGGACTTGACGGTTCCAGGGGCCACCCAGGACACCACTGCAACCAGTGGAAGAAAACTGACCAGCTCTTTAAAGCTGCGCCCTGAGCCCCAACCACCAGGCACATGGGATGCAGGGGTCCAGGCAGTCTACCACTGCCTTAAACACACACATGTAGGCACTCCCAGGCAGAGTACTACCACACAGATTTCAGCAAAGTGCAGGAACAGGCCATTATTGAACTCAGTGTTAACAAGAAGGGGGAGCAGAAAATTGCAATTGGGCTGGGTACTCACTACCACCCTGTGGTGCCAGCTTGACAGCACTGCAATATCTAAAAGGCAACAGCTCTACTTGGAATACCTTGGCAATGTATGTGTGGACATCTCGGACCTGGGACAACTGCAAACCCACTCAGTGACATTTTTGGAATGGTTCAAGTGTTGTGTCTGTTCAAACCCTCGTTGGCTAAATAGCTGAGAGAAGATGCTCAATTCATTCTCCATAAAGATTTTCAACAACAAGAAATAAATTGAAAAAAAAAAAAAAAGAAGCCAATAAAGCTGGATGCAAAATGCTGACAGTTTGTGCTTGAAGTTTTGGGGAGTGGAAGAAGAGGTCCCCCTCTGCCCAAACCTTTATAAAGAAAAGTCCATTTTCAGGACAAAAATATTTCGGTTGAAAATTTCCAGTGAGCTCCAGTTTTTAGCCAGAGGCTGACACCTACAAAGGATGGAGGATGGGAGTCACCTCCAAGGAGGATTATTCTGCATTGGTCCGGTCCTGCAGGGAGCATACCAGGAAATCCAAGGCTGCAACTGAACTCCAACTAGCTTCGAGTATCAAGGACAATAAAAAGTCCTTTTTCAGATATGTGGGGAGCCGGAGGAAAAGCAGGGGCAACGTTGGACCCCTGCT
>NW_005842429.1:241354-256208 GCF_000455745.1 Alligator sinensis
TCATTCTCCCCTTGTACTCGGCCTTAGTGAGGCCGCAGCTGGAGTACTGTGTCCAGTTTTGGGCTCCACAATTCAAAACGGATGTGGAGAAGCTTGAGAGAGTCCAGAGAAGAGCCACGCGCATGATCAGAGGTCAGGGAAGCAGACCCTACGATGACCCCTACGATTTGGGGGTCGGACTCGATGATCTATTGAGGTCCCTTCTGACCCTAACATCTATGAATCTATGACAGGCTGAGAGCCATGGGGCTCTTTAGCCTGGAAAAGCGCAGGCTCAGGGGTGATCTGATGGCCACCTATAAGTTTATCAGGGGTGACCACCAGTATCTGGGGGAACGTTTGTTCACCAGAGCGCCCCAAGGGATGACGACTAGGTCAAACGGCCATAAACTACTACAAGACCGTTTCAGGCTGGACATAAGGAAGAATTTCTTTACTGTCCGAGCCCCCAAGGTCTGGAACAGCCTGCCATCGGAGGTGGTTCAAGCGCCTACATTGAACACCTTCAAGAGCAAACTGGATGCTTATCTTGCTGGGATCCTATGACCCCAGCTGACTTCCTGCCCTTTGGGCAGGGGGCTGGACTCGATGATCTTCCGAGGTCCCTTCCAGCCCTAATTTCTATGAAATCTATGAACCTCTGTCCTCTTTCCCATTGCGATTTTAGAGCATTGCTGACACGGGCTGTATGAAGATGAAATGAGAGGCATGTGTGCACAACACTTTAAAGTGGGCTAAATGCTTTTGCATCAATTTATGGTGTCGGTGTTTGCACGCATTGGCAGAGTATCGTGCATTAATTCCAGCCGCTGTAGGAAATTCGGCAGTGTAATGCGCCTTAAATGAATTGGGGGGCAGCAAACTAAAACTCCTTCAAGGAGTTTTAGTTTGCTGCCCCTACAGCTGCAGAGTGAAGCACTGGGCTCTCTGCAGCTCTGAACTCTGTAGGAAGCCCTGCAGGCAGCCTGACAGCAGCCCGGGAAAGCAGGCTCCTCCCACGAAAAGGGGTGAGATTGATCTTCCCCCCCACCACAGCCTGCCTGCCTGCCTGAGCTGTGTGGGGGCCCAGTGCTTCCCTCCGCAGCTGCGGTGCCCCCCGGGGCCATCCAAGCCAGGTGCCTACAGGCAGGGGCCACCTAGAGGAGGGGGGAACGCCGCGGCTAGAGGAGGGGGAACCGCCGCTGCCGTGGGGGAAGCCCCAGCCCCTTCCCCACTCCCTACCCCCCGCAGGCCAGGGACCACTTCACCCACTGGCAGCTCGCCCTCCTGTCCCCACTGGAGAGGCAGGTAAGTCAGCAGGGTGTGTGCACAACACGGGGGTTTAATCAGCCCTAAATTGAAGTAGTGTTTTTTTTAAAGCCACCGCTTCAATTTAGGGCCCCCATTTTGTTTACACATGCCCACAGGTGGTGAGAGTAAGACAGGGCTATATGTGGGGAAATAGATGAATGAATGATGTGGAATATTGCCTGGAGATAATAATTTTAATATTTCCATATGCCAGCTATTTAAAAGGTTTATTGAAATACTCACCCAAAATACCAAATTAGCACTCCACAAAAATATGCCAAAAACAAAAACTCTGAATTCTATTTTCACATACCTCCAACAGAAGCCGAAATCCTTCTCTCTTCTTAATTTCATCTACTAGGTATCTGTAATTAAACACATTTTTTTTTTAACAAAATGTAAGCTTTGCAGAACTTAATATAATCTCTCCCTGCTACGCATACCAGCTCTAGAAAACACCATTGGATCCAGGGGATGGGGATGAGTGCAGATAAGTCCACACCTGAACAGACTTCAATAGGAGGTACTTATAGGGAAAAAATTATACAGTGCCTGATTTAAGTAGTTTGGCACTCAAAAGCTCTGTCGCATTAGTTTTGTTGTTTGCTGTAGACTTAACTCTATGTGTGTCTGAAACATACTGCTTAATGAGTACAACTGCAGAATTATCAGAAGGTGCTGATGCACTTCATTCCATGACCTTACAACCACCATCCTAAATGAATCCCACAAATAGAACAAAATTCAATTTACCATATTTACTTGATTATACAATGAGGTTTTTCTCCTTGTTCATCATGAGGAAAACAAAACCTCATCTTAGAATGAAGTGTCACAACTGGAAGGTAAGAGAAGTAGCTGTGCAGGGACCCCAGCTGTGACAGGTATGGCACAGCAATGTGCAGCAGCAGCTCTGCTCCCTTCCTAGATTCCCTCCCCACTCCCTTCCCCTCCCTTGCTGGCAGAAAGCCAGACAGGGAAGGAGGAGTCTGCATGCTGCTGCTTTGATCTCCAGCCTGCCCCACACTGCATGAAGCAGCTGTGCTGGGAGCCCAGCTTGATACCCAGGGCCAGACACAGGCATGGATGAACTGGGCAGCCACCCAGGGCCCAGACAGAAAGGGAGCCTGAAAATAGTAATTTTTTTTTCTGTTGTCCGACTTATTATCATTATCTCAGGGGAAGGGGGAGACAGATACTAAAAGTTCACCCAGGGCCGCAGGGAGTCTAGGTATGGTGCTGTTGATACCCCACAGATTTCTGCTTCCCTTTCCTGCTCTCTCTCCCCACTCCTTCCCCTGTCTCCCAACAGAAGGGGCAGAGGGAAAGGGAGCAGGGCAGGGAAGGAGAAATCTATGAGGTGCCAAGCCAGACTCCCAGCACAACTGCCACCAGTGCCCAGATAGTTCAGAAAGCAGGATGAGGAGGAGGTAATGGCAGGGTGGTAGTGACCAGAGAGGCAAAGGGATGAGGGACAGGATGCCTGCTCCCCCACCCCTGCTTTTCCCTTTCCTCAGCTTTCCCCCACTTGTTCGTGCTTTCCCTGACTCCTACTCCTTGCCCCTGCTTTCCCCTACTTCTGCTTCCCCTCCACCTGTCCTATCATTTCTACTTTTCCCATTGCCTGCCCCCCTGCTGCAGTTTTCTTGCTGCAGGAGCGCTTGCGAAAAAATTAAGACAACCCCTCAATAATTAGATTCTAGACAAGAAAACTTAAAACAAAATTTAGAATTTTCCACATCTAGAATCTAATTATTGGGGGGGGTCATCTTAAATTCAAGGTCATCTTAGAATCGAGTAACTACGGTACACTGAATTGCATGTGTTAGAATTGTACGCTTCACTGATCTACCACAGTAGCAACTGCTTTACTATATAGTCATCAGTGCATAAAGCAAGCAGAAGCAGCTGGAGAGAGAAAAATCTGGCAAAAATGCCATCTTTCTGTTGCCTACATTCATGCTAGAAAATAGTCACAACATCAGCACCACTAACAGAGCTTTATTATCACATTCTGGCACTTTCACTGCAATGTTGCATAGATTGCTTGGCCAGGGACTCAATAAATAATACTCTAAGGACAATGCATTTTTCAAAGCAGAGCATGGGGAGTTGCTATGTTGTTTGTTGTTAACAAGACTTGTGCATGTGACGCCTTACCCCCTGGCATATATCCATATAAACCAATGCTGTGACAAAGTATTGCAGTCAGCTCCAGCACTGCACACTACTGAAAGCTGTATCTAACTGTATAGATGGGGATCTTCCCAACTGCATTCTTAGAAGTACGGGTTCTAAATTCTCTTATTCAATTCTGATTTAAATCACTAGCATAACTCCTGACCCAGTGACCGGGAGACATATGTACTCATCACAAAACTAGCAACCAGCGCATAAAGCAGTTTGTTCAGAAGATGTCCTAGGTTGGAATGGGCAGCATTTATTTTTTAAAAAATCATTAAAAAAAGGAAACCCTTTCATTTTTACGATGTAGAAAAACCCTGCCTTCAATAGCATTAGCAAGATGTGTTTAAGCACTTGGAGAAGATACACAGCTACAACTCCCCCTAGTTTAGTGTCATCTGCAAACTTGGTGAAGGTGCACTCCATTCCATCTTCCATGTCGTTGATGAAGATATTGAACAAAATTGGCCCCAGGATCAACCCCCTGGGGCACTCAGCTTGATATCAGCTGCCAATTGCAGACAGCTTAGTGTACTTTTAAAAGGAGAAGGTGATTAGGAACAGTTAGAATGAATTCACCAAGGGCAAGTCATGCCTGACCAACCTGATTGCCTTCTACGACAAGATGACTAGATCTGAGAATGTGGGGAGAACAGCAGACGTGATGCACCTTGACTTTAGCAAAGCTTTTGATACAGTCTCCCACACCATCCTTGCAAACAAGCTAAGTACAAGTTGGATGAATGGACTGCAAGGTGCACAGAAAACTGACTGGATCATCTGGCTCAAAGGGTAGTATAATCAATGGCTCAATGTCTAGTTGGCAGCCAGTAAGTGGAATGCCCAAGGGGTTGGTCCTGGGGCCAGTTTTATTCAAAATCTTCATCAATAATCTGGAAGATGGGATGGAGTGCACCCTCAGCATATTTATGGATGACACCACACTGGGGTGGAGTAGACACGCTGGAGAATAAGGCTAGGATTCAGAGTGACCTAAACAAATTGGAGGATTGGATCAAAGAAGTCTCATGAGGTTCAGTAAGGACACGTGGAAAGTCCTTCGGACAGAACAATCCCATGCACTGGTACAGGCTGGAGACTGACTGGCTAAGCAGCAGCTCTGCAGAAAAGGACCTGGGGTTACAGTAGACAATAAACTGAATATGAGCCAACAGTGTGCCCTTGTTGCAAAGAAGGCTAACAGCATACTGGGCTGCATTAGTAAAAGCTTTGCCAGCATATTGTCATGACCCAAAGGCATGATTTTGTGTGTGCTTCGGCACCAGAATTATCCCCGCCAAGTTGCAGCTTCATTGCACGGGAGAGTTTCCTGTTGCAGAGGAAACTCTCAGTGCAGGGACGAGTTTCCCGCCTTTTCTGCAGCTTCTTTTGCAGAGTGCATTGCTCATGTTGCAAGAGGAATGCACGGTGCAAAAGAGTTCCCGCCACCGGTATGCAAATTCGTTCCCCGCTATTGGCTAGTTCTAAATTATTCACACGTGGCGGCTAGCGATTGGCCTGTTAGCCGTATAAGAGGCTTGAGCGGTTTCCGCCCAAGCTGAAGAGGACTCCACATCCATCTCGTGGGGACTCTGGGTACATGGCAGGGTAATAGAAACCCTGTGTGAGATACAGAGGAGCCTGGCGGCCTGATCCACCGCCCACCTCTTCCCGTCTTCAAGCGCGACTTTTATAAGACGTACCTATGATTCTGATTTTGGTGGCTCGTTCACCCAGAGCATCCGGAGCTCTGTTCCGTGGAGCCTAGCAACCTCCACGAGACCGTCTGTGTTGTCTGTGTCTGTAACCGCAACTCAAGCAAGTTTTCCAGCCTACACCACTGCCATCTCGGTGTAAGTAAACAATCTTTAAAACTACCGCTACGCATTTGTGCCTAATTCCAGCTCGACGGCCTTCCCTCTCCAACCCGGCGTGCCCGGGCTGCTGGCCACAGCCTGCATGCAGCACGGAAAAGGGCTCGGGTCGCTCCCGGCCCGCACACATATCAGGAGACGTGATTATTCCCCTCTATTCAGCACTGGTGAGGCCACATCTGGAGTACTGTCTCCAGTTTTCAACCCCCACTTCAGAAAGGATGTGGACAAATTGGGAAGAATCCAGTGGAGGCAACAAAAATGGTTGGGGGCTGGGGCATGTAACTTATGAGGATAGGCTGTGGGAACTCGGCTTATTTAGTCTGGAAACAGAAGACTGAGGGTGGATTTAATTGCAGCCTTCAAATACTTGAAGGATGATTACAAATAGGATGAAGCTAGACTGTTCTCAGCGGAGGCAGATGAAGAACAAGAAACAACGGTCTCAAGTTGTAGCAAGGGAATTTTAGATTAGATATTAGGAAAATGTCTCTCACTTGGGAAGTAGTGAAGCACTGGAATGGGCTACCCAGAGAGATGGTGCAATCTCCATCCTTGAAGGTTTTTAAGACCTGGCTAGACACAACCTTGGCTGTGATGATATAGTTGGAGATCCTCCTGCTTTGATCAGGGGTTGGACTAGATGACCTTCTCAAGTCCCTTCCAACCCTAATTTTCTACAGTTCTATGATTCCAAGATGTTAAGTAATATAAAATAGCTCCATATCATCCCTGGCTAACATTTTAATTTATTTTTTACCACCCTGTGACACAAGAACAAGATTAACAGTGGTCTGTGCTTCACTGACACCCAATGTGTTACACAACACTGCCAATGGCCTTAAAAGGTAACCATCTTACCAGGTCCATTTGGTGTCCATTTTCTCTGCACCTTTCCATAGATGATAGCAGAACTATATTCATTTTACCTTGTGGCTGTGGAATGACAGAAGGGGCTGGCCTTGTTGAAGACTGAGACAACTTCATCTCAGTGCACAGAAAACATGTAGTGCTTGAAATAATTAAAAGTGCAGAAATCAAGGGGTGCCCTAGGTAAACAAAGCTAGATCTTTCTGTTCAGAAAGAAGACAGTCCAGCAGAATTGACAAAACCTGGAGGAATATGATGCTGTTTTCACAACATGCTGAGGTGAACACAGTTATGTGACTTACTACTTTAAAATGCACTTTACTTCATAAAGCAAAAAGAAAGTGAAGAGAATCTAATTCTTTGCCAGTAGGCCTAAATGTAGAGAAAATCTCCAGAGCAATCAGCTGAGCACTCTATTAAAAAAAAAAAAAAAAAAAAAGAAGAAAAAAAAATTCTTTCAAGTAAATAGCTTAGGAAAACTCTGAATTTATCTAATCCCATCTAATGCAATGAAAACATGATTCACCCATAAAGAGGAAGAAATCAATAAAATAGCCATTGGGCAGAATCTCAGTGCAAAAGGAATACAGTACTGCAATCAGCCTAAAATCTTTGCAGCTTCAGCCAGGCAGTGGAAAAAATTCTTACCCTCAAGTTATAAGGTCAGTGGATGAGCTCCAGAATTAAGTCAGGTCTATATTCAGGAACACTGAAATACTATCTTTGCAACATCAAAGTACAGTCTACTGTAACATATCACAAGAAAGGCTGCCCAGCTGGTCATGTAGTTAAGAAACCTGGCATAGTGCCAAGGAAAAGTGATGTCTCAGCTGCAAAATGCCAGTGCCCAAGATAGCAAAGCAGCTACTGTACAGAATCTCTCTCCTAGTCATTATCTGATGACGGTAATTTTCTTCTTTAAAAAAGAGAAGTCACTTTTAGAAACACTACCAACTAATTCCTAACTATCAAAGGAAGTATTGATCCCAGAAGGATCATTAATCTGTGTATTCTCAGCCAGATGACCTTGGCCAATGACCTTTCTCAGGCTGAATTCTTTTCCTGATAGTAGAATGAACTGACACACTCTGCACATACACAGAATAATAGAATACCCCAGAATGAAAACAAATTCCAATTTACTCTGAACACTCTAGGGACACTTAAACAGCCAAATCATAAGATTAGATTTAGTTTTCAGTATATTCCCTCTACTGCAGTGATTCTCAACATTGTTAGACTCAAGGCACCCTCGAAAATTGTCAGCTCTTAGTTTTCATTCTTATTTTGACTATGAAAAAAGAATAGAGCAACTTTTCCATTGCAAAGAACTCAGAAAGACCAGAGCAGGTTAGATTGTTTTTAACACGATGGGTTCCCATTTGAAATGTCTAGGTTTAGCTTGTGAATTAAGTCTGCACACCAAACAGAGCTAACACAATAGCACCCTGGTTGAGAATCACCACCCCTGGGCCAGTTGAAACCTCTACTGCCCCTACAGTTTCAATCCCTAAAGCACCAGTCCCCAGCCCTAATGCTGTCTTCTTCCCCAGCCCTTAAGGTGTCTTACCCAGGCAGTTCGGGTGCTATCAGAGTCCTCATGCAGCCTGCTCAAGAGCTCTTCTCTCCATGACCCCAAAGCTAAACTGGCTGCCATGCTCAAGCCCTGTGTTATATCCTGCAAGCCATGACCCTTTTTGGGTCATGTCACTCCTGATTGCCTCCTGCCACACCTGCAGACTGCTTCCTCTGCAGTCTACCTTACCTTAAAAGTAGCAAGAGCATCAAGGCTCCTGCTTCAACATTAATGGTTTCACTTTCATGTTGTATGGCATTATTAAAGAAGGGCAGTCCCTTTGAAATGCTGCAATGTAAATAGTAGGTTATTATTCTCCTTGACATGCTTTTTGGAATCAAATAAAAAGTTAACAGGATAGGGCTGATTGTTATCATTTGTATTGTAATAAGGCTTAGGAGCTCCAATTATAGATCAGGACTCCATTATGCCAGGCACTACACAGGCACAGACAAAAAAGGAAAAGGCTAATCAGTTTTAAAAGAATTATTTTAATAAGGTTGGTGCCATATTAGCCCATTTCTTGTCTTGGAAAAAAAATCCTTTATAAATAACTTCTTTCCCAGAGACTCTTGGAAGTGTTCCAGAGAGTCTGACACAATGCAAGCTTAGCTTGTGGAACTGCTTGCCACAAACCCAATGCAATAGAAAAAGAAAAAAAAGTGGATATTTGTAAAGATAAGAACATTCACAATTATACTATCACTGTTTGTTTATTTTTAATGGCTTGCTTCAGAATATAGGCCATCCTTTACTGGACTGGGTTTTAAACAACACATTCCTACCAACATGTTATTCCACAGCTACATTCTATAGCTGCATCCACCTGTGATGCAGGGTATGCTGGCCACTTTTCGGGACAGGACATTAATTTACTGGAAAATCTCACTGATCCAATGTTGTAATTCCAATATCCATTTTTAAACCCAGGCTAAACCATTTGACTTTCAAGAGCCTCATAGTTGTATACATTACAACCTTGCCTGCACTGGAAGAATTTGTGGGGAGGGGTAATATCAATACAGACAGAAATTTGGTGGCATAAGAGGGCCCAGATAGGTTGCAGCTTTCTCCTATGAATTTCTCAAGCATACAGGCATTTGGCAAAGCCTCTAGCATGAAGCAGACAGAAGGAAAATAACAAATTTATCTTCTGTGAGCCACGATTCAGAATCTAGCTCATTATGTTTTTTGTAAATGAAGAAGAGGTGCAATTAATTCCAAATAAGGTATTTGAAATAAAGAGGGCATCCATTACTGCCCTAAATCAGTTTCTGAGATTGTCAAGTTTAGGTCTAATATGGTTTGATAGTTTCCTTTTCAACATACATTTTTTAAGAATATGGCACTGATCGCCTATTCATTTTTTATTATTAATAGATTATTTGAAAGCACAGAGAAAAAAAATTACAACAGTTTAACTGATTCCAGTTAGGACATTGTTATGAAAATTTCAGTCAATTATCTAAACCTCTGCCCCCAAACCAAAAAAACCCCCAATCTCAAATTTGAGATAAAAGTACCTCGCTAAGGCTAGTGCCCTGTTCTCTCTTTCCTCAAGGCCTGTAGTTCCCAAAGCCTTCCACGTCATCCAGAATTTGAATGCATCTGGCCGCCTGCTGCACTGGATTGACTTGTCTCCTGTATCATAGCTGACATCATAGAACTTGTCCTGCTGGAACAGGTACGAGGCATTGGCAGAGTAGCATTTCTTAAGCAGGTCCTATTTAAACAAAAAAGAAGTTCAGATTGCTTTCAGGCATTTGAAAATCCTTTAAGCATCATAAACATAAGTAGTAAAACAACTTCCAGATCTTTTTCTCTCTGTGACAAAGTTCTTCTGTAACAACATGGACCCACGCTAGGCCCTCCATGCAACATAGGAGGCTTGCTTAAGATCCTGGCCCCAACGAAGTCAACAGAGGTTCTGCCTTCGGTGGGACCAGGATTCATATTGCCACTGAACAGCTAAAGGTTGCGAGGAAATGCCCTGTATCAGCCCCACGGAAGCAGGCTGAAAGAAGAGTCTCTGGATCTGCTTATCTGCAGAAACAGTTGCCCAAAAACATAGAACACGATCCTCCTGCAGCTGCCTATATGTTAGAAGAACTGTCACTGAGGTATTCATTTGCAGTTTTGTGTCCTGCCTGCAGATGTAGGTCTTCAAAGTTCTGCCACTCTTCACATATAGAAGACGACTTCAACAAGGCAGTTTATTGTATTGTACTCCGGTTGTTAAAATGGAAGAAAAGGAACGCTGAGATGCAGAAGAAGCAGAGATCTACAGAGCCTGGAAGATGAAAGTAAGGAGTTTGAAACTAGAATACAATGAGGCACGGTGCCAGTGTGGACACCCAGGAAGGAAGTATTGTTTTAACTAGAAATCTTTGGCTAGACTAAGGCTATGCCTATGCACACCTGGACTTGGCCACCAGAGGATCTAACAAAAGACAGCAGTCACCATCAAGCTGCCAGAGCACACAGTGGTTTCTGGTGGTCTGTATAGTTTCACTACAGCAACTGTGCTAACAGAAGGCATTAACTCCTGAATATACTGGCAGCAATTAAATGAAGGCATGGGAGTGTCTGTATGTGCCTGCAGCCAGATGCTGAGCAGCAGCAGAAGACTTTCTTTTTTGACAGTGGTGATGCAGCTCTACTAGTGTCAATAGCCCATTTGAGCAAATGTATATTTCATATTTTATTCATTTCTTTATGCCAGTTGCAAGTTTGATTCTGAAATGGTAGAAGTCTGACACCACTCTGCATGAAAGGGCCTATATTTTGGTAACCAGAACGTACAGGTTTCAATCTGCATTACAATCCACAAACAAATCCAACATTCAAATGACATGGAAAAGTGACACAAGATATCCTGTGACATATGTAGAATACAACCCAAGTACTACTCCTCACTTCAAGTCACCATGGAGATCTTTCTGTTCCTCCTCTCCCCCATTAATATTTTAAAAGATTACAGACTGCTCTTCTGGTATTGGCCATATACCAGATACAGTAATTTGCTGGTGCAATACAATGTCGGCCCTTCAAGAAATAAACTGCCTGGAAATGGGACAGTGATGTTCATTTAAAACTGACATGGGCTTCTGAATTTTTGCAGACTTTCAGCTGTGAAGGGGACAAGGTTGGACACTGACAGATCACCTTTTGCATTATCGAAGTATAACTTCGCTATATCCCAGATGGCATCTCACACAATTAGTTTCCTCATATCATTTTTTCCAGTGATAATTACTTATGTTCATTACACGAAGACCCAGAATAGCATGCAACATCACTTGATACCTCACCACCACTAAAACTGAAGGGCTTTATGGTTTAAAAATGTTTTTAAAAGTACTTCGATGAAGTACTAACTCCTGGGAAGGCTCTTCATGGAAAAAAAAAAGATGGAACAAGTAAATTATATTTTACTCTGCTGGTGCACAGAAGCAGACTCTGAGGGCATGGCTCACTTAACCATGCCCAGAAATACTGGGTAGTCAACCCTTTTCCATCTACCTTTCTTGCTGATGCACTCAAGCAACAAACTGAAGAAGGAACGCCACAGAACACAGTGCCTGCTGTCAATCTGTGAGAACACCTGCAGTACCATCTTCTCTAGCTGTGCTCCTGCAGACAGATAAATGATCCCTCCTAAATCCATGGGTTTTAAAGAAACATGCAAGTTTTCTCCCAGGTTTGGATTTTATTTTAGCCTTTCATCCTAAAGGATGCCAAAATACAGTCCAAATTATATAAAGGAATCGGTTACTGAAAAGCAGCCACAGCACCCGTCAAGAAAAAGATGGCATGCTGTTCAGAGCAGGAGGAAAAATTTTGTCCAGAAGCTTTAGGGCAAGCTTTTACTCCTAAACAAAGGACCTTAAGAACTTTTGCTATTCTCACAAAAGATCTTAAAAAAGGGAGATCTTCTTTGAACAATCACTCTTCTCATAGAGTAAAAAGTGGCATGTGGCTCAACTGGTCTCTTTAAGGAACAGGAGCTGATTCTGCCAAAACTGAAAGTTGTAGTTCTGCAACCCTTTACACTGAACTATCCCATCCAACATATTTAAGGTCTTCTGTTGGTATCTTTTTTTCCCCCTCTCTTTCATCCCCTTTCCTATATTTTGCTTAGAAGCCAA
Organism: Alligator sinensis; assembly: GCF_000455745.1. NCBI lineage: Eukaryota > Metazoa > Chordata > Crocodylia > Alligatoridae > Alligator > Alligator sinensis. Next base: position 253,297 of record NW_005842429.1, read on the forward strand.
CAACAGTGCTCGTATACTATATTATGGCTCCTTATAAAAGCCAGATTAAAAGAAGCTACTCTCTTTATGTAGGCTGTGGTCTGTCCTGAAGCTTTGAAACAGTCTTTGCCACTGATTAAATCTATGGCTAGTTGCTGCAGTGCTGTAATCAAAGGCAAATAAATAAAGAACCCATATTGACCATAGCATCATTAGTAAAAACCTCAGTTCCTTACTGTACATAATTCAAACAGCTCTTCTCTTGGAACAAAGACTCAAATACAGCAGCCCTTCTGATCTCATTCCATTTCCATTAGAATGGCGAGTTATCAATGGATTTCAAATTTATAAAAAATGAACAGATTTCTTTCCAAGGAAAATATATCTTTCCTGTTTGCTTTACATGAAGCATCAAGGAAAATCTTTCAAGTTGCATACTTGAAAAAAAAACCTGACAAACATGCTACAATCAATACATAAATATTTTTAAAATTCCTTCAATTGACTTCAAGAAATGAGGAGGGCCTCTCAGATGTGTGAACACCAAACAAAGAAATGGAGGCAAAACATTTGCTGCAGCTGCACTACAAAGAAATCAGAGAGAAGGCATCCTTATGATTCTGATAATGAAAAGAAAGAAATATACCTCAGATCTCTCTCCGTCTGGATCATGTCAACCAAAGATATTTTCTGCTAAAGTTGGATTCATTAAATGTGGGGGGGGTTTTAGGTGGTTTTTTTTAACAAATGTATTGACATTTTATTCAGTTGAATAGCTATCTACAGTTCCTAGCTAGTTAATCTGATCTAGTGTTGTAATTATAGACTGTCTATGCAATGTATAGAACATTGTCATACATGGTGTTCACACTATATATAAAATACTCCTTTATATAAGCCTGTGTGTTTGTTCATGTCTTTGTACAAAGTGATAGAGCCAGATTCTTAGCTAATACAGGTCTAGTGATTACAACGGTATTGTGCCAATTCATACAATTGAGGCTCCGGGTCTTGACATTTTAAGACTCAAAAGTATACAGGAGTTGATTTTTTATTTCTCCTAAAATTAAAAAAAATGAAAAAATGTCCTACCTACTGTTCTTTTTTTTATAATGTCTGTCCATTTCCCTACCCTAATGTTGCTCTGGGGAATTAGACAGGTACCATGATTCAAACTGCAGTGGTAGGACTGCGTTGATGGGGGAGTTTTATTTTAATACAAAGGAAGATAAGAGCTGTTGAGTGGGTTTTTCTGCACATTTCAGGAACATTTTAAACACTAAAGAGCTATTTTGATTGACCTGAGCTTTAACAGAGGATTAACCAATCTCTCATTTTCTCTCCCTTTAGTCAAAATGCTATTCCATTCTAATCAATTTAACCCTCCCCGCATACCTCAGTGCAGGGAGACTCATTTTAAAACATTTCACAATACTACAACATATTTTTTTATCCTGTATGTGAAAACATTTTAAAGCAATGCTTTATACCAATCACATTTAAGTGCAAAGCTTCTAGGACTATTAACATTTTCAAACCACATAGCATCAGTAAATCAATTAGAATTAATATTTTCTCTGGTGGGGTGAGGCGCAGCTCTCCATTACGCCCCATATAATGAGGATACAAAAATCATTTGAGTTCAAACATACTCTAATACAAAAAGGTGGAGCGGCTCTGAAAATGAGGGCATCTGAAATATCCCTTCCCTCCTCAGTCACACATCTCCATCCCAGGAGGAATTTAAAGTGCACTGCCCAGGTATCTTAATTGTAAACAAGGATCTTCATTTGCACCTAAATGATTAATAATACAGCACTAAATTCATCCCCCAATTGATTTGGCCTGCAATTTTGAGCTTATACTAACCTCAGACAATAATGGTTTTTGTTTTGTTTTAATTCCTAGTGACTGTGCTCATGAAAGGTGAGGGACAGATGGTCTGTAAATCCCCTGTTTAATCACACAGTGCAAATATAGCACAGGAAGTGTTGTCCTGTCCTGCCATGTCCCCTACATAACTTGAAGTGATCACCTCTAAGACAGAGAGCAGATTAGCATCTGTGCTAATTCCATCCTCATTCACTGAGATTGCCAACAGGTAATTCTAGTTATGTGGACACCTCTCCAGTGCCAGCTGAATTGAGACTATCAACTCATTTCACACAGACTTGGTAAATGACCGATAAACCTGGACTAGGTGAAAGCTAGCGAGTGGCACAGACAAGTGATCTAGAAGTGATTGGCTACCAATTCCATTAACAATTCACGGAGTCATTTAGCATTCACACAGGGAATGTGTACGTGCCAAAACTCATCCCTGATGGCTGTCATTGAATCACAGCAAGAATTAATTTGGTCAGTGTTTTAAATAAATAACTCATTGCTATTAATGGAGCCCAAACTGCATAAATATAAGCACAAAACACCTACCACAGCACAGACTAATAATTTTCTGTAGCTTGAGAACTGTAACATTTCTGTTAGCCTTTTAATTTAAAGCTTTAATTAAAGTTTTAGTTATGGCTCTTAGGAGCCTGGGCCACCCTGGCAAAAAGAAAGAAGTTGGCATACAAGTAAGAATGTATAAAAACCCAATACCTATAGCGGTCATAATGAATGCTAAGAAAGATATCTCTCACTATACTTGGATGACATAAAGCATGACCTTGACCTCTGCCTACCCACATGAGCACCTAGTCAGCCACTTCCATGCTCTTAGGCACCTTACTTTGGACTCTTTTCTCCCCACTTTATCACACCTATGCAGGGGAGTGCAAAATTTAGCTTTGATAGTTTAATGAATATAACATAAAGATCTAGTACTGCTGCTATCCAAATAGTGTTGAAGTGCTGCATCCTATTTTACTCAGCACCTGTGACTGCAGCCTTTGTATTTGATTTAAATCAGGTACATAAGTTAAAGTAACAGG
>NW_005842429.1:256218-266294 GCF_000455745.1 Alligator sinensis
AGCATCATGTGTCAGTTCAGACCCAAGTCTTTTCATTGTCCTTTATCAATGTCCTTGTGGCCTTTATAAAATTTACTGCAATTCTTTCCTTTGCAGGTATTTTTTTTCCTACACTGTCAGTGCAATTGCTTCTGGATGATTCCCACAATACATCAAGGACACCCTCCAGTTACATTTAAAACATAAAAAAGGGAGGACTTACAGAGTTGTTTTTCACCAAAAGAGCACAGCACTGGATTCCTGCCATCAGCATCTTATGGGGATTCCATGCAACAGAATCAGCCCTGTGAAATTAAGCAAAGAGAAAAAAATGGCTACCCTGTCTTCCATGTTAGGAAGCCATAAATGCCCAGGTGCAGTACAAATGGATATATTAGAGTTCTTCATTCTCCTCATCCCCATTATTAGTTCCAGTTCTCTTCAATATAATAAAAAATAAATTACTGCTTTTGGAAATAACTCAAGAGATTTTTAAGCAGTGCTCTTGCCAGATGAATTCCCCCATAGCATACCCCTGAACTGTTAAACTACATTTACCTGTGAATACCATGCAGAAGCTTGCGATGCTTCCTTGACATCAAAGCTGAGCCACCCCAAGATGCCTGTTAAGATATTTATATAACCAAGACAGTGTTACTTGTATATTCTAAGGTGCCATAGATAGTGCCAGCACATTATTTATACAGCCTCAGTAATCCATTTTATTTTAAATGGATTTAAATTTGAATTTCAAAAGTGTGTGTGATACTCGGCCTCATGGCCTTCAGTTCAGCCCTGCTGAAATCAAGGCATTTTAACTGGTGTCAATTTGAATAGAGGGCCCACTTCCATCAATCTCATCTTCTCAAGTTAATGCTACTCTATTCTATTTAAGCTCAGTATTTGGACCACTGAGTTTCAAGGAAAACATAAATGCTTGAAAGTATGTCAGCAGCAGCACCTAAGGAGGACTACTGCATAGATTCAGTATGAGAAAGGCTGGGCCCAACCACTTTTATTTGCAAGGAATTTTTAGTTCTCAGATGTTAGTGAAGAGCTTCCATGTAGCCATGCTCAAAAAGGGGGGCTGTAGGTTGTGTTTCAGCGTTTAAAGATTTTGTTAAAAAAGAAAAGTTATTAATGAAAAAGAAAAGCAATCCAGTATATAAGGTGCTGACCCTGTAATAAGGTCCCTACAATCAGGGAGGGTGTGAAGTTCCAATGAAACATACAGGATTATATGCACAGGGCAGACACAGGTATCCACCCACATGCAGGCCATGATCCACCCACAAAATGGGTGTGTTGAGTTCACATGGCCACAATTCCTTAACAAACAAAAAGTGTTTTTCCAAAACTAAAAACGTTTTTGTGAATCTTTTTTTATTTTTTAATGTCATGCCAGGAAGTCAAATGAACCTTCCATTTTTTCTCAGACTTTCCCTGTAATACTATTTTGTTCAATAAAGATAAGATAGCATTGTAAACTAAGTCATATCAATGTAAGTCTGCAATATCTCCACCGACTTCAGTTTTAGAGAACGTGGCCAATGGCTTCGGAAGGTCACTGGCTCACACTAGCAAGAATTTGTCCCCTCTGTGGCTGTATCTGTACGAAATGCTACTGCACGGTCGTTACTGCATATTTATTTAGTACTTGTAAGTTCTAAATAAATGCGCAGTAACCAGAGTTACTGTGTAGTAGCGCGAGCAAACATCTTTTAAGTGATGCTACTGCACAGTAGCCTAATAATACTGCACAGTAGCAAATTAACATTGTCCATGCTGTGATGCACTACTGCACAGTATTATTTGGCTAGTGCGTAGTCAGCATCTCGTGTAGACATGCCCTGTATATACCATTTTAATCTGTTCAAAATCATTTTGTTTTTCTGGTATTTAATATATTTTTCAAAAGTCCCAAAAATCAGCACCCACTTGATAGTCACTGTACTGCACAATGTGAAAATTGACACTTAACAGGGACAATTGTGTTTTCAAAGAAACATATCTTTTCTGCTTTCAAATACTCTTTGCTTAAATGGAGCTCATTTTTCTCAGAACTAACTTTGATCCCTCAAAGGTATGACTCCTGAAGATTATTCCTGGATTGCAAGTTCCCGTGCTTATTCTTTCTTTTATATAGTATTGTCTGAAAACTATTTTCAAGGCTGCCCAACTAAGAGTAGGTCATATAACAAGCAATTTTTTACTACTTTACTGAAATTATGAGGAGTTCTCACTTCACTTCACTGAGTTTGGATATATATGAGGGCTAGTGTGTCTATAAAAAAATTAGTAAGTTTTCATCCCTACCCTTTACCCCAATGCAAAAATACCTATTGATCACAGTTTGCAACCTCTTCCCTCCATCCCACAAGTCACATCTTGACACCAGAACCAAACTAGCCTCAGATGGAACACATATTAAATAATTTTTCTTATGGACCCCATGCCCTCCCATTCATAGTTTCATAGTTGGTAGGGTCAGGAGGGACCTGAACAGCTCATCAAGTCCGACCCCCTGCCCTGAGTAGGAAAGGATGCTGGGGTCAAAAGCCCCCGGCAGGGTGATTATCTAGCCTCTTTTTGAAGACCCCCAGGGTAGGAGCAAGCACCACTTCCCTTGGAAGTTGGCTCCAGATCCTAGCTGCCCTGACTGTGATCTAGTGATTCCTGATGTCCAGCTTGAATCTACTCTCAGTCAACTTATAGCTGTTATTCCTAGTTACTCTTGGTAGCGCTTGGGGAAACAGGGACTCTCCCATTCCCCGCTGGTCCCCCTTGGTAAGTTTATAGATGTCCACCAGATCCCCTTTCAGCCTTCTCTTGTGGACGCTGAATAGGTTCAGGTCTCGTAGCCTCCCCTCGTAGGGTCTACCCTGCTGCCCCCCGATCACGTGAGTGGCCCTCCTTTGGACCCTCTCAATACTGTCCACATCCCTCCTGAAGTGCGGCGCCCAGAACTGGACATGATTCTTTATGATTCTTCAAGACACCTCTCCTTCTCCTCTCCTTCTACTGCCAATCAAATAATATCTCCATGGCAACTATAGTAATTGCTCACATGGAAAAGATGCATTAGGAAAATATTTCATAGATTCATAGATATTAGGGTCCGAAGGGACCTCAGTAAGTCATCGAGTCCTACCTCCTGCCCTGGGCAGGAAAGAGCGCAGGGGTCAGACAACCCCAGCTAGGTACTTGTCCAGTCTCCTCTTGAAGACCCCCAAGGTAGGGAAAAGCACCACCACCTTTGGAAGCCCATTCCAGATTCTGGCAACCCTTACTGTAAAGAAGTTCTTCCTAATGTCCAACCTAAATCTGCTCTCTGTCAATTTGTGGCCATTGTTCCTAGCTACTCCAGGGGGTGCCCTAGTATCTCCTATTCCCTGCTGTCCTCCCCTGATAAATGTATAGGCAGCCACAAGATCACCTCTCAGCCTTCCTTGCGCAGGCTGAAGAGATGTAGATCCCTCAGTCTCTCCTTGTAGGGCCTTGCCTGCAGGCCTCTGACCATACGAGTGGCCCTCCTCTGAACCCTCTCAAGATTCTCAGCACCTCTCTGGAAGTGCAACACCCAAAACTGGATGCGGTACTCCAATTGTGGCCTGACCAGTGCCGCATAGAGGGGAAGCATCACCTCCCTGGACCTGTTCATCATGCATCTGCTAATGCATGATTAATTGTGGTTAGCCTTGTTGATCACTTTGCCACATTGACAACTCATGTTCATCTTGGACTCAGCTACAACTCCAAGATCCCTTTCTGCTGCTGTGCTGCTGAGAAGGTCATCCCCTAGCCAGTAAGTGTGTTGATGGTTTTTGCACTTGTCTTTGTTGAACTTTCAGCTTAAATACACTTGATTTAGCAACTAACACAAACATAGATAGTTACCAGGGTCTGGTCAGGAGTGGCAGCAGGCTGGCTACAGCAATGGCTGGGCCAGCAGCAGCAGCAGGTGCCTTTCTTGTGCCCGCCTCTAAGTGCCCCCAGAGCTAGTGCCCCAGTCACCCACAACTCATTATGCTACTGGAAGCTTGAAACAAGGAGGACTGGCTCTCTACACAACACTACTAAGTGGTCCACAGGCTGCAGTGAAAGAACCATAGGGTAGGAGATTTATCTGATCAAAACAGTAGACATGTTAACCAAATGCCATGACCAAGTTATTTTTCCAGTCCTTATGTTAAAAGAGAGAGCCAGCTCCTGCTCCCATCCATTCCAATACACAGAAAAACTAATTTGAACTCAAACATTTATATTTAGCCTGATTCTACTTCTGTTTAAAACATGGGCCATTTGCCATTACTTATTCCTAAATATTCACATTAAAAACAATAAAATAATTAAATCTGCACTGAAGATGAAGATTCTCCACTGGTTACATCAGTATTAATCCAGAGAAACTCCCTAGACTCCATTAGAGTTGCTTTGGATTTATGCTGTGTCATTAGGAAGCAGATTCGGTTTTACAAGATTTAATTTTAGATAAAATGCAATTTTAAAAAAATAACTCTTCATGTTAGCAACATTAGCTCAATGGTTCCTCCAAAGAGGGGTATTAAATTCAAGTTTTTAACCTTCAACTTGCACTAGATTACAACCTTATTATAAAATTGAAGAAATGATTAGGGAAGACTGTATTTCTGAGCAAACAAGAACACTTAAATAGATCAATAGCGAAGCTTAAATGAGTCAGTAGGAAAACAACCAACACCTCAGTAGGCAAACCAAACATTTAAATGCCAGACAGCCATAGGTCATTGTGACCAAGCCAAATCCTGCACAGTACAAACCCATTTCTATGCTTTTGACTTATTCAATTCAACAGTAAAACGTTGAAAGCATTTGAAACAATATTTACATATAAATTCTCTTGGAATTTACCTCAGAAACCAATTACAAGGGGCTAACTGGGGGGGAGTGGGTTTGTAGACAAGGGGTACATCTACATGTGCAATTAATGCAGCCGAATAAACTCTGGCATAGATCATGCTGAAGTTTATTGCGCCCAGCAGCCATGTTTGCACGTGCACCTAGGCAGAGCAGCTTCAGCTGGCAAGGGGCCCTGGGGTTCAGCCTGCCAGCCTAGGGCTGCTCCGACCGGGCTCAACGTGCCGCAGCAGGGCTGGCTGGGGCACAAGGGTGCTTCAGTGCAGGGTTAGCTGGCAGGCTGCCCCAGTATTGAAGCACTCTCATGCCCCAACCAGCCCTGTCAGCATCTACATGTGCACTGTGGTGGTATAAACTCCGCCACAGAATAATACTTGTGCCTGGCAGTACTACCCTATGGCAAAGTTAATCACTTTACTCTGTCCTAATATCACCATACATGTGCACAGTGACATTTTACTGCAGAGCTAATTAGCCAGCTCCACGGTGAATGTCTCATGTCGACACACCCAGCAAGTTATTTGGAGTATTTATATTTTGACAGGGGATATAGGTGGAATTAAGGGAATGGGAATCTTTTTTTAAAGTATTTTGAGGTACAATCTGGCAGCCTACAAAAAGATTTTGACCTGGCTTGGGAACCAACTTTGCTGGTTTTTCGCAAGTGGAACTTCGAGAGAAATATGGTTATACTTCTGCTACCCATGCAAAGAATAGTAAATAGAATTAAACACCAACCTAGTTTTGAAATGCACAGAAATATCTCAGAAACTGAAAAGAAATTGAAAAGCACCAAAAGTACTGAAATAATACCAAAAAAACCTATATGGTTTATAAATTAACTTACATCCACATGGAGCCAAAGGCCATATTTTTCACAGATATCAGCTATTTTGTCCAAAGGATCAAACGCTCCCAACACAGTTGTGCCAGCAGTAGCACTGACAAGAAATGGTGCTGCCCCCTGTGAAGTGGTCCAAAATGAAAAATGTCATTTGCACTGTTCATATTCTCTGACACACACACAGAGTTAAAATGTAATAAGGTCTAGAAAAGTAGGACAGGAATAACAGTGTCTACATTTTATTTCATCAGTAGTAAAAGCCTACAGGAAGCACTGTGTTTAAAAATGCTGACTTTTAAAAACCAGCATCTCAGGCTGACATTATGACTGGGTGGACCTCACTAGATGCAGACTGCGCTTTGACAGTTGCTAGCCCTCTAAAGAAGAAAGCAAACTGAATATTTACATCTCTTTTTTTACTTTAATTTTCAGTTCAGAATCCTTTCCCTGTTGATACTTTATTTGCTGCCGCTTGACCTAATATTAAAGCACTATTAGTTAAGCTAGCAGGCTACCCATGTAAGGAAGTGACTCATCTCTCAAGGGTTTCTATCTCTGTTGCCTCTACAATGTCTGTATTTGTCACACGTTTTAGTGTAAAGGAACACTAAGCTTGGTAGCTCATTTTGCCTTGAGAGGTGCTATCATAATGTACATCAGGAACAATCATTACGATTTAAGCCTGATGCCAATAGGCCTATAAGTCACAGTGGCTATGTCTACACCGTGGCAGCACAGTGCTTGGTCACATTTGTGGGAATTAACACTAGTTGTTAGGATATTCTGGCTCAAGAATGACAGCTTGGGGTACCCCACAGCAGCCTCACTGCTGCATTTCCAGGATTGACATCCATGGAGTGAATGGGCAGGGCTTATTGCCTAAGCACGCTGCTGACATGATGCAGACCTATCCTGGGCTGATCCTGTGTTTTCTGACAATGTTAAGGGTGAAACAGATTAGATCTTTGGCCGTCTCTCTCTTCCACTACTCAATCCATCTAATCTTTTGTTTTTTAGACTTTTGATGAGTTTGAAACCCCAACAACTATTTTATATATCCATTTTGACCTCAGCGGCCATATCTATAGCTGTCCTATTACTATTAGTAGGATTAAGAGTATTAAATTAGATTCTGCCCCTAGATACACACTACTTCTTATCATAGTACCATCAGAGTTGCACATACTTATCTAGAAGCACAAGTAGAGCTTGTAGTGATTTAGAGAAACCAATGGCCTGATCCTACATAGTGCTGAACTGTGGGATCCCCAAATCAGTGGGAGTTATCAGGAGTTTCCTGCACAATTCTGTCAGACCCAAAGAATGCCATTTTAAGTCATTACATTTTACATCACATGATTACAGTTTATTACACTACAATTGGAGTTAAACTGTTCAAGTTGGGATTCACATCAACTATTTTTTTTTAATAAAAGGCTCTTCTCTCAGAGTTATTTTAAGAGCCAAACCTTCAACTTCATATATATGCAGTACCATTGATTTCATTGGGGTTGTGCCAATCTACATTGGTTGAGAACCTGGTCCCACATTCTGTGCTTTGTTAGCAATACAAAGGAGCCTTACAGGGGAGTTTAAAACCAAATTTACTCATGTTTTAAGGCTTCTTTACACCACTGGAACAGTGTAAAGTAGCCTGGGCATCAATAAAACATCAGGGCTATCTACTAGGGCTGTGCGAAATGGCTACGTTTTGATTCGATTTCGGATTCAGCCATTTCTGAGGGACAGTGATTCGTTTCGGTGTTTCAGGTCACTGTTCTGTTTCGATTCAGCCCAATCTGTTTCATGAGTTTCAATGCTGCTTTGGTGATTCGGCCACAGGTTATAATGGGGAATCACTAAAATGCCTATAAGTTTGTCATTTCTTGCCTGATTCAGATGAGTCCTTGCCAAGTTTCAAGAAGATAGGTGCAGAGTTTCTCTGAAACTGCACCTCAAACTGTTGACAGCAAAACTCATATCACTTGCTGGCAGCAGCAGCATGCTGTCATCCCGTGCATAGATCCGGGGGCCCACACTCCCCAGGAGGGCTCCGGGACTGTACCAGATTCCTTCCAGGGGCACGGGCCCCCAAATTTGTGCGCGGGATGACAGCAGGCTGCCATCCTTCTCCCAAAGCACTGGGATTGGAAAGGACCTCAGGGACAGATCATAGACACTGGCCAGCTACAGATGTCAATATCAGAGCAGTCCTCCCCCCACTCTTCTTAGTATGTGTTTCCCCACAAGCCCGCCTCTGAAACGCTGAAATTTTCCAAAATGTTTCAGATGGTTTTGTTTCATTTTGGAGATGTTTCGGAGCCTTCCATTTCATTTTGGATTCGGTGTTTAGGGCACTGACACAGGCTGAAACACCTCCGAAACGAAACGGCTGCTGAAGTTTCTCACAGCCCTACTATATACCCACAGGAAATACTAGTGTATAACACCTTTCTCAACTGTTTGTTCCTCTCATGGTCTAGAAAAAAAAAGCCAACTGATATGAAACATGCAAAAAGGGCCTGAAGCCCATGTTAATAACTATATGTATTTAATAATTTAATGAAGTGCCCTTGACACTTTGCCCTTACAGTAAAAAGCCTATTAAATTCAAATGCCCTCTGAAGCCAACAAGAGGTTTGCCTAGACAGAACAGGACAAATCTCTCAATGAATACTCGAACAACACCCTTAATAATACTTGTTTAGCTAGGAAGGGACATTTTTATTCCACTTGTCACTATATTTAAAACAAATCCTTTTTCTGAGTCTTTTCATCTTTGCCCTTTAAATCAAAGGCCTAGTGGTACCTTGTTGGCAAAAAGAAGCCAAGGATTCTTGTCTTTTATAGCCTTGTGTAACACTGGTGTTCATCTACCACTACAGAATACGAAAAAAATAGTTCTCAGCCATATATACAGAAGTTTTAAGACTATTTACTGTGATTTGTTGAAATATCTTCCTGTAGAAATTTACAAAATAGCATGTCACAAAGGACAGAGGTACTTACAGAAGCTATAGTGAAATGAGAACCCTTCAAAGTGCTTGTAGTTTTCATTTCAAGACAAATGAAACAATAATAAGCATTGATCAAAGAAAGCAAATCTGTAAGTCAAGTATTTTAATTAAGAAATTTTTAAAAGTCCAAAACACTTCATTAAATCATGCCAACTCTTGTTATAAACTACAGAAACGTTTCTTTCAAAAATTCTCAGACCAAGAAATGAAATTTCTTTTCTGGTATGTTCAAGTTTTTCCCCATACTAGCCCAGTTAATTTATTGCTTTTTATAGTTGCCCAGTTTTATTGTAGCTTCTGCTATTTCCTACATGCTCAAAATAAGCAAAGCGTAGGTCTTCTGCTCCAGGTGTTTCAGGGTGTGAAGGGGAAGGGAGGGATGTTTTTACTGGATAATTAAGCTGACAGTATGTACGTAGACAGTCTATCCAATATGGAAAGATAGTCATTTTCTGGTTAAGGACATACCTTTATTAAAAGCCTTTTCTGCTGGCTCACTGCAAGGCTGGATGACATTGTCATTAATAGGGAGGCTCCTTTAAAGGGAAGTCAGCTAAATTATGCATGGTCCAGCACCATAATATCTTATAGGGCTGTCCAACTTCTGAGTAGCTGAGCAGTGCAGATCCCTGGGCTACATGCTGCATGGGCCATATTCCGTGCTCCCCATTACAGTGAGTGGACCCTCTGCAACACTGCATCGTGCCACATGAGCCTTCTTCTACCCCAGCTGCACTGCACAGTGGGTAACCCTTGCCACACCATACATGGCGTGCAGGTCCTTCCAACTACAAGCTCCTTGAGCCCTGTGGGCCATGCCATGATGCCCCACCCCCCGAGGCAGGGTCAAACAGCTGAAGCAGTAGAAAGGAGGGGGAGTCCAGAGACTCCACCAGCAGCAGGAGAACAATGGGGGCCAGGGAGGGAGAAGGACACCGGGAGCCATGGGTTACCTCTTCAGGAACCAGATGCAACCTACAGGCCATCAACTGGACAGCCCTGATATGCTATATCAGCTATATGGTGCTCTCAGAGTGAGTATCAAGAATTCAGTCCTGGCCTTCAGTGCTCCAGTTCACAATCTGGGTACATTAGGAGACAGGTCTAACCAACCCAAGGCAAGATGATTTGCAACTTAGGAGTCATGTTACATCCGCCAAGCTATCTAGCACATATGCTGCTGTCAGTAACAAGTTTTTTTTCTGGCCGGTTGTGGGGATCCTGCTCAAAGGAGCAATAAAAATACACCCTACAGTGCTTTTACAAATGCTGCCTTCTGGCCTTCTTGCTGATTGGGGAAGGATCCCTGTAGGAAAGTAAATAGGGGGGGGGGGGGGGGG
>NW_005842429.1:266325-275048 GCF_000455745.1 Alligator sinensis
CCCTGTCAGTGAACTGACAAGGGTGGAGTCTTATTTCTTGCAAGCTATTATGATAGCCAGCCTTTGTTCCAGAGACTATAACCCCATCCTCTTATTTCTTGGTTCCCTATTCCCAGTTTTGACTGCCAGCAAAAGTTATAGAAAAGACAGCTCTATTATAACCAGGACAGCTGTACCTTTTTTAAAGCAGTAGAGGCACAGTCTCAACTGGTGAGGGACTGAGAGCAAAAAAAAGCACTAGAATACTTCACTGCAGCATTATTTTTATTGATGAATACCACAATCAAAACATCTTTAGAAATGTTAATAGTCTTGCACAACATAGCATCTAGTATTCCTGGCTTACCCCACAATATGGGGCAAGCAGATTGCACCTGTAAGAAAAGCATTGGTATATTAACTGCCCTAATTTTAACTTTTGCTCACTCTTATTCCCCTTTCTTTCACTCAAATACACAAATACACAGTCCGCACATGCTGACGCCTATCACGCTCAAGCTCTCTCTCCCCCTCTCACCTCTTTCCTGGCCCGCTGGACTTGTTTCTCCAGTTCCTCAGGTATCATCTTACCTCTAAGGGACACAGATTTAAAACTTTTTCAGTTATATTCAAATATGTTACTTACTTACAGCTCTACTGCATTTTAAAAGGCTCAAACCACTGCAGTGGCTTTTCTTCCTTACCTTTCATCTGTTTTGATGAAGTAAACATTCTGTGTGCCAATGCCCAGGAAAGAAGCTGCCTTCTTCATGGAGTAATGACACTGGGTAATTTTTTTTTAAAAAGACATGAAAAAGAAAGGAACAAGCCATAAACAATATTAGCTTATTGACATGACCATTATCAAATATTAACAGCATTTCCTAATGCAAAAAGCAAATTGTAAGTGCTGTGCAGAAATTAGGCATCTAATGACGTGCACAGAAAATGAAGCAAGTAGTTACATGGTCCATATTTAAAATGGTGATCAAAAGAATTGCTGAGCTGAACTAGAATGGGTCAAAAGTTGGAATTTCTGCTCCATGGAAAATCTGGGGGGAGAAGGGAGGGGGCTGTTTTGGAATGAAAAGTAGAAATCTTGAAATTTCTTACAGAATGAACACATGGATAATAATTAACATTCTTTCAAAATCAAACATGTTTCATAGCAGAAACTTTAAAATAAAATGTAATTTAAGAGCTTAAGACTCTGAGCTCAGCCATGGCTCCTAGGAATTTCATGCTCCCAGCACCAATACAGCAAGTTCTGTAGCCTGACAGCTTGGAAGCTGGGACTCACAGAATTCAAGAACTGCCAGACTCCTACTTCTGGAGCAAGGGGCCTGGCAGCCTTGTGATGACTATCCCGGAGTGATGAACTTTCTTTTCCTCATGTCCTGCTAATAAAATTACAGAATTTGCCAGCATAGGGCATACAGTATTGCCCAATCTGTAGCCCTGATAAGATCTTTTACAGCGCATGGTTTATTCAAGAGCCAGCAGATGAACAGATGTTAAATAATCTGTTTCACCTCAAGCAGAGCTGTGGGGCAGAAAATTTTCCCCGCAGAAAACATTTCTGGTATTTTTTTGTGGGAAATTTTCCATGTCTAAAAATTCATTGTTTCATCAAATTCATTAGTAAGAATGAATGGATGCCAATACAATATTAGGCAAGCTTGGTAGCTTCAAAGTTGTAATTAATGTTTTTCAGGTGATTATCCCTAAGAAGTGTCTGAGTACATATATGTTTTATTGATTTGTAAATAGAAGGGTAAATACACTCACATAATAATCCAAACCAAAACTCACGTTATGAATTCACCTAATTGGCTGTTCAGGTTAAATCAAAACCAAAGCTAAAATTCTTATTTCATCTCAGACTGGACGTGAAAGCAAAACCAAAAACAAACTGTAATTAATTTTTGTTTCACTTTCAGTTCAGCAAACAGAGCAGTGTGTCATTTCTTTTCTGGAGTTGGGGAAGTTGGAAGTGTTTGCATAAGATCTGTTAGTTTTTTAGTGCTTTTGCTTACTCAATGGAGGAGGCAACCTTGTGATAGATGATGCAGAAAAGGCTGAAGTACTCAATGTATTTTTTTACCTCAGTCTTCACAGAAAAGATTAGTTAAACTGTTGCACCTGACAGCACAGGTTGGGGAGAAGATGGCATAATAACAGATGGCACAACAGTGGCACAAGAACAGATTAGGGGCTATTTAGAAAACCTGGACATTTACAAGTCCATGGGGCTGGACGCGTTACACCTGAGGGTGATGAGGGAGTTGACTGAGGTTGCTACAGAGCTGCTGGCATTATCTTTGAAAACTTGTGGCAATTCAGGGAGGTTCCAGATGACTGGAAAAGGGAAAATATAGTGCTCATCTTTAAGAAAGGGAAGAAGGAGGATCTGGGGAACTACAGACCAGTCAGCCTCACCTCTGTCCCTGGAAAAATCATGGAGCTGGTCCTCAAGGAATCCATATCTATGCACTTGGAGAAGAAGGTGATTATGAACAGTCAACATGGATTTACCCAGGGCAAGTCATGCCTGACCAACCTGATTGCTTTCTATAATATGACTGGCTCTGCGGATGTGGGGAGAATGGTTGATGTGATATACTTTGACCTTAGCAAAGCTTTTGATATGGTTTCCCACAACATTCTCACAAGCAAGCAAAGGTTGGATGAATGGGCTGCAGAGGATGGAAAAAACTAGCTGGCTTGTCAGGCTCAAAGGGTAGTAATCAATGGCCCAATGTCAAGCAGTGAGTATCAAGTAGAGTGCCCAAGGGGTTTGCCCTGCAGCTGGTTTTACTGAATATCTTGATCAGCAATCAATGAGATGGGATGGAGTATACCCTCACTGTGGATGAGGCTAAGGTCAGTGGAGCAGTAGAGACACTGGAAGGTAGCGTTAGGAATCAAGAGACCTAGACAAATTGGAGGATTGGACCAAAAGAAATCCCATGAGGTTCATTAAGGGCAAATGCAAAGTTTTGCACTTAGGATGGAACAATCCCATGTACCAGTACAGCCTGGGGACTAACTGGCTAAGCAGCAGCTCTGCAGAAAAGGACCTGGGGGTTATAGTGGACAATAAGCTAAATATGAGGCAAAAGTGTGCCTTCATTGGCAAGAAAGCGAATAGCATACTGGGCAGCATTAGTAGGAGATTTGCCAGCAGATACAGGGAAGTGAATAGTCCCCTCTTATTCAGAACTGATGAGGCCACATCTGGAGTACTGTGCCCAGTTTTGGGCCCCCGCTACAGAAAGAGAGTGGACTACAGAAGGAGTGTGGACGAACTGGAGAGAGGGCAACCAGAATGGTTAGTGCGCTGGGAACCATGACTTCTGAGGTAAAGCTGTGGGAACTAGGCTTATTTAGTCTGGAGAAGAGAAGATTGAGTGGGGATTTAATAAAAACATTCAGCTACCTGAAGTGGGGTTCCAAAGAAGATGAAGTTAAACTGTTCTCAGTGGTGGCAGATGACTAAACAAGGAGCAGTGGTCTCAAGATTCAGTAAGGGAAGTTTAAGTTAGATATTAGGAAGAACTTTATCACCAGGAGGGTAGTGAAGCACTGGAACAGGTTACCCAGAGAGGTGGTACAATCTCCATCCTTAGAGGTTTTTAAGACCCAGCTAGACAAAGCCTTGGCTGGAATGATACTTGGGAATGGTCCGCTTTGAGCAGGGGGTTGAATTTGATGACCTCCTGAGTTCCCTTCCAACCTTAATTTTCTATGATTGTATGAGTTAATCCTTTCCACATCAGACATGTATATTCAGTTACCAAATAGAAAAAGGCAAGTACAGTAGCTCTTAGTGTTGCTGACTCTCCACTTTCAGTTTGCAAGATTTCCAAATATGTACGTTTAGGTATGAATTTTGCCTTTTGTCTTCTCATGTACCTTGAAGGAGAGCATATGATCTAGTGTCCCTCCAAGTTAGACAGAATTCCAACAATGGGAAGAAGTATGCCATTCCAGATAATGTTAAGGCATCTGTTGGCCTCACAGCTCCACGTATGTCAAAGACTAAACTGTTTTCGCTGGGGTGGTGCAGAACCTGAAAGCCCTGGAAGCTGTCAAGATTCCAGTAAGCCCCACCACCTCTCCCCAATATTTCATCAGATACCTATAGACGCCAATATTTTTTTGCAAAATACAATCAGTTTTGACAAGTCCGAATTATTTTTTCCCTAGACAAAAAACACTTGTTCACCTGTAAAGCTCCTAATCAGTTCTAATCTTAATATCTTTACACAAGAACACAAACTCATCCTGATTCTTACTTACATTAGACTCCTTTATATAATATAAAATGTATGCAAAGGTCATTTTACCCCACTTTACTTGTGTGATGTCTCCTTAAAAAGGGTATTTCCATGACCACAATGGGGTAAATTTGCCCAGTGTGATAAAAATCAAGCTCCAAATTGCTACACTATGCTTTGCATAGTCTAATGCAAATGCTAACATCACATTTCACCATATTTCTAACACTGTCTTTATGACTTAGACCCAAGTGCACTCTGTGGACATTCTTATTCCAAAGTAAGAACGTGTTGTTCCAGTTTCACTTAAATTAACCTCTAGAAGTTACTTACTGGACTTTAAATTCAATGCATATCTTTATCTGAATTAACTTCCAGCTAATAAGGGTCATATCCTGCAAGGTGCTGAATGGAACCTCTTGGGGAAGTTAGAAGGTACATAGGACACCTAGCATCTCTTAGGAGAGTTCAGCATATTGCAGGATAAAGCCGTCAAAAGGTTGGCTTCACATTTCTTTTTTCAGAGAATAGAAACAATTCTTTATGTTACTATTTAGGGGTTAAAATAACATTCATTCCAACAACCCTGAAGATGTCTAGAATCATTACTTTTCATATAGGAGGTGAAGCCAGGTGGTTAATTAATTCTGTTTTCTTCCAGTAAGTTCATATAAATGCAGTTAGAGAGGAACATAATTATGAAAAATGAGCAGCATTTTAATGTGTGGGTATGAATATATTAAGGGTATTCAAACCTGTCATGGTTATTTTGATGAGATGGATCATCTCAAAAGGCCTTTTTTTCTTTTTGACAAGACGGTTTTTTCCCCCCTTTTTAAATAAATGCCTACTAAAATACTATCAGCTAATATCAGCCAATCTTAAAAATGTTTAATTTTCTAACATGACACATTCACAAAGCCTTTATGACTCATTCATTTAGACTATTAAGAGAATAATAGTATACATAGGTGTATAATTAATCTAATGTTACATCAATAACTTGTAATGTGTTTGTAGAGCTGCAGTGTGTTTTTCACTAGAGATCTGAACTCTGGTAACAGAGTTTTAATTGACTTGTGAACAATTTAAAGTAAAAAGGCTAGCCTCTGTTGCTGACTTTTAGCCATTAGGTTCAAATAAAAAGTGTGACAGGGAGCCATTTGAATAATCAAATAACTTCACACAGAAAGAAATGGATCTGCAGTTCTTTAGGCCAGTAGACAAAAAGGAGATAACCAAATTATAAATCTTACTGTGAAATATTGTATGGGAGTAGAGGGAAAAAGCCAAGAAAGGCTTGACCTTATGAAATGAGACCCAGAAAGGGGAACTGACTGAATGGCAAAAGAATGCAACTTGTAGACATGTCAGTTCTGGACTTTACAAGTACATTTGCTTCCACTGGCAGCAATGGAAGCTTTGCCTCAGACTTCAGTAACTGCAGATATAAGCTTTCAGTGTGGAGGCAACTGAACAAGAGAGTGGAAAAGAGTTGTGCTGCGGCATTGTTTTAGATGTGATTCTGGTACTGGAATAAAAGGAAAAAAAAGTAGTTTCCCAAATATATTGTTGTAGAAAGCCAACAGGATCTCTCTTGCTATTTGCAATAAGCACTAATATACTACATTACACAGCACCACTTTAAGCAAAAGATGCAAAAGGTACCTGGAGAAGTTACAGCTTAGACAGAGTTTTAATCCATTTATCACAGTGCCCAGAGTTGCCATGTGAAGTAATGATAAATAAATATTCTGAGCAAAATTTCAATTTGTATCCAGGTTGTTTTACATAAATAATACTTAAAAATGATAACAGTTGAAGGTTCTGTTGCTAGAGTTTTGCAATTTTCTTCTGAGGGTATATTATATCTCATTATATCTGTAACCATTCAGGCTGAAAAAATAAAACACACACTCAGCATAAGACCTAACTGAAATAGCAGTGCATTAAGATGAAAGAGGGCGATTATTTTGACTAGGGTAAGGGGAACTCAGAATTTTTTTTTTTAATTATTTCAGAGCACAATGTTACCTTATCCTGCACTCATTAAGACAGAATATAAGTTCATATTTTCTTTGTTTTGAAAAGTTTTCTGGAAACCTGAGTACGTAAAGCAATTATGTTATTATCAGACTACTTTACTTTTCATTGTACCTAATGTAAGCTCCATAGGGATCAGAGGCATGGTGTTTTTATTGTGTTCTTACGCTTATTTACATGCATGATCAAGTCACATTTGTGAGAAGTTTCATTTCCATTTCATTACTCTACAAACAACTAGCATCGGGGAATTCATTGCAATTACCCAATGCATTTCCTTTCCCCCTCTATTCTCAGCTTCCCTGAATTCTTATCTTCCCAGACACTGCAATGATAATTCTCATTCCAGAACAAAGCCCAGATGAGACTGAAATAAAATGAGAAGGAAAAAAGTGATAAATGTGTGTTTATTGATACAAGTTGTGTTGTGCTCAGCTTGGTGCTACAGATTCAGAAGCATCAGTCAGATAACCGGAATACAACTATCTCAAGCGTCATTGAGGAACTGTCCAGCAAAAGAATTCACTAACAGGAAGCAGAAAATATTCTCCATAAATTTTCATAGTTTTAAATATCTATAAATTTTTGTTCGTCTTGAGTTAGAGCTCATGTTATATAAAACATCTTTTACTTTACTACAGAAGAACAATTTCTGAAGAATAAGATCAATATGCTTCTGAGATGAGAACCAGCCTGAGAACCCCACTACTGAACACACACAGACCATATCATATTGCCAGAGTTGCAATGTTAGACACGGTATTGAGACCAAGTCCTAAAATGAGGGAGGGATGACTGGCAAATAACATGCTCCAACCATTGCTTATCATGCTGACCAGTATGTTGGCCCTCCATCAGACAGGGGGTTGAACTAGATGACTTCTGGAGGTCCCTCCCAGCCCTGCTTCTCTATGATTCTCTATGTTCTCACTGCCTTCCTATGTAAAACACACTTCATTGCTTCATTCCTTTATTGTTTTTATTAGATGTAGATTGCTAAAGCTTCAGGACCATTTCCTTATTGTTTTATTGAATGTTGCCTTGCATAATAGACCACTACCTCCAAGTATTATCCCAAAACAAAGTCATAAAATACAATTTGGAACAAACAGATAGTGGAAACTTGACAATAGAGTGCATCAGCTTCTTGATTATGAACAGTTTTTAATATAGTCTCAATAACTGATCATATTTAAGGAGAACTATTTAAAAATAGACATAACAAATTCCATAGAATCATGAACAAGTAAGGCTGGAAGAGACATTGGAATAACCCAGTTCACCTCCCTGTTCAAGCCATGTTCATCTTCATCTAAATCATTTTAGGCATGTGTTTGTCTACACCATTCTTAAAAATTTCCAAGGATGGAGATTCCATAACCTTTCTAAGATAGCTTGTTCCAGTGCTTAAACACCCTCAGAGTGAGACAGTTCTTCCTAATATTCAACCTAAACTTTTCCTGTCCAGTCCCCTGCAGCCACAGAGTGTGGTCTATCACCATCCTCTTTATAACCATGCAGGTGACATTCCAACCTAACCAGTCATTCCCCAATCTGAAGCTGTGCATGCAATTATTTTGCCCCAAATACAGCACTCTGCACTTGTTCTTACTGAATTTCATCCAATTAATTTTGGATCATTTCTTCCATTTTTCAAGTTCATTCTAAATCTTCAACTTGCCCACCAGGGTGTCAGCAGCTCCACCCACAGTGGTGCCATCTTCAAATTTGCGAACTGTGCGCTCAATACCACCTTCCAAATCACTACTAAAAATATGAAACAATACTGGACCCAGGACAGACTGATGGTGAACTCCCTCAAAACCTTTTCCCAATCAGATATTGAGCTATCAGTGACTACTTTTTTAATATGATCATCCAGCCAGTTATGTATCCACATTACAGGAGTTTTACCTAGACCGTAATTCTTTAGTTTATTAAGTGTATTAATGAATGTGAACTAATGAAGGGTAGTAAAGACTGAAGGAAACAGGTCTTGTGGATAAGGGACTACACAGGAATTCAGGACAAGAACTGTGTAAATAAAGGGTTGCTTTTGTTCATCTGCTGAGCAAAATAAACTCTTAAAAAATATTTGTTTCAGGTTGGTCCAAAGTGTATTTTTCCCATTTCCCTGCTGAAACAAAGTCAAAACAAATTCATTTCAGGTCAAATAAAATGTTAAATCTTTCTTGTTTAATTTTCAGGTTACCATTCTTACAATTACATTTAGGTAAATTTCTATATAAAATGAAATAACATTTAAAAAAATTGAACGATTTCATTTAAAAAACACTAAAGTAAAATTTAGTTCTTTTCCAGTTCCTCCTACCCTAACAAATGAAACAAAGTTGACAAACTCGAAGTGAATTTGTACATGATTGGTTGACCAATATCTGCATTTAGATTTTTTTTTGTAGG
>NW_005842429.1:275230-302633 GCF_000455745.1 Alligator sinensis
TAGGGAAAAAAAGTCACCCAACTCTACCAAGGACAACTGACTTCCATTTCTGGCTCTATTATAGCATTTTTCTGCTGTCGTGGGCAAAATCCAGTATGCAGAGCCACAGCCCATGGGACTCCCAACAAAGCAATGGGGAGCCCTGCAGGCTGGATGATCCAGTATCAGGCGACTGATCTGGCCCATGGGTCAGGGGTTGAGGACCCTGGTTTAGACCATAAGCATTTTGAGAACATAAATTCTTAAGACTAGGGATTGTATTATAACTGGGTATTTGTATGGTTTTTAGCACAATGGAGCCCTGATCTCCACTAGCGTCTCTAGACACCAAGTAACAACACCTCCTCTGCTGGTCTGGTTTCCAACAAAAATGTATTGTTTATTTAAAGTGTTGCGAATGTGAAACAGTATTATAGGCAGAGCGGTAAATGAGAGTTCCAATGAAAGGATGAAGCTCTGAAGGAGGATTAGCACCAATGGACATCCTTCCAACCCCATTTCCCACCTGGGTTTTGAATAGGTTTTGTTTTAAACCTTAAATCGGACAAGTGTTGTTAGATAATTTAAAAGAAGAGGTATTTAGAGAGTGCTGTTAAGGATTTTTGTTGAGATTCCTTGTGCTGAAAGTGACACAATGGAGAGTAGCCACAGCAGGTATCTATTTGACAACCTCAGTATATGTTCCAGCTGTAGACAACTGATGCAAAGACCCATGGGATTTATACCTGTTGGAAACTAAGGGGCACATTCTTTTCCACCTATTGGGTATCTAAATGGATTCTGATGAGCACCTAAATGTAATTCTATTCCACCCTGTTCATGTCCCTGAATATCCACTAATGCACCTGCTTTTGTACTATCATCTGGCCCTTAAAACCGAATCACAAAAAAGTAACAAGGTGGAGAACAAACCGGCCACCTTTTGCATGGGACTCGAGTCTAGGAGCCTAAATCCATCCACATGTCTTATAGGTAGAAACAAACCTTTTTTCTTCCTACATCAGAGGCTCTCATGGACAAGAAGGATAAGAGCTACCTTCATCAGATCTCCCCTGATAGTTTCCATGCACAGAGGAAATTCACTGCCTCCCATTCTCAGATGGTCACCCTATTTCACAATGTATGTGGGTGACAGATTTATTTCTGCTAGGTGCATCATTAAGCATACAAGTCAAATAATACAATTTCCCCAGCATCTGTCAAAAAAGAAAGTTTTCTACAACAAAGATAAGGCAGTTTTTCTCTTTCTTACCTCTTCTGACGTAAACAGGACCAATCTGGGCAGTCCTGAAAGTCCTTTTTCCTTTATTTCAGGACAATATTTATATCTAGCCAAGTTCATAGCATACATATTAGAAACAGATCCACCTGGAAAGTAAGCACATAAAATACCTCATTTATTATATTCCTGATATCCAGCCTGTGTCCTGGGTGCCTACACCAGGAATCAAAAACATAAATTAGCCAATAAATACATACATTTTAGCCTAATTCATCCTCAATAGTCTAGGGATGAAAAAAGAAAAATGGGTTTTGGACATGCCTCGGATATGAAAGATCTGGGCTCTCCTGGATGAAGCAGAGAAGGGAATGAGTAGCACCAAAACCAAGCAGTCCTCATAAAAAATGCCTACCATCAGCTCTCCTTATTTTACAGTGAGGGTGTTAAAACCTGGCAGTCTCTGCTGCTCTCAACCTTGTTGATACATCATGGAGTAACAGAAGTGACCTGGCAGCCAAAACCAAAACCATTTAGGAAGCACAGTAAAAAAAGAAGAAAGAACTGAGGTGGAGGGGGAAGAGTAGAGAGGACATAAAATTTGAGGACATGGGTAATACATATTTAAATAAAGATTACGTTGGTCTCAGGGCCTTGACACACAGCATACTTAGTACATGTTGAATTTGTGAGGTACTGAAAGTTAGAACTATTCTGACAAGTCGCACAGTAAATGCTTACTACAGTCTCTAAAATGCAAAACTGGCCGAGGCCCCTGACCGATGTTAAAGTGCAATGGGATCTGATGCTGGAGCCCAAAATTGTGCTTCCTGCCATTCATGTGTGGCATGGCAGAAGCACAATTGCTGGGATACTGCATCAGATCCCATCCTACCATATTGCTGGTGCAAGGGGAGACCTTTGCTTTTTAACAACTCGCATTTTAAGTATGTTTAACACATGCTAAGTGTAACATGCAACATGGATCTAAGTCAACTTTATGTAAAGCTAGACTATGAAGACACAATTCATTTACAGGTTTCCCTCACCAACCATGGGGCTTAGGTTCCGGGAGGTTCCTGTAGTTGGCAAAACTGCAGTTCATAAAACCAGAGGCTTATGGGAAAATGGGGTTAGGAACTTGAATGGGGCCATGGCCGGGCTGGGTCGTGGGACCATCCGAGACTGGCGGCAGCAGGAGCCGTCTGCCCGCACCTGTGGATGAACCAGTAAACGTGGGGAGAGGGGGATTGAGGCCCCTGTCAGAAGGGAGCTGGGCAGGGGTGGGTCTGCTGCCCAGCTAGGCAGTGCTTGCAGCTTAGGGCTGCAGGGCCCCAGAAGGGAACAGAACAGGGCCGTGAGTGGCTCGTCTGGGGGAAGGGGAGGACCGCTGCCCTCTGTGCAGCCCCACGCACAGGAAGGGCAGCTCAGGGTGAGCAGCGGTGGGCAAGGAGATCCCCGCTCGGCTTCTCTGCTCCCTACCACACCGGGTCACAGGGGAGGGAAGCAGGGCAGCAGGGAACAGCAGGTCTCCTGCACATAGGGCTGCAGTGAGGGCAGTGGCACAGGGCTGCACCCCTCAAGCAAGCAGCAGGCGCAGGAGGCACGTCGCTGGAGCAGCGCAGGGCAAGCAGCGGTGGGTGAGGAGATCCCCACACAGCTTCTCTGCTACCTGCCACACCGAGTTGCGGGGGAGGGAAGCAGGGCAACAGGGCACAGCAGTGAGCGAGCCTACTATTCCCTGCCACCATGGGTAGGGCAGCTCTAGCAGCGAGGCAGTAGCAAGGTATGGACACAGGGAGCAGAAGCTGAGCCCAGCTGCGGCCCACCCGTGCCCTGTGCAATGATCGGGGGCTCAAGTGTCCGGCCCCCCGCAAACACTCCTTGACTCACCAGGACCGCACCACCTCTGGAGAAGCCACTGGGCTCCGACTGCCCCATGAGCCGGCCCAGCCAGCTCAGCACCCCCAAAAAATTTTTCTTCCTCTGCCTATGAGTAACCACAGAAATCTGCGGTTACTCAAAACTGTATACCATGGTAGGCAAAATGGTATACAGAATATTAATCGCAGATAGTCAAAACCATGTTTGGCAAGGGAAACATCTATTCAAGACCTGGGCACTGAGATTTTCTGAGTGGGGCAGGGTATATATCTAAATAACAACAGCAACAACAACGTCTTCAAAGAGGTCTTCAATGGATTTGCCTCAAACTGAATCTGCAGAATAAACTGCAGTGATTTTAATTATACCTAATGTGCTCTGATACCACTTAATAGGGGGATAGATTAAATAATTCTGATCCTCTTCCACTATCTATTTTTTAAACATTAACTTTTCTCTTTCAGTAAATTGGTAGGAAAAATCTAATAGCTTATTCCTTTGATGCCAACAGTTTAGTATGAGACGGATTTTCAGGGTCTAATATTTGTTATGTTCCATTCTCTCCATGCATCTGTAGCAGAAATGTAATGCAACAGAATGCTGCTTTGAAGTATTAAAATAAAGTCTATAAAAATATAACTAAAAACAATGTCATGATCTGCCAGCTCCTACCATTTCAGAGTATTATCACAGCAAAAGGGGTTTGCTCAAGCCACTCCCACCAAGATCAATACTAACATCCCACCATGTTAAATAATAGGCACACCCTGTCAGACCAGCGATTACTTTCCATCCACAGCTGTTACAAGGCTTCTGGCCAGAAGAAAAAAGTAACCCTGAATAGCTCTCAAAAAATGACAGGTAATCATACAGAGACATAGAACACAGACATGAAGATGTACAATACAGGGCTATTTTGTGCCTAGCCATCTTGGGTGGATAGATCAGGGCCACAAGGACATATCCTAATCATGGTCTCTGTGCTCCCACCCCACACTTCTAACAGGACAACCAATCCCAAAGTGTGCACCCTTCAGAGCAGCAAAGTTGAAGCATTCAAGAATGCTGTGACACATACAGACCTCTCACAAACACCTCACACTATTTCTTCCTACAGTGGGGCAAGGGCTCTGGGTGATTTACATGATCTGACCGACAAATGGTTGCCTGCATATGCAGGAGACTGGAGTCACTGTCCAGGAGGTCCCATTCAGCCTCCAATACTCCTAGTGCACAACAACCAAGTCATGTATTGGTGCATTGCTACATAAACCACCTGGTAAAACATCCACATGCCTTTGGGCAGTTTTTAAAAGACAGACGCGACCCTTTTAAGGGTCCAGGCCTACTCCAGTTCCAGTTAATTAGCTCATTCTCATGCTTCCATACAGCCTTACTCTATGCCTGACTCAAGTCAAGAAAAGTGTGAGAGTTGGCATTAGTAAGAATACAATAAGCTCCGAGTCCACAGGTATTAGAATCAATTCTTTAATTCAGTATATAGTTTTCTTAATACTTGAGAGAGCTGTCTTATTTTATGTGACTACAGAATTATTAATATGGTCTAGAAACATACAAGATAAACCTAGATGAAACAGCTTTATTAAATGCCCAAATCATATGACTTTCAAAGACGTTAGGCATGAGTGAATTACTCACTAAATATTTAATCACTAGTTTCCTGCAGCTCCTGTAAATTAGTTTGGAAGCCTGAAGATGAAAAGTTTTCTTACCTGGATTAAATATGCCATCACCTTCATTCCAGCCTATAAATTCAATCATTTTCTTCAGGACTGCTTCTTCTACTAACAAAAACACAGGTGATACCTCATACGTATATCTGCATAGATACAAGCATATAATGATTAGCAACACATTGCAGAACTTATTGCCACAGGATATTGTTAAGGCCAAGAATTTCTCAAGATTCAAAGAAGGATTGGACGTTTATATGAACAACAAGAGTCTCCAGATTTATAAATTCTAAAAATAGCTAAAGTAGCTAACACTTCATGCTTTGAAGTTTAAGTCAATATCTACCTGTTATATGCTTCCTAGTTCCTAATACTGCCCAATATTTACCTTCTGTGGGGATTCTTGCACCTTCTTGTGAAGCATCCAATGCTGGCCATTGCCAGCAGGATACTGAATTAAAGTCCTCTGTTCCTAACAGCAATGTCATATTGAGCTTTATATTTTCAAACAGTGCACACAAGAATGTTAGTCATGTGGTTCACATTAAGTGAACAGTAGTTAAAGCACTACGCTACTGTGGAATGTTACCCCTTACGTGCAAATTATGCTTCTGGTTTTGCATTTATAACTATTGGCAAATTGCTGCCTGCCCAGATAAGTAACCATTTAAGTGCAGGTCTACATAAGTTGTTTCAGAGAACAGAGGTATATCTGTATCAGTTTATTTTTAATGCAAATCTTCCTTCTTTTTATTTATTTATTTATTTATGTTATTCATAGAATCAAAGAAAATTAGGATTAGAAGGAACAGCAGGAGGTCATCATGCTTGGGCAGCATGCCCTTGCAGAGCAGAGAACACCAGACTGTGTGGTATGTGGTGCTGTAAACGTGTTTGTGGCACCACATACTGCACGACCATGCTCATCTGAATGTGCCCCACAAGTCTACCCACATATCTGATGCCTTATAGTGCCAAGACACTATGTTATCTCCCCAAGTTCTTGCAAGATGCACCCCCCCACCCTCTCTGTTCCTGCAAAGGGGAGCTCTTTCAGATCCTCTTACTGAAGAAGGAATTCAAAGTAAAGACATTCTGGAATTTTAAAACACCATTCTACAGTTAACAGTTACATGACAGATTCACTTACACACTTGGATTTAGTGCTTCAGTAATAAAACGAGCAACTAAAGAGTAATAATCAATGCCAGCATACAACTGGTTGAAAAATCTTGGGTGATCTGAAAATGCAAAAAAAAAAATTAAAGTATTTCAGCACATGTGAAATTACATATATGACAGCCCCTCTCTACTAACCACAAGAATGTAGGTGCATAGGTTAAAATATGCTACAGGAACAAACAAAGTTATATTCCATTATCCTCATAGTATTTGTATTACTCTCCTGCTTCTTCCCAATTTGACTAATGTTTTCACAAGGGGCAAAACTGACAACTGAGATCAAGTCCCAAAACAGCTTAACATGCTGGTACTGCATAGGCCTCATGCTTACCTCCTTCATGGGAGGGCCTGATCTTGTGAGCTGGGAATTGAATAGTCAGCCTTTTGCTTCCTAAATCTCATTCTTAATTGCCCCCTGTGCTTAAATTTATTTATTTAAGATATGACCAACCCATACTGTTTCTTTAGCCTTTGCCACTCCTCATATTCATGAAACTAATGCGAGTTGGAACTAGTCATGCAAATGAAGCAAACAAGATTTGGCCTCAGTGGACTGATTACATTATTTTTTCTAGTTTGCTTTCCTCTTTTATATGCCCTCTTTCCAAAAAGGAGGGAGAAATGTGAAACAAAAGATTTTCTTTTCCATGTTAATTTTTTTAAAGGATAATATATCTCCTTCCTTTTCCTGCATTTTCTGAAAAATATTAGGAAAAAAGAAAAATGATTTTGTAACTTACTGCTTTAGTTTAAGGTGATATGACTTTGAAGTGCTGAAATATTAAATTAAATGATCTGACTTTTCAGATGATAAAAGCAATTTAATACAGACTCGGGTCTATCACCTTGACTTTAACTCAGTGCACCGTAAGTAGATATTTACAAAACAAGGTAGAATTATAATAGGAGTAGGAGGTCTTAAATCTGAAGCCTTTGCAAGATTTTATTCATGCATCATATTTTTAAATTTAACACACTTTTCTAACGTGGCTGTGCGTAACTGAAAATGTAAACACGAACAACAAAAATGAGGATAGAGAGAACATCTTCCACTGACTCTACAATGGTATCTGCATATTAATATTGCACAAGACCCTCCAGATCACACTGCTACTTTCCGTGTCCTTTTTTATTTTATTCTGTAGCAACAGTGTCTTTAGCAGGGAACATGACCTATGCAAGCAATGTAGCTATGTGAAATGCCCTTCACGCTTTTTGAAATACAGCGTAAGCAGGTGGCTATGCTTCTGAAATTTTATCTGGACTTGTAGTACACACCATACTACTTCCAAAACTGATGTTATTCATTTGTTTCTGCTGAAATTTAACAATGCGATATTATCTTCATTAAGGTTAACTATTTAGGACTAATTCTGCAAGGTACTGGATTCCTTCCCCAAGATGATGTGCATTCTCATTTTCCTTTGAAGAGAGTAGGATATTTGTCCAGTCAGCAGATTAGCATCTGATAAAGAGATTATCAGCACCTAACAGGATCATACTCCAGGTTAGGTTTGTATCCATGCATTAAGCAGCTGGTATATACTCAGTCACCTGATTATGTTTAAACTTTGATTTAAAGCATGCAATAAGATTGACTTTGTTTTTGCAAATGGCCCATTTGCAACATGTTCACAGTAAGCACAGTCAATTTCTTATCAACCATCTGAAATAATTTTGCCTTATTTGCAGTAGATGGCACTGAATCTGACATCACTACTAATCAATCAGACAACATGAAGTCCTAAGCAGGGATCTTGGGGTTAAAGAGTCTTACCCTGCTTGATTTGGTAATTTTTTATATCCTATTCCATACCTGTCTAGAGGCCAAAGTGTCTTTCAGGAGACTTTAGAATAGCAGACTCTCCCAATAGCATCAATGGTAATCCCTTGCAGGATTACTACTTTTTTAAAACATCTCACAGATTTTGGTCACCCTCAGGAGTCCATGTGATCACACTGAAGATCCAGGTGTCTTGGGTATGCATAATAACCTCATTTTACAATAAGGACTAGATATGAAGGAGAAAATAATTACTTATGCCAGCATTTATTTGAACAGCTGTAGCAGAACCAATGCTTTTGTATAGTCACAGGCAAGCAGAAAATGCTGATGTTGGCAAAATGTCATTTTGTTTCCGGCAGAGTAACAAATCTTAGGAGAAAATAGCCTGACTTCATAGTTTTGGGGAGCAAGATAACATAATTAGAAATCAAATTTCCTACTGGTTTTGACGCTGTATCGTATAACATCCTGGCAAAGCTGCAAGAGTTGCTGGTGAGGTTCTCCAGTATCCCTCATTTCCAGATCAAGAAGTTTTTTCAGTTTTTCAGGAGGCTGCCATTCACAAACCTAATTATGGTGGGGGGGAATACCAGCAAAAATAAATGTTAGCTGAAGGGAAGATAAGTGTTATGCTGCTAACTCAGCAATGGTTTCAGTAATGATTTCCAAAGTAAGAAAACTGCACTTTAAAGTGGAATATTATCTTGAAAAATGATTGTAAAAATGGCCTCATCTAATCCTATTTTTATTACATATCAGGACTACCTGACCAAACATGCTCTGTTAAAAAAAAAAAAAGAAAGAAAAAACGAAATAAAGAAAAAGAACATGTTTTTGGAATGGTTGGAGCTGCAAACTCAACCTGGAATCTGAAGACCAAACTATATTGCTTGGTCTGTGTATTTTCACTAAATATAACAACTCTTCAGGGCAAATTCAGTTTACTGTCACTTTTGTGCAATCCCAGTATTTTCAGTATCTCCAGAGGCTTGGAGCTGTAAGAGCACATGCCCAAAAGCAGAGAAGGTTTGCCAATCCAGCACCTTTCCCAAGTCATTTCAATACTCAGGATCCTCAGGATCTCAGATCAGTCGGTAACAATGCCCTACTCCAGTGGTACCATGCTCCCCAACCTTCAAGACAAAATCCTACAGTCAAACAGCTATGCTTCTAGGCTCAGAGATGCACCAAATGTATATTGATATATCTCTGAACATATATCATCCAGGTGCAGAGGTGTAGGTTGTAGCCGTGTTGGTCTAAGGACATAGGCAGGAAGAGCACGCACCAACTGCTGAAACTTCCTTAGCCTGACGAAGGGTTTTTGAACCCAAAAGCTTGCTTAATAGCTATTCTCCAACTATTTGGGTTGGTCTAATAAAAGATATCAAATTCACCCAAGGAACCTTGTCTGCCTATATCATCCAGGTGTGCACTCAAGAGTGAACATGGCCCCAGGACAAAAAAGCAAATTAGATTCTCCAAAGTAAAGCAGACAAGTTTCTTGTAGACACATATTTTGATTTATGCTACTAAAAGGTCTTATGATATCCTATGGTTTTAATTTGGAAGGTTATAGTTTATTTCAGAGCCAGAGAACACACTAAAAGGAAGTTCGATGGCATTTAAGCATAATAAAATTTAGCTATCTTGGAAAGCTAAGGTAATAGATTTAATTAGCAATAAACAACAGACTCTCATGCTGACTCTCATACCTTCTCTGTTACATCAGCAGCTTTCTGTATCACTTCTTCCATTATAATCTTACAGGCATCTTCAACAAATTTCTCTCCTGCTCTTGCATCTGCTATTGGACCATTCAGAAAAACACCATCTACCAAAACAGCATTCTTCTTCCTCTGAAGCATCTCCTGTTTGTTGATGTCAACTGTAAAACAAACATCATTCAGTTAAAAGTCATGCCTGACCAACTAAACCATAAACTGGAAAAAAAAGTCTTCTCACTGTTAAGTGAGATAGAATGTGAAGGGAGAAGCACATGGCCTATTCAAGCCATATTTTTAAGACAACACACTACATTTTCCTCCCTTTGACTCTTTGTCTATCGTTGTTCCCTCTCTCCTTTGCCAAAGAAAGATTCTCAATGTCATTTCCAGTGTCCTTATGCCCCCCACCTGCATCCCAACAAAGCCTCCTTAGCCCTCTTATCATCAACATCACCTCCTTCCCTCTCTTCGCCTCCCTGCACTAGACTCCCCTCCTCCACTGCATGAAGGCCAAGTTTCTTGATATTGTCTTTAAGATAAAATGCTGAACAAACACATTCCAATCTGCTGCATGTGTGATCAATCTCACACTAATGCTATGGACAGTTTTGCTATATTTGAATTTCTATAATGAAAACACAGTTACACTGTACAGTTATCAATGAACCCCATATTTTCATAACAGCATAGGAGTCTGTCCTAATATGTGCAATTGTTCAGAGTTCTACAGTCTCTCTGCTCCTCTGACTTGTCCCATCATGAAGCCTCACCATCCTTCTACTCTGTAAAGGATGTCAGGCTTTGTTTGTTCATTTTTCCAGCAACCAAAACTTCTCCAGAAACTACCTTCTCCCTCCACATCCCCATGCACTGGATGGACCTCTTGACATGATCCACAAAGCTGTTATCACCTTTTCTTCATTATGCTCCTGAGGGCCCATTTCCTCTATGTTGTCTTTCAAAGTTAGCCAAATATGGCATCTATTTCCATAAATCTCCCCTTATCACATAAGGTAAAATCAGGAGTTTGTTTTAATGGAGGTGGGGCATTCAGGAAATTGAGTTGTAAGACAGGAGAGGAAGAAGACAGGTCAAAAATAGAAAGGTAATTCTGTGACTACTCATGTACAAGAGTGGTTGTTAAAATTATGCAAGTGGAAGAAGTTAGACGGTGGTAGGGAGCAGACAGTGAAAAGAATACATCCAAAGGCAGAGCCATTTGGGACCATGGCAAGTGACAGCAGGTGAGAAGTTAATCCATCAAAAGACACTCTACAAGTACAGACAATCATAGTACATGTGATTCTGTTCTTTTTTGGCTCCCCTTCCACAATAAGGTAAGAAACAAAAAGAGCTCAACCAAGAGGAAGAAGTCATCAATATTAAATGGAGCAGTGAAATTAAAAAGAAAGAGGATGAAGCAGAGGCATCCATATCTGACCAGGAAGAATTCATTAGAGACCTTAACAAGAGAAGTTTTTCTGGAATGGTGAGGACAGATATCAATGTAGGATGGAGTCAGAAGAGAAAAACTCAAAGCAGATTGTAGACTGCACATTTTATGAGTTTGAAGGTAAAATCCTAGGGGGAGAATGCAAAGATATAATCAGAGAGGCAGCTGCAATACAGAGTGGCACAAATGCAAACCATGGGCTGAATTAAAATCAAAAGACACTATTCTGATCTCCAGCTTTAAGCAGGTGTTTCCCTCTTGACTTCAATGGAATTATTCCTGATGTACTTGTGTTCAGGATCAAATCATGTCCAGACTTACATCCTTGACCCAACTTTTCTTGCTGTTATGTTGTTTGACTGGAGATATCACAAATTGGCAGTTCACAGGGCACCCATGGGATGATGATTTATTCTAAAACATAATGGAGTCTCATTGTACAAATAAACATCGTCCCTTTCAGACTTTGTTGTGGTAAAAAAAAAAATGGGAGGGGAAATAAGGAAGCTTCCCATAAATTCCTCATATGAAGGGGGTTGGGTGTCAAGCATGGTTACCCAAGGGAAACTTTGGCTTCACAGAGGAGCTGCTCCTACATAATCCTCCCTGGCCCCCGCTCCAGTATGGCTCCTTGAGGAGCTGTGGTATCCCTGCCTGTAACTGCTGAAAACAAAAAACAGAAAACAAACACTCTCTAGGGGACCTGCAGGCAGAGAACAAAAGTGAATGCTGCAAAGTGCAGCATTAAACTTCTGTGCTGATACCCAGTGAGCTATAGATAATGGCTGTCAACCAAACCACTGTGGCATAATCAAAAGCTACAAAGTCACGACCTTGTAGTGTTACCATGGTGGGTCTTTCTGAAAAAAAGACTTCAGCTTCTGAAAAAAAAAAAGGGGGGGAACCATGCTGTGGAAATACAATTGTACCCTTTCACACTAATTTTAACTGTCAATTTTAATTCCTCTTTGCTGTCACCTGTAGTGGAGAGCTGAGGCAAATGTGGCACTTTAGATGGACGTGAATCAATTACTTCCTATTTCCAGCATACCACATGACACTGACGCTTCTTCACTTTGGTTATTGAGTCATTCTTCACACTCCCACATGAAAGAAACTACAGAAATACAACACACACTAATCTAGAAAGATGGAAGCTGTTTATAGGTCAAACGACTAAAGAAATATTGTCAGTCCCCTTGTAACTATTTTAACTTTCTACAGGCAGACAACATTTGCTCTATTTCTTTCTGTTTGATAGGACAAAACATAAAAACAAATGTTGGTGCGTCTATTAAAGTGTTATTATTGTTATTTCAGTGAGTTATATAGACTCTAAGTGGTAAATTTAGATTAATAAGACATCTTCTCAGTAATGTGTTAAGTCCATTCCACAGGAGAACATGTATAAAACATACCTTGTTCCCCAGACATAAAACAAAAGAAACCACTGCACCCTGTAGGTCAAATCCCATACTGCTTTATGATAGAATCATTGAATCATAGTAAGTTAGGGTTGGGTGGGACCTCAGGAGGTCATTTAGTCCAACCCCCTGCTCAAAGCAGGACCATCCCCAACTAGATCATCCCAAACAAAGCTTTGTCTAGCCGTGTTGTGAATACCTCCAAGGATGGTACTTCCACCACCTCTCTGGGTAACCTGTTCCAGTGTTTTACTACCCTCCTAGTGAGAAAATTCTTCCCAGTATCTAACCTAAACTTCCCTTGCTGCAACTTGAGACCGTTGCTCCTTATTCTGCCATCTGCCACCACTGAGAACAGTCTAGCTCCATCTCTTTCGAATCCACCCTAATAAAAAAGTAGTAATTCTTTATTACTATTTTAAATTTTTTACTAAATTTATTGCAGTGGATTCACCCAGCCTCAGCTGGGGTATTGCATATACATTGCAGCTTTATAAAATGAAAACTCTGAGATTTTTCAAAAATACAAAGTGCTAGGCTTGCATAAGATTTAAAGGGCCAGGGTTTTGTGAGGAATGGGAAGATACGAGATCTATGAAAACAATGAACAGACAAGCCAGGACTTAATTCTCCTTTTGATGCAGACCTAGTACCTTTAAGTATTCACAGGAGTTGCACGCTCACCTGGGAAAATATTGCCTCGCCCTCTTCTACAACTGCAGTGGCCTGCACAAACATCAAAAGTGGTTTTCTTCTATAAAAGTAGGGCTGAACACAGGCTCTAAGGAGGCCCTACCAGGGATCTACAACCTCAGCATACTACAGATGTCACCTGCAAAATTTGCCCCAGATTATTCCATTGAGGCAACAGAATGTTCCCCGTTCAAAAAAATGGGAGGCATGGTGTTCTGTTCTGCCTTCAGACCTGTAGATGCCAGGTACTATGCCACTACATCAAGTCTCACTTCATAATCCCAAATTTAAATGGGACATCTGGCTCTTGAATTTTTACTCAGTCCTGGCTCAGGAAAATTACCATTCATTTCAAATGGGTTTAGTAGATTTACTGTGTAAATAATGAGTAAGGAGCTCAACACTTGACCCTCAACACATTCTTAAATTACTAAGGAAAACAAACACACACAATCACTTTCTAAATGGCTTTTGGCTACATTTTGGCCTATTAGGTAATTTCTGTGCTTGGACTTAACATATGGGCTGTAGCTTCAGTGGAAATTAATGAAAGCCACACGTTTGCATCCAAGTGCAGAATTTAATCATAAATATATAAATTTCCTGTGTTGAAAATTTGAGTTTTGCCAATTTTACTGCACATCTTACAACATTTGATGGGTTTTACCTGAAGACCCAGCTCCTGGAGTCTATAGAATCTCCAATTTTATTTCCCCTCAAATAAACTTGTATTCCTCTTGGTTGCATGAAAAGTTTTAAAATATCTCCTATGCACACTCTAAAAAGCCTAAAAAGTGTGTGTGTGTGGGGGGGGGGCGCGGATCTATATTTGATATATGTAAATGTTAAACAAATCGTATACCTTTTGTGAGCCCCACTTTAAGTGCTTACACTTGGCAATACCAAATTGATAGCACTCTTTTCACTTTTAATGACTCAGCAGTTTGCTTAACTTATGTGCTTTTAATAAATACCCAAAGCTCTAAAGGGCACATAACTGTACTATTCATTATAGAGACAGCTCCAGAACTTATGTTGAGACTAATATTATTTTATCCCCTATTTAATGATCCTTCTAAACAATGAGCTATACAAATATACCTACTAGGTCTAAAGATCATATTTTGTTCCATATGTTGCATATTTTCTTACAGTATCCTCCCTCATGAATTCTATTCTGGGGTTTGAAGAGTATGCAAGCAATTTCTACAGATAATGTGATAGTGAGAAACGTATTTGTTTTGCATTTGAGAATGTGGAAACAGCATTCTAAGCAGAATCAGACAACAGACATAGAGAAAGTACATAGGGACAAGTACAAATTCAGATAAATGGTTCCAGGCTAGACAGTGCTCTAACCCAGTACCAAACAGAAGTGCTCTAAATCTGAGATTAAGGATTACTGACTGCTCAAAATGGCCTACTATAAAAAATAGGATTTGCTCCAATTCAAGGTGATGGGGATTTATCATTTACTTCACCAGAAGTAAAATCAAGCCCCTAATTCTGGCGTTTCATTCTGAAAATAAAATATTCTACCACAAAAGTTTAAGGTTTTCAAATTACTAATAGTTTTTATCATCAATATTATTTTCTCAAACAACACATTAAATTGAGAGCCAGAAGCTAAAAGGATACCTACAAAAATAAACAAAATTTACTTTAACGTTCCCAACTTTCTTTATGCAAGCATTACTAACAGTTAAAGATGTACATCTGTGTTTGTCTGCAACAGAAACTTTGCTGCTACCTTCTGTAAATGAGTGTTTGGCATATTCTAATATTATTTGTGAAAGTAGAAGTCATCATTATGGGAAGTTTGCCATTTCCAGGAGAGACTCAGAAATAGAAGGGTACATAGCTTGTTTGAATTTAGGGACAAATCGTGTTCAATTTGCTTGTGCATGTATCCCACCAATTACTTGAGCAATTAAAAAAAAAAGAGATTTGGCTCAAAATGCCTGAATTGTAAATTGTAACAACTCAATAATTTCATCTGCATTACTCTTAAACTGACTTTAATTTCTGATTATGTATTTCGACTACCTTTATTTTAAATACTTTCATGCATTAAAGACTTATTGTCACAACCTCCAAAAGCATTCAGTATCTTTTGTTTTGAATGAATTAAAAGAAAAAGAACAAGATTTAAACTACCTCCTCCTCTCCACCCCACACACGCACAGACCATGCATTTCATAGAACTGAAGGACCGGAAGCGACCTGCAAGATCATCAAGTCTGATTCCCTACTATAGGCAGGAAGTTATAGGGCTCAAACAAGCTCAACAAGGTACTTATCCTGCCTCATCTTGAACACATACAAGGATGGTGACTGAACCACCTCTGCGGGGAGTGTGTTTCAGATTCTGGTAACCGTTACAGAAAAAGTTTTTTCTTACATCCAGCCTAATTTTTCCCTCTATTAGCTTGTGCCCATTGGTGCCTTCCTGAAGAGTTGCTCCCCTACATCTCGATGCTCACCCCTAACATACTTGTAGACGGCTATCAAGTCACCTCTCAGTCTTCTCTTAGACTGAACAGGCCCAGTTCCTGGAGTCTCACCTCATAGGGCCTATCTTCCAGGCCCCTAATCATATGGGTGGCCCTCCTTTCCATGACAATAACAGTAAGCCATAGCAAATATGGCAGGAAGAGACATATAGGCTAGGGACAGACATTCAAAAAGCCTAAGCCTGAATTGATTCAATCTTTGCAGGTGAGTCTAACCTGGCTAGGCTAAACCAGTTTGTAACCGTTGAGACATCCCCTCTGGACTAAAGAAATGCAGGCACATGCCTTCAGTGGCTCAGGCTAGAAGCTGGGTGGTGCTAAAGCAGCCCTCCCGTTCTTTCCACAGTGCTGAGCTGGGAGGGGGGCATGGCCAGGCCCTGGCAGGATGCTCTGATTAGGGCCCCCCCCATCCCCACACTGTTGATTACAAAGCATTTAGTTGCACAGCAGGGAGTTGTACAGTGAATTGCTAGCATTTATCAGCCCATCAGCAAAACAACAGCCTCTCTCATTAGTTCAAGCTCTTCTTAAACAACTTTTTCCAAGGAAGGAATGGAGGGACATTACCAGCTACCTGTTGATTAGCTCCAAAAAGCCCTAAACCAACACTGTCCTCTCTGCTTTTGTCCTGTCTCCCACAGCACAGACTATAGCCAGCATGTGGTATGCTAGCTAATGCTGAGAGGTGGCTGTGCAAGGCAGAGGGGAGGAGGGGATCCTTGCTTGAGCAGGGAGTGGTGAGGAGGGTGGTGGGGGAACAGGAAGAAACTAGGCAGATGCTGCTGTACCTGCAATCTCTGCTGCAGCTGCAGCCAGGGAGCAGAGGGGAGGGGCCAGCCCTGCTGGGCTGGTGCAGAGAGCAAAGCTCCACCCAGAGTTGCAAAGCATCTGGGATGCTGGAGGATTTTGATTTAATTTAAACCAGGAAGGGGTCTGGGACAGACATTGCATAAACCAGTTTGAGCTAAATCAGTTAAGTCTGATACTACATTCAACCAGGTCTATCTCAAACAGGTTTCAGCCATTTTCAAACTGGTTTATGTGCACTAAGCACATCTGTTACAGATTTAAACCAGTTTCTGATCACTTAAACCAGTTTGTGTGTAATGCCTGTCCCTAGCCACAAATATAATCTAATCCACCCCCTTGCCTCAAGGGAGGATCCCAAGGGAACGTTAACCCATTCTTGACAGATTTTGTCTAATATGCTCTTAAAAGCTTCCAGTGATGGTGATTCCACAAACCTTCCTAGGTTCCATTACTTTACTGTCCTGACAATTAAGACACTTTTCCTGATGTCTACCCAAAATATAATTTGTTGCAATTTAAATCCACTGCTTCTTGTCCTAATCTCCAGCGTACATATAGAATAGTTTACAACCTTTTAGAGTACTTTTTGCAGTAACCTTTTACATCTTGGAAGACATTCATGCTGCATGTCATACTAAAAACAAATTTGTGATATATTATGTGATCATTTATTTATATGAACAGTAAATTGCTTAGCATAAATAGATATTTTTGTAATAATTCCCTTGTAAATGCCTATTACTAAAATAAACTGTTCTGGCAATAAGGCAAAACACATTTTTTAGTAAATCTATTTCCCAGGCCAACTACCAAGGGAAGAGCTGCAGACAGCAGATGAAGATTTGTTAGAATCTAGCATACAGCAATGGAAGCTGCATAGTTACAGATGGAGCAGTGGGGAGCAACCATTTTGGTGCCCCAGCAGGATCATCCACTTGCAAAGAGGATGCTTAAGTGTTGCTGAGCTGTCAACAAAATCAACCCCCTATTGCTGGAATA
Organism: Alligator sinensis; assembly: GCF_000455745.1. Lineage (NCBI taxonomy): Eukaryota > Metazoa > Chordata > Crocodylia > Alligatoridae > Alligator > Alligator sinensis. Next base: position 292,615 of record NW_005842429.1, read on the forward strand.
GGAAAAACAGCCTGACGAAGAGACAAGTGGATGAGGTATTTGCTCTTGGGAATGCTCTACCTCACATCTCTGCACAATGGAGTCCCAGGACTGTAAGAATTCCTAGGAGGGTTAGGATATAGGACCTGAAAGGAACAACAGTGGCTGCGGAGTGAAACTTCTGGGCTACACTATATAGGGGCCATTGCCCAAGGTCCTGTTTCACCACATGGGAATCACTGAAGAGCAGCACTACTTAGAATCCCCCTGATTCCTGGCTTCCCATTCTGAGAGAAGAGGCTATTAGGAGACAGAGGGGACTGACCGTGCCAATTATATGCCACTCCAGGATTTCCACCCATTGGAGAACCTGTGATAGGCAAGTGACTTGACTTTTTAGCTGCATTATGCCTGTGCATTAATCCAAACCTTTCAAACCAGGAATCAGGTTCTGCCTCTAGAGGTTTTCAGAATCCTAATCAGTCAAATGTTTGCAAAAGGTTGTGCCTCTGCGCAACCACCCTGTATGCTGACTGCTTACTACATATTACATTTAAATAATAATAAAATGCCCAGCTAGCAAGGATCTTCACTGCAGCCAAAGCTCAGGAGATTTTAATATTTAAAAATGACACTCTGATGTCCCAACAGAGTAATTGCAATAGTGACTCATGCTGTAATATTTCCAATTAGGAAGAGGGGCTGTGGAAAATTGGAATTCATCTTGATATGAAACTAAATGTTGGCAGATGCTGAGTATGAAATGGAAATCCTAGCTCCCTGACCTCAATGAGATTCTGCAAGCTCATATGTTCTAACTCCTAATGTCTGCCAGTGATCTAGAATGCTTATATATATATAAAATCCTTCTTCTTTTAATTAAAAAATGCTACATCAATAATGATTACTTTATGCTGAACTAACAAGGTCTTTGTTTCTTTTCTCTGAAAAGATAGCATGCCATTCAATCAAAAGTAATGGACATGGTATGCTGAGGCTTACAGCAGTTTCAAGTAGTCAAAGCTTGATTGCTGTGGGTCCCCAGTAGAATATAAATGTACCCACTGCCTCCTCAGAGTTCTACTGGAGAATCAGGGGGGGAAAGGACATAAGTTTGTGTAAATGGAGATCTTGCTACTGGATTTTAGAAGCAATTTGTGACACTGTAACTTCATGCAAGTGCTATACTCTTTTATAGTAAGTTAAAAACAAGTGTTAACACCAATCTGCTAAACCAACTGAGGAAGCAGAAATTTGATAAAACAGTACTCATAAAACAATACAAGTTAAAATGTAAAAGTAAATAATTAGAGACATATGAAACTTCAGATTTCTTCTATAGGCAGCTTTTTCCCCCCTGGGAATTCACTCATTGACAATAACTTGGTTTTTTTTCTTTCCATTGTTTTACAAACAACTTCTGAAGGAGGGTGATCTTAGCCAGCGGCTAATAACTACATTTACTAATTTATCTTTGCAAACTTTCTGTAAGATAGATAATCAAAGGTTTGTCTACAAAGAGAAGTTACTGCACAGTAAACCAAAGCGTGAATTTTCAGCACATAAGTTCCTACACATGGGCACATCTACACATGCACTTTAATATGGAGTAGTTTATTCTACTGTGCATTAAAGTGGCATGTAAAAACGGTGCTACTATGCTAATATACAGTATAGACCACTGTGCATTGTGACCTAAAAAGCGTGCCCTTGAGCTACTGCGCATTAGCGCAGCCTAATGCACATTTATTTAGTACCTCATAATGGAGGTACTAATGGAGGTTCCTAATGAGCATTAGGAAAAGCATAGTAATGCACATGTAGACACGCCCACTAATTCACTACATAGGCATAATCAGTGCACATTAAGTGCTAGGTACCTTAGCTACATTAAGCTACCTCACTCTATTAAAACGAGACACTCATAACCTCTTCAGGACAATGGAATGGGCGCTGGATCTCAGCTGGGGCCTTTGGGACCTACCGTGAATAATCAATAGCAAGCCTAGCACTGCAAATCCTATTTTTGGAATGGGACAAATAGAGGCATAGAGAGGGGATAGGACCTTCCCAGGTTCACACAAGCAGGTCAATGTCACAGCCAGAATTAGAATTCAGGATTTCAATATTCCAGCCTCGTCACCCCATGATACTGTCAACCATGGCTTTGTGCATATAAAAAGATGTCACGTTCCCACACCCCATAAACAGTGATGCTGGTCTGACCAGCTTGGCACAGTCCCAGAAGTGAGGGAACCAAGATAGCATCCATATATCTTTTTTTGTGCAGAGATGACCCTGCTATATGATGCGTTAGTAGATAAGGTTTTTTGGCAGTACCACTCCTAGAACCACAACGTTGAGGACTGCTGAGTGGCGGTGCTCAACAGTGGCTCTCAGGACACTAGCAGCCCTCTACAGTACACAGACATGTTCAGGAGGCAAGATACCCTAGATTAGGTATCACAGTACCTTACACCCAACTATGTCATGCATGCTAGATCACCATGCACAAGGTAAGATTCAAATGGTCCAAGCCAGCTGAAATGCACCCCCTCTCCAGGCATAATTTACCAATTTTATCTCTCCTGTAGAGGCAGAATGAATAGGGGGTTTTTTTATTGTTCTCTTTGCTTCCCTTATACTTTGTCATCTCATGTCAGTTTCAGCACTACACTAGATGAAAGTCAGATATGTATAATGTTCTGTTGCTTGATATATGAGGTATCAGAGCTTCAGAACACAAGAACCAGTCCTGTATGATGGAGTAGTCTGCCTGGGGAAAAGACATTTTAGAAGATCAACAGGGTCAGTGGATCAGAAGATCAACATGGCAGCAAGCTGGCTATATACTAGTGAGACAACTCATACAGGTGGTGAAGGGAAGCGAAGTAGCTGAGAGGAATACCCTGCCTGGTAACATCATGCCATTTTTTAGGGGGTGAGACTATACCTATGAGGTATCCCAATTTTGCATAGTATTAAGTACCTGAGACAGCAGTGGGTAGGGGGACACAGACTTCTAAAGCTAGCAGGAGTGTATTCTGGGAAACTCAAGTCCCTAATGGACTTATCTGGTCTCTCTTTACAGGTTTTGCTGTTTTCCTGGTAAAACCTTTGGCTCAGCATAGACTACATTCCTGGAAATGTGATGTTACTCAAAATAAATTTGTAATCCTGAGATTTCTTTTAAAGCCACCCTCTGCCATCCCTGCCCTTCTCTCTTATTGTTGCTTTTCCATAGTTGGCTTTTTTTTTTTATAAGCAACACATTTACTGAAAAAATATTTATCTACAATTTGTACCTACTCTAGGTTTTATAAGCAGGTTCCCTACTAAAAAGAAATTCATTTGAATTTAAGAACACATATTCAAATTTTGGAACACTAAAACTGCCTACGCTTCATTTTAGCTAACTCTATTTTTCTCATTTGTTTGGCTCTTGCTACATTTTCAGAGGAATAGATCCTCCTTTACATTCCTTTTTAGTCTTCTATTATATCTTCTATATTATCTTCAGGCTGCTTATCCAAGTTCCTTTTCCTTTGAACTGTCTTTATTACATAGACATGGGGTGTTTAACCTCCAGCCTCTAGGTCAGATCTGGCCACTAGAGCCATCCAGTCCACAGCGCTCCCCAAGGGTCTGGAAACTGGGCAAAGCAAAGGCAACATTAATTGCCTTTCCCCTGCTGCCAAATTTCCAGATCCATGCAGAGTCCCATGGACCAGATAATATAGCCCTGTGTGCCAAATCATGTTCCCAGATCCGGGCATATAGAATTGGGCGAGCACATGGCTGGATTCAGCTGGGACACATCAGGATCAAACTCACAGAGCAGTCCTAAATATCCACCCTGCATAGGGTCTGGTCTAGAAACCCCATGCCACTCATGTGGCCCAAAAGGCCAAAAGGTTGTCATCACCTATATGTAATATGGTTGCGATGGCTAAACAAACTTCAACAAAACCCTCCAAACAACTTGTAATAATGAACCAAATAGTTGGATATCATGAGTTAGTTAAAAACAGTGTTGCCAGACTTCATTATTTTCGAGGGTGCTAAACCAAGCTGCAGAAGTGTACCTAAAGCAGGAGGCCTCAAAACCTGTTTCTGAATGAAGTTACCCTTTTGCAGATGTTATAACAAGCTGGGTCAGCAAAGTAAAAAAAGCAATCAACATGTCCAGCTAAACCAGAACTGAGATCAAATTAAACAGAGCAGAGCCCTGAAAAGAAACATTATACAAGAGGACTTGACAAAGATAATCCAGATATACTATATCCTGGCTTTAGCTTTAAAATTTTAGTAGTAGCAATTGATACAAATGCATTAGATATAGTTTTGCTGTAATAGATTTGTTAAATTCCTCAGATTAGTTTTAAAACCAAAGCAGCCTTGTCAATCAAGAACATAAAGAAAGATGAAAAGAAAAAAAAACAGTGGCAAGCATGTCCCAGGGTCACAACCTGAATTTTGGGCCAGGGTTACAGAGACAGTAATCTAGTTTGGATGGTAGTCATACCCCTACCTGCTAGAGGGCATAGAGGACCATCAGGAAGTGTAATCAATAAAGAGATTAACACTGCACTTTAATGCTGTGTATAAACCAGTAAACAAAGACCAGATTGTAGACAGTCTTCTCTCTCTGAGGCCAGGGACAGACATTACATTTTTACCATATAAGCAATCGGAAGCCAGTCTATACCCATAACAGAACAGCAGTTTAGCACATGTAGACTGGTTTAAAAATAGCAGAATCTGGTCTAAGATTTGCAACCCTTTCCTTCCCCCACCTCAGCAAGGCAAGTGTGCATTCTGTTCACTACTGATCTAAACTATGTTGCTTACATAAACTGTGCAACTTGGATCAATTCCACCTTGGGCTTTTTGAAAGTCTGTACCCTAGTTTAAAGGCCCAGCAGTCCTGACACAGAAGTAACAGAAATGGGGCCTCATCTAGGATACTAGCAGGCATGAGACTCAGCATACGAGCTGAATAAAACAAACAGCTTCTGTTCAAGGTTGATAACACTGCAGCCTGAACTGACTGAGATAAACCACGAGGCACGCTTGATTCAGACGAAGGAAGGAAAAACATGCACAGCTTTTCCTTACCCATAGAAAATAATTTTAAGAAAAAGGCACCCCTCCTTAAGAAACTATTTATGGTGCCAAACAGGATATTTGCAAAGATGCTGTTCCTAAGCAAAGTGGTTCAAAATGTTACTAAAAAACAAAGTGAAGGCCTGCATGGCATTGTAGGCCTACGTACTAAAGTTAGAAAGCAAAGAGATCACAAAGTTCAGCTCCAGCATTCAGAGTAGCAAGTAAGTTACTGGCAAAGTGAGATAGCCAGTCTGAGTGTCAGGCTGGTAAATGTAAATAACTAGCAGTGTAATAATACAGCAGTTTTTCAACTAAATAACTGAAAACAAAGAACACAGAGAAGAAAATGTTTTACTGAATAAAGAAGTTAAGGATGTTTCTGATAAAACTGCTTCAAACACTATGAATTAATTAATTCTTGTGTTAAGATTATGGGGCCTGACACTGTTGCCACCCCTGCAAAGAGCCCAGCATCATAGAGATGGATTCATATCAACTGCTGAACTTTTGTTTTATCAGATTTAATAACATGCTGTCTGTACAGATGATCATTTTTTCCCCTTGCTACTAATGTCAACTTGCAAAAGTATTATATTATATATAAATGAATACATTGCTTTTAAAAACATAAAGGTTTTTGGTGCTTGTTTTTAACTCCTGTGTTTCACAACACAAGAATATGATATTTGATTGTATATACATTTACAGAACAGCACACACCAACTGCAGGTGCTTCCTCAGCCTGAAGAAGGGTAACCAAAAGCTTGCTAATAAGAATGTTTCCAAATATCTGAGTTGGTCTAATAAAAGATATCAGATTTATCCAAATAACCTTGTCTGACTATGTCCTTAGACCAACATGGCTACAACCTACACCCCTGTAAGATGTAAACCAGGTTTTTTCTTGTGTTTGTAGGGTAACAAACAGCTGTGATATCAACTTTTGTTAACCCTTAAGACTGTTTTTTCAACATCCAGAAATAATTTTGCATTGCATCAAAGCACTGAGTTTATAGTTCTAAGACTCAACTAAATACATAATAAAGTTTTTTATTAGTCATACAGACTTGTTTAAATGAATATTTTTTCTTGAACCCTAACTTTACCTGAATTTTGCATTTAAGCTCTCTCTCCCCATTCTACAAAAAGGATTTCAATGTAAAAATTGTTTTATTTAGTGTATACACACATTGATGACATGTAGGTGGTGCACGCAGATGCACATGCACCCCGAGATTGGTGGTGCACCCCTTGAAAGGAGCACCGCCAACGCTGCTGGTGGTGCCAGCAGGCAGCTGCCACTCACCAGCCCCCCTTGCCACCAACACCGCCGGCAGCATTCGTTTGTCTCAGAAAAAAATGCAGATTTTCTCCTTTAAAGGAAAAAAACTAAGGAAATCAAGGGTTTCCCCTTGCACACTGGCAGAGTTCCAGCCTGCAAGGAGCTGCTTGGGGCTGGGGGGAGTGGGAGGAGGGTGATCACAGGCAGGGGGCACCATGTGCATGCACACACATGCACCCGCCATAATCCCCTGATGCATTCCTTATGGCATCATCTATGGTCAGGCACCCTTGCCCCGCACACTGAGAGGCTGAGGCCTGGGGGCAGGGGGTAGTGTGTCAAGAGTGAGGGGCACCAGCAAGGCTGAGAGTGGGAGGGGTCTGCAGGTTGGGAGTGAGGGGCAGCAGCAGGGCTGGGCGGGTTGTGGCTTGGGAGCGAGGCACAATGGCATATCAGGGCTGCTCAGCACCACAAAGCAGCAGGAGGGACAGCCGCAGCTGGACTCACATCCTGGTGAGTGAAGGGGGCAGAGGGAGCTCTGATTTACTATGTTAAAAAAAAAAAAAAATCAAAATCAAACACCAAAATATATAGGTATTTAGAATGCATTTTATTATGATTGAGCCAGTAACAGGCTTCCAAACTGCTTTAAAACTATAAGTATGTCAATAAAATATTGTGTTCAGCTGATACCCAAGATATACAGACTATATAGTGGCATTTCATTTTTATTGAAAATTTTGAGGTCTTTAATCAGAGATGTTTGGATTTTTTTAATCAAGAATTTTGGATTTTTAAACACAGAAAACCGGGATCCCTAGATATAAACCAAAGCATTTAACATGTATCCATGCTATGTAATTCATGTAATTGTTTTGCATGTTTGATTTGTTTCAACAAACACTAGGGGGGCACCAATAATGATTTTTTTGGCCAATGCTGATGGCCGATTACTAACCAGCCAAATCAGCTGATACTGATCTGATAGGTGATACACAACCCAACAGCTTGGAGAGCAACATCTGGCTGGTAAGTCTGTGGGGGAAGGATGGGTTGCAGATTGAGGCCCTTCAGTGAGGGAGGGAGTGGGGCAGGGGCAGGCACTGCCCATCTGGGGCGGGACGAGGCGTGGAATGGAACTGTGCATGGCTCGTCTGTGTGGGCGTGGGGAGGGGGGGACCCACCTAGATTTGTGCATGGGACAAGGGCAGGCTGCCCACTGAGGACTCAGGGCCAAGGGGTTGCGCCAGACACTTCCCAGCATGGGGGGGTTGTAGCCTACCCCCTGCCCCCCCCTTCCTGCTCACCCCACCCCCACCTGACCTGAGTGCAGCCCTGCAGCACCCTCCAGACAAGCAGCCCATGGCTCCATCCCATGCTCAACTCCACCCGGGTGGGGCAGCACCTGCCCCACTCCCTCCCTCACCACAGGGCCCTCGATCTGCCCTCCTCATCCCTTCCCTCCCCCATGCACCTTCCCCCCACAGACTTACTGGCCGGACACTCTTTTCCAAGCTGCATTCCTGGCCATGTACATGGTGGCTGCATGCGTGCACGTAGCATTTTATCCATTACATTGTCAGCTGCAGCAGTCAAAAAAAGCCAGTTGCCGATAATGTCAATTTTTCTTTTATTGGTGCCCATCCAATATGGACAAATGTATCGGTGCAACTCTAACAAACACTAATTTTACATGCATAATTTTCTTTATAATTTAAATGTTGGCACCACATATTTTAATATTTTACGATATAATAAATTATCTGTTAATAGTAAAATAATTTTTATTGCAAGTGTAAACATTTAAAACACCATCCAAATATTAATGTATGCATACTTTTTATTTCCTTAAAATAAAAATAAAAAGGATCATAAGTAGTTTATTAATAAAGCTATTACTTTCCTTAATGTTAAGTCATTACAGACTTGCATGTTCTATACCAGCAGCATCAAAATCTGGGCCAAATTTAGACCTCAGGACTCCTTCTGGGCCAGATTCATTCCCACCTTCAGCAGTGGGATAAGTGACAGCAGTATGAACCATTTTGGGTTCCTGAGCCTCAGGAATTAACATACCTGTCACTTACCCTTCCACAGCCACCAAGCATCCTTAATGGACATAAGACCATGAGAAGCGCCATGCTGGGTCAGACCTAGTATTCTGTCTTTGACAGCAGCAAAAATGGATGCTATAGAGGGAGAGTACTGAACTGGATCTCTAAAGCGATCTATGCCCTTATTCAATATCATCCCTGGCATCCACCATTATTGTTTTAGAGATGCCAAAGGAAATATTTCCAGCCATTCTGCTCAATAACCATCAACAAATCCAAGAGTTTATCAATTCCCTTTTCTGAACTTGACTATGCTATCTGCCTCCACCGCCTCCTGTGAATCCATACACAGAATCCACGTGTGGGTCCCTCCCTCTGCTCATTCCGTCTCCAAATTCCAGGCTTTTCCAGGAGCCCCACCAGCCAGATAATACAGCTCTGTGGGTTGGTCTGGCCCACCGGCCTTACCACCGACACCCCTAAACAACTATTTGTTCTAAACAATTAATGGCTTTGCAAAAGTAAGTATGAAAAACAAAAAAAAAAAAGGAAACAGCTATTAAACAACTTAGTAGACAAACAGGCTGGACACTAGCTTGTATATAAACACAAGAGTGTCTGCAAAAGATAATCAAGGAAATAATGCTGTACTTTACATTTGGACATATACCATTAGTATTAAATCTCTAGGCTAACAGTTCTTTCGCCAAACTTGTAAGCGATTACCAAGACTGGTGGAAGGTATTTAATCAATGTATTATCACTCGCCTTCTAACTGTAAAGGAGAGAAAGATATAAAAATATATTCCATAATCTCTATAGGTATATTAGTAAAAGGAATAATTTTAGAACTTTAATTTCGACACAAATAGGTAATAAAGAAAAATGACACATGGCCTCCAGTAGATTTATCAATGTGCCATTGGAACCTAAGAAAAGGGGAATGTCAGTCTGGTAAATGGCAATATGTAAATAAAAATGGCTGGAAAAAAACAGAGTGTAAATTTAAGGAGAAAATAGGGAAGTCAACAAAAAAAACTATTATCTAGGGAATAAGAGGTATGTGTTCATTCTTTTTTAGGTGATGCAGAGAGTCATGCCAATAGCAAGAAAAGGTGTGTTTTCATTCTCTTCAAGGTGATGCAGAGTTGTGTCCATTGCAAGTAGAAACAGATTACCTGAAGAAATGTGACCAACATATACCAAGTAGCTAAAGTTCCTTCTAAGGATCATGAGAACAAATCCTGAAGTGCAAATAACTTTACATTTACATACAACTCCTAGCAGTGTAGGGCAATCCAACCAGCTTTTGTAACAAAATATAATTTTCTCTAACACATGGCAAAGATTGAAATATTTAAAAAATAAATAAAAAATAAAAAAAATCTCAAAATACCTGAACCATAACAAAGACTAATGCAAGCCTTGACAGTTATTAAAAATTTTAGCTATCACAGCTAGTCAAAAAGCAGTCAAAAAGCTCTCTGACATCTATCAGTATATATATTATTACATCAAATAGTTATAATTCAAATGATCTGTTATGAACATAGGTATACTAGCTGCATAAATATGTGAGATATAAAGTAGGGAAA
>NW_005842429.1:302643-307481 GCF_000455745.1 Alligator sinensis
TCAGACAAGTTTGTGGTGATAAAGAAGGGCACTTTCTGAGCGAAAACCTGTCAAACATCTCTCCCAACTATAGTTGGTCCAATAAAAGATATCACTAAAAAACCCTTGCTTTTTTCATGTTTTCTGAACCATCACAGATGCAACAAAGCTTCACCCTACTACAAGGTAAGCTATTCTATTGGTTAATAATCTTTACAGTTACATTGAGTTTTACTCATGCTTAATCTAAAGCTTCCATATTGCTCATTCGTTCAAATATGGACCTGTATGTTCTTCATTATGTATTATACATAGGACTTTCATGATTCCTAAAATTCACTCAACAATGTGAGAATATCCATCATAAACAGCACTGATGTGCTATGCACAATAACTGGTTGGCTTTTCTAACCATTATTCCCTCAGTGCTCATGCATAAACTCCATTAGTGCTAATAAAAGATAACTAGTGTGCACAGATGGAGGAAAAAGATAGAAAAACTGTCTCAATTTAGCTGTCCTGCAGATTCTCCTTAAGCTGCTAATTCTAATGCTTTACAAACAGTTGCCTTCAACTAGCTCTGCAATTCGTGACTGAAACATAACAAAACAAAAGGGTTGGTGAAAAGCAATTTGTTGTTATTTCGATGTTATGTGTTTTCAATGTATATTTTAAATGAATATTTAGATTTACTGTCCTAAATTTGAACCTCCAAAATGCATAAGGAAATACAAGTGTGAAAATTTTAAGTCTGTCTATGCTTTGTGCTTAACATTTAATGTAAATGTTGACAGAAATGTATATGCCCTTCAAAGTACACCGTTTAGAATATTTAAGAAATAAGGACTTAGAGGATGTATATATTATACATCTGAATAAGTGATAATAACTGAGTTAATATGCAATAAGAGCCCAACTCTATTAGAACGCAACAATTTTAGGTAGGTAATTGACAAATGAAGAAGATATCTTAGGAAAGAAATAGTATCGTTTCTGTTTCTCAGATGTCAAGTTAAGCTATTTCACCAAGCTGTCATTAAATGACAAGAAAAAATTTAAAATTTTAAAGCACTATGAATCTACTTATGTAGAATGGTTTATTTTATGCTATCTTGGTTTCTTGCATACATATGTTTCTCTTCTCTCGATTAATTGCTATTTAACATAGGAGGTCATAACATGTCTCCCTCGTCAAATGAGCTTATCCCAGCGTCCTTTTTCAGGTCAAATTACCATAGACATCAAGCAGCCTTAATTTTCATTGCATTTATTAGGCTGCACATTACACCAGCTTCAGATGGAAGCATCCTACTTGAAATAGATGCTCTCTGACTCATCGTCCCATTTTGCTGGCAGCACCTGATACTGCATAGCTCCCCAGACATGCAATATTCACACATACGGGCAGCCAACAGTTCAGAAGTTAAAAGGGAGCATACTGCATGAACTGTTCTCCCTTCCCCCAGCAATTTCTGGCACTAATTCTATTTGGTTCTATCTGATGAGCTACAGCAGCCTGGCATTGGACTCTGCTTAATAGACAGCCTTTAGGCCCCATGAGAGAGAACTTCAGCTGGTTTTTTTTTTCATTTAAATAAAGCATATAATTCTCCAAGCCTTTTCCTTGCCAAGTGTACTTGAAAAAAAAAAAAAAAAAAAAAAAAAAAAAAAAAAAAAAAAAAAAAAAAAAAAAAAAAAAAAAAAAAAAAAAAAAAAAAAAAAAAAAAAAAAAAAAAAAAAAAAAAAAAAAAAAAAAAAAAAAAAAAAAAAAAAAAAAAAAAAAAAAAAAAAAAAAAAAAAAAAAAAAAAAAAAAAAAAAAAAAAAAAAAAAAAAAAAAAAAAAAAAAAAAAAAAAAAAAAAAAAAAAAAAAAAAAAAAAAAAAAAAAAAAAAAAAAAAAAAAAAAAAAAAAAAAAAAAAAAAAAAAAAAAAAAAAAAAAAAAAAAAAAAAAAAAAAAAAAAAAAAAAAAAAAAAAAAAAAAAAAAAAAAAAAAAAAAAAAAAAAAAAAAAAAAAAAAAAAAAAAAAAAAAAAAAAAAAAAAAAAAAAAAAAAAAAAAAAAAAAAAAAAAAAAAAAAAAAAAAAAAAAAAAAAAAAAAAAAAAAAAAAAAAAAAAAAAAAAAAAAAAAAAAAAAAAAAAAAAAAAAAAAAAAAAAAAAAAAAAAAAAAAAAAAAAAAAGCACCAATGCCAACCAGTGCCAAAGACTGAAAGACATATACAGCTGGGCTCCACTTCTGCAGCTGAGAGGCACCTGTGAATCTGCTACCAACAGCCATGTACCAGGTTTCTTTTTGGTGTGATAGTTATATAAAGCTGTAAGTTGAGAAGCATCCCAAAGAATTATCACCACTCCCCAAGTGGAACCACAGTAGTCAGTGAGAGGACTGTATCTATTAGGAGTATACCTCACAACTGCATCTCTGTAACCTCTCCCATTCTACTAGCCAGTGTCAGAATGCAAAATAAGGAACATCCTACTCCTGCACTGGGACAGAGTCTGGTAGCAATTGCATTCCACCTCCCACAGACCAGCTATAAGTATAAAGAGCTTGTCCTGGAAGGGAACATGAAGCCCTGTTACAAGGCTGCAGACAGAGGAGAACTACTTGTGCATTAGCCCATGAAGATCCACTTTACAAATTCAATCTAAAAGTCAGCAGGAGAGATCTTCAGTAGTCAAGGAAGACTTGCCCACCTCAAGAACTACAAAGGAGCTGTTCCCCAACTGACCATCCATCATACTGCTGGGGGAATATACTCCCCACTTAACTAACAGCCCCACCACCTGAGTCCACAGGACAACGTGCCTGCAACTGCTGTCATCAGGAGTCATCAAGTAACCAAATTTCCATCTCCCCTGTTGCTAGGTAAAAGCAAGCGTCTGTCAGATAGAGAAACCAGTGAAAGGACACTCTGTGAAATACTGAGCAGAGGGAAACATAGTAAGTCAAAGTGGTTTTAGGCTAGATAATGAAAGGACTAAGTTATTTGTGGGGGGAAAGAAAGAATAAGGAAGTTATAGATGCTTTTGTAAGCAAAGAAGTGGGAGAACAGAATGGAAGGGCTTGGAAAGCAACAGTACGTACATGGCTGAGGCAAATCATTTCTGAGGGAGCTCCTTATTAAAAGTGTTGACATTATGCTTTTGACTACATTTGAAACCAAGGATCACTTTACAGCAGAAGTGAACATTAAGGACTTCTGTGTGTGTACTGGAATAAAGCAGAGGCATTTTAGTAGAAGACTTTGAAATTTAGCCTTGGCAAAGGAAATTAAAATTAACTGTTTGAGAAAAACACTTTTTGAAGCTGTTCAGTCCCCTCTAGGTGTGCCTCATACAACTAAATGGTTTGAATTACAGTGGACACTACATATTTTACTACACACAAGCCATGTCCTACACACAAGCCATTAAGTGTATAGAGCACAGGGCAAATTAAGCCAAAAACATAAAGCATGATTCTTAAAAAATAAGTACCTGGCACTTTCATCTTTAAAAAAAAAAAAAAATGCTTTTATTATTAAGTTGTTCACTTGAAAACTTCCCACAAGACAGATGTTGGATTGAAACACCTAAACAATGTAAAATCGGATGGTCTGAAAGGTGGCAGCTAGAACACAGGTTCTTAATATGGGAACCACAACCAGTTGCAGAAGTGTTAGCCACCCTTCTTCATATATGACTAGAAGGCAGCAGGAAATCCCAGACCATTTTAACAGGAGGCTACGTGCTGGAAAAAAAGTCAAATAACACTTATCTGGAATATCTTTGAGCTTGTGGGCAAGCACTTCTTTAAAAAAGAAAAAAATATGCCCAGACTAGCAACAGAGCAAAGAAGTGCACATTTCTAACTTGTGCGAGTTAATAATACAGCAAGAAACTGAAAGGATAAATGTGCCACACTATACTGTCTTGCCAGATCTCTTTTCACCTGTCATTAAAGGTTTTCTTTTTAAGATTGAAACAACCGGCCTTTCCTTTTCTGAACATCTATGAAGTTATAGGTGAAACCTTTTGCTTTTTCATTACCTAATAAATTTAATGTCTTTCCCCCCCTCTTTTTTTTTTTCCATTTCATTTACAACGGCGTTTACATTCTGATGTAACAACCAACATGGCTCTAAAACCATTTTATTTTTCCTTGCTTTAAAGCACCAGCATATTTCTCTGCAGATTTGGGGTTGTTTCTCTCCCTCAGAGCACTTGGGGTAATAAACGGCTGCAAAGGCAGCCTGGCTTCAGAAATGGTTTGAAGCGCTTCTAACCTGCACAGGTGATTTGGAGGCATGACTGAAGCACATATATATGCATATATGTATGTATGCATGCATGTACAAGTGCTTCTATGGGTGTGTGTGCTTATATACATACACATCAGTATATGTGTGTGTATGTATGTATGTATATATATCTATAGCTATATAGATGTATATATGCGTGTGTGTGTATATATCTATCTAGATCTAGAGGACTATATTTAGATCTATAGTTATATATGCATGTGTGTCTATACATATACATATATATCTGTAGGTTTATATATATATATGCACGTATGTATACATATAGATCTATAGTTATAGGGGGGGTGTACGTATATAAAAGGGGTTATTTCTGTTCAAGCATGGTGTCCTTTAGGAGCTCCATGAATGGCTGGGGCGGTTCCTGAAACAGGAGAAGTACATCAAGAAGAGAGAAAGTCCTTAGAAGTGGCCCGGCCCGGCCCGGTCCCGTCCCCGCCCCCTCCCCCAGTGGAGACATCCCAATAAGCCGCAGAGGCCGCAGCCGCCCAGGCAGGCAGGCAGGCAGGGAGGGCAGCGCCAGGCGCCCCGGGAGGGCGGGTGAGGAAGCAGCGCAGC
>NW_005842429.1:307904-319958 GCF_000455745.1 Alligator sinensis
CAAGGTGGTATGGTGGGGAAGGGGGCAGGGAGTCTCTCTCACACTAGCACACTTTATTTCCACACGTACATCCCCATGTTAACATTTTCCACACACACACACACACACCCCGTGTTATTTTCAGACACACACACACCCCCCCACGTTGTTTCCACACATGCACACCCATATTAACATTTTCCATACATGCACACACACACATGCAGCCCCATGTTATTTTCACACCCAAACATGCCCATGTTGTTTCCACACACACACCCATGTTAACATGTTCCACACACACACACACACCCCCTGTGTTATTTTCATGCACACACTCACGCGCACAGACACCCCCCACGTTATTTCCACACGCCCATGTTAACACACACTCATGGTATTTCCACACATGCACACACCCATGTTAACATTTTCCACACACACACCCCCGTGTTATTTTCACACACTCGTGCACACATGCACACTCACCCCCCCCACATTATTTCCACACATACACACCCACCCATGTTAACATTTTCCACACACACCCACACACCTGTTATTTCCGTGCATGGTAGCTGACTTGGTACCCAAAAACCATGGGCACATGATACAGGAAGAAACAAAGGGGGATCTTCCAGAGAAAGAGGGCTGGCACTCTCAGTGCAACCTGCACATAAGCATGCACCCAGCAAAATCCAGGGGAAAAGAGCTTGCCTTTAAATCCACCTCAAAGGAAGCTCTCCTTCTTCTCTGAGATTGTAAATGCCTCAGAAAAACACTGTGCTGCAAAATCCTTCAGTATAAAAGGGAGTTATTCACCAAAAAAAAAAAAAAAAAGGAAAATAAATATTCCTAAATGAAGGCATCTCCCTCCTCCAAATGATGGAGAATCCCTTAAGTTTGAATGTAGGAAGAAAAGATAGATCTGGCTAGCCAGGTCTCACAGGCTAGTTTTCTACCTGAAGCTAAGTAGGGTCAGATTGCTCTGTGACTAGCACAGAGAAAATCTGCAGTAATAATAATTTCACGTAAATCAGTGACATATTAATGTGAAGCAAATAAGGAAAATCCAGATTTTTGGAGGTATTAATACCAGGATCAATGTTGGATAGAAATTTGGTTTTGTGTAAAAGAATCTGCTACAATTTGTGACAATGTTGAGTTGTCAAAAAAATAGCCAGGAGAATTTCCACATAATAGGAGTTTCTGGGGTTTTTTTTAAATACCTTGATCATTAAGCCAAAAGACTTTCACAGAAATGAGTGAGGTTTGGTGGACCTGGGCATAGGTTCCCACCAAGTAGGCAGTTGTAGTAGAGTCAGAGAAATGCAAATATGCACTAAGGGCTGCAAAATAAAAAAAAAAAAGCCATGCCATGCCATGCCTAGCCATTAGCATTTATTTTAAGGCCTCTGAGCAAACTGTGTCTGACCTCCTTAATCTAGTTACTTTCAGGCCACTGACCCTATTCTATCCTATGTGTGGAATCTCTAAAGTCTAACCTAATCCTTTTATTCCCCAAGAATTATTACTTTTTCAGAAAATAATATCAAGCTGGCTCCACACTACAATTGATAAGTAAAAGGCATCGGAAAATTCATGCCTGTCAGTGCTAAAGACAATAAGAAGTTTTAAGTACATTATGGATGTGTCTACACGTTGCCATATGGCAACATTGCTACAACACCATGCTTTAGTACTTCCTTCTGGAAGTACTAAAGCATGGCACAGTATGGGTGGTTACTGCACCATGCACAGGGTGCATAGTTAGATTTTGCCGCTATGTCGCCATATACCATATATACACACACACACACACACACACACACACACATACACACATATATATATATATATATATATATATATACACACACATATACATACATACATACATACACCTCTGGAAGTTATACCAGGGGAGCATGCTGTTATGGCAACTTAGCTGCCGATCTTGTGTAGACCCATATGATTGCTACATAGGGCTATGTGTAGCTGCACCCTATGAGTACAAACAAAAAATAAAACCTAATAGTCAATTAAGTTTTGGACTAGGAGAGGTGCTTTTACTTCTTTATTTAGCTTTGGTAAGATTAATGCCCAAAGTTCTGATAAGACACATTATGAACAAAATACTGAAAAATTAAAGGAACTACAAATACAAGCCAGAAATGTGAATGGAGAACTAGTGAAAATACCTTACACTGAGATTTAAAGAACTAATAGAATAGCCCATTTAAGTTTATCAAAAAGATTGAAAGGTGACTCGATTATGGTATGTATGTATCTCAATGAGGAAAAAATGCTGAGTGCTGGAAAATAAAGCCATACAAATTCAGTAAGACACACATTTTTAAAAGTGAAGGTGAGTAGTGATTGAAACATGCCACCAAAACTACACTAGATTCTTCACCTTTTGATGTCTTCCAGCTAAAACTGTAAGCTTTACTGGAAATACCATTTTAGCCAAACCCATGTTACTGCACTCAAGAGCCTGCATGAAATAATAATTTATGCAGGAGGTCAGATTAGATGACTGAATAGTCCTTTCTGGCTTTATTCTATGAATATATGATTTCTCACTATGGCCAGTTAATAAAAGGAAAATGTGTTAGTGATGAACATACAAAATATTTATATTATGATTTGCAAAATATTTATATTATGAATGTGGCTATGGGGGTATGTTGGAAGATAAGAATACAGAAAACTTTTTTGGTAAGTATGAAAATATTGGATTTTCAATGCTTCTTTTTGAATGAAATTGCAAAACACAAGCTATGTTAGTTACTACTTTTCATTCTTCACTACACTAAGCTGACAAGATTTCTGTTTGGCTGAGTCACAGAACAGCTATGAAGAGCTTATGGAGGTGCTGGGGGAAGGGGTAGCAGCATGAATCAGTGTTAAAAAGACCGAACTCCAGACTTGGCTTGTGTCATAATTAGACTGCAACCCCTGAAGACCTGAATTTATTTCGATATTACACTAGTAAATATACAACGGTTTTAAATATTTATATATTTCTTGCTTAACTTGTGCATTAATGGATTGGGTTACTGCCGTTGAAGCTATGATCCCCCATAATGAGATCTGGTATGCAATGGGGACTGACAGGCTTGACATTGACAGGCAATACCTGACTCTGAAAGCAGCCAGTACCACACAACTGAATGTTACCAAGGAAACAAAAAGCTGCACTTAAACAATACTAAGAATTTAACATTTTTTTTAAATTGGCATGTGCGTCATACTGTGAACCAGCATCTTCTCTTTCCTATTCACAATGTTGAAGGGGTGCCTCATTGTCTCTTTTCTGCTCTCTTCACAGCAGTTTTGCTAATTCATTTAGATTATAAATTCTTTGGGTAGGACACTTCCCATAAAGAAAGAGAAAGAAAAATATTTTTTTAAGTTCTATTATCCCAACGCTTGAATCAGAAAGCAAGATTTTCCAAAAGAGTTTGCGTGTCACAATTTTGAGATGCACAAGTTGAGACATCTTACATAGTTCTGTTTTAAGAATGTACTGAGACCCTGAATATTAGGCTCCTTTAAGGTGTCTCAAAATTTGAGGCATCCAAAATCACTAGACATTTCTAGAAATCTTGCCCAGAGACCTTCCACTGTGTAGTCCAAGATCCTTCTCTATTTTTTCTTCAAGAACAGATACAGACCTAATTTTTTTAAATGTGGAAGATTCACAACTCCAAATGAAGCAAAAGAAAGCAGCAGGATCTCAGCCCTTACGAAAATTAGATTCTACATGATTAACAATGAAAGTGTCATGGCACTTCCTCAGTTAGCAGCCATGATAGCCTCTACTGAATTAAAGCATTAACAGACTGGAGCAGGTAACTGAGAAGGAGAAGAAAGAGCTCAAGCAGATGGAAGGGCATCAATATCTTTTTGATGCCAAGAGGAATAATATTGCTATGCTACTGGAGGCCATCTAAAGGTGAAGGCTGCTCACTGTACAAAGTAAAAAGAAGAGGTTAGGCTATCAAATTGCTCTGCAGCATCTGATGCCTTGAAAAGAACAATATTACAAGATTAACCGGATGGAGAAACACATTGTTCAGAACATCAAAAGTTCAAAACCAGAAAAATTTCTATGTGCAGCTCAAAGCTTAAGGCATCAACACAGATCACAACACAGCAGGTGCTGAGGTTTGAAATCAGGCAGTTAAATCTGGTTTCAGTGGCATATTATATTAAATATAAATCTAATGACATTTTTACACTCCCTTTAAGAAAAAAATAAGAAAACCAAAGCAAAGACGGAAATTACTTACCTTCATGGCTTCATTTTAATGGTTTTCTGTAGTGAGGAAAATTTCAGTTTAACTTTTGTTGGTTCAAGTGAATCATGACAATTAAGAGTTATTCCAATTGTGATTCCTGTGCTCAGCAAAAGGAACTGTGCAAGATTATGAAATGTATAGAATTCAATGAAAGAAAAAGCATCCTGGGGCTTTGATATTGGGATTCTGATATGATCTTCAAATCGTGTTCTTAACTAATTGATACCCCAGGTTGTCCTCGGCTCAGGAATGACAAGTCAAATACCAAGGTCTTGTGTCTCATAGAAGACGCTCAGAATTTCCAGTATTTTGCCAAGTATCAGCACATATTTCACCCATTATATTTCAGTCTCACAGATTGTCTAGATAGAAATGCTGTCTGGCAAAAAATCCAATGATAAAAGAAAATTAATAAATCTCATAATCCAGGTTGATGATGTCCCTTCCTCTTTATAATCTCAGAGATTAGGCCATCCCCATAAATTAAAATATAAGAATCACCCAATTTCAGCAAGCTTCTTCAGGCCATTGGAACTATAAAAGATAGGCAATGGAAGGAGAATCAAAAAGAAAATCAAGTCCATGTATTATATCAAATAAATGAATACATTTTGAATTACTGGGCTATAATGTCTCTCAGGAGCCTGTTCACTGCAAAAAATAACTGCTTCTCTCTAATGGTTTATGGTATTACAAAAATCCTTTGAAAGTCATGTTTTATTGTGCCTGTTTTATTGTATTCTAGTCAGAGAAGCCTGGAAAAATGGCTAATAAAGTGTATGAGTTTACATCCTTATTACTGTGTCTTATCCTGAAGTTATTATAAACAAAAAATACACCAAGAGCATAGAAAAAAAGCCTCATTTTAGATTCAAGTACCAGCCCAGGGTGGGCAGCTGCTGTAGCCCCAGCTCTGGATCAAGAGCCAAAGCCAGAACTGCAGCAGCCATCAGCCCTGGGCCAGGGTGGCTTGCGCAGTGGAAGAGGGGACACATGGCAATGCTGAGCAGGCAGGAGGTTACACAGTTCGGGAGAGGTTGCACGGAGGAGACCCTGTGGTGGGGTGTGGCACATGGAGCAAACCCATGATGTGTAGCTTGAGGAGACAGTGCAGCCTGCCCCTCTGGCCCCTTGCTCCCTCTCCCCACCTCCACCACTTACCTTCAGATCTGACTCCAGCCCTGACTGCAACCTGGCCAGGTCCAGAGCTGCTGCCACTGCTGCTGCTTGGGCAAACTAGACTGAGGATACAGCTCCTGACTGT
Organism: Alligator sinensis; assembly: GCF_000455745.1. Lineage (NCBI taxonomy): Eukaryota > Metazoa > Chordata > Crocodylia > Alligatoridae > Alligator > Alligator sinensis. Next base: position 313,455 of record NW_005842429.1, read on the forward strand.
CTGAGACCACAGCCAGAGCCACTGCGGAAAGTAAACGGTTGGGGAGGAGGAGGAGAGGGAGGTGGCAGAGGGGCAGTCCCCAGAAACAGATGGCAGCAGCAGGGCAGACCCAGACGGGGGGTGGGCAAGCAGCATGCAGGGCAGGCACTGGGTGGGGGCAGGTGACATGGGGGACATGCAGAAGCAGGTAGGCACAGGGTTCTATCCACTTGTAGGAGGGAGTAATATTAAGACTACCCTCTAACAATTAGACTCTAAATGTGGAAAATGATAACAAACATAATTTTCCATGTTTAGATTATAATTATTGGGGGTCATCTTAAATTCAAAGTCATCTTGAATTTTGGTAAACACAATAATTTTCTAACCCTCAAGCCTGCAAGAAAAAGCTTGAAAGTATGGCCCACATTCACCTTACAGCCTCAAAACCCAAAAGGTAAATAAAAAGTACAGCGTTGTAATTTTTAAGTTAACCTTATGATTTTGAACAGTTGGGCTGATAATGCTGCATTGTCCTCATATTGTCATATCACCAGAACTCTACTTTTGTTCCAACTGATTAAGGGAAGATGTAGTCATTTATTTTTGTGAGCGTGTTACATGGAAGCCTAGAAAACAGAATCATAATTATAGTCTGATGTATGAATGTTCCTAAACCCCAAATCAAAGTAATAAAAAATAAGGTTTAATTCATGACTGTCAGCTAGATCAGCATAAACAAAACAATAATTAGGCTCTCTTATGGTAGCTTAGGTCCAAAATCTATTGTGGAGATTTTTGAATCAGGCTTTCATGAATATTCTCTTGAGGAGAAACTCAATCCACTGAGGGAGGGAGGAGTACCTGTGTGGAATCTTTCCGTTCTAACTGTAATGCATATTTTAGCATTTAAAAGGACGTTTAAGAAAGGTATGTTTGATTGCTTATCTGCATCAAGTAACTTGCATGTTTCTTGCAGTGAATTTAAAGTTTCCAGTGGCTGCCCATAAGAATGAGGACCAGAAAAAAATTGTAAGGCCTGTTGTGAACCTTTTACAGATTTTAAAAAACAAAAAAACAAAAACAAACCCCTGATACTTATAAGCCATAATTTGTGAGAGTTTAATGGTGCTCATAGAATAGGGATTTATGTCCTTCCTAACTTGCATTTAGTAGAATATAACATGACCCTAACATATGCACTTGAGCAGGTCTAATGGTCCATTGAATATAGGGCATTAGTTAAAAACAGTAAGAATTATAGAAAATTAGGGTTGGAAGGGACCTCTGGAAGTCATCTAGTCCAAACCCCTGCTCAAAGCAGGACCATCCCCAACTAGATCATCCCAGACAAAGCTTTGTCTAGCTGGGTCTTGAAAACCTCCAAGGATGGAGATTGCACCACCTCTCTGGGTAACCTGTTCCAGTGTTTTACTACCCCCCTAGTGAGAAAATTCTTCCTAATATCTAACCTAAACTTCCCTTCTTGCAACTTGAGACCATTGCTGCTTCTTCTGTCATCTGCCACCACTGCAAACCATCTTCTAGTCTAGCACCATCTGAAGGCTGCTATTAAATCCCCGCTTAGCCTTCTCTTTCTAGACTAAATAAGCCCGGTTCCCTCAGCCTCTCCTCAGAAGTCAGGTCCCCCAGCCCCCTCACCATTTTTTGTTGTCCTCTCCTGGACTCTCTCCTATTTGTCCACATCCTTTCTGTAGTGGGGGGCCCAAAACTAAACACAGTACTCCAGATGTGGCCTCACCAGTGCTGAATAGAAGGGAATAATCACTTCCCTTGACCTACTGGCAACACACCTACCAATGCAGCCCAATACGCTGTTAGCCTTATTGGCAACATGGGCATACTGCTGGCTCATATTCAGCTTATTGTCCACTGTAACCCCTAGGTCCTTTCCTGCAGAGCTGATGCCCAGCCAGTCAGTCCCCAGCCTGTACTGGTGCATTGGATTGTTCTGTCCCAAGTACAGGACTTTGCACCTGTCCTTGTTGAACCTCATGAGATTCCTTCTGGCCCAATCTTCCAATTTGTCTAGGTCACTCTGAATCCTGGCCCTACTCTCCAGTGTATCTACTGCTCCCCACAGCTTGGTGTCATCTGCAAACTTGCTGAGGGTGTACTCTATACTATCTTCTAGGTTATTGATGAAGACATTGAACAAAATTGGCCCTATAGCCAACCCCTGGGGCACTCCACTTGATACCAACTGCCAACTAGACAGCAAGTCATTGATTACTACTCTCTGAGCCCGATGCTCCAGCCAGTTTTCTATCCACCTGATAGTCCATTCATCCAGCCCATACTTCTTTAGCGTACCTGAGAGAATGTTGTAGACCATTTCAAAAGCCTTGCTAAAATCAAGGTACACCACATCCACTGGTCTCCCCGCATCCACAGAGCCAGTCATCTCATCATAGAAGGCAATCAGGTTGGTGAGGCATGACTTGACCCTGATCAGACTTGACCCTGGTGAATCCATGCTGACTGTTCCTAATCACCTTTTTCTCCTCCAAGTGCCTCAAAATGGACTCCTTGAAGATCTGCTCCATGATGTGAGGTGATGATCCTGAAGTGAGGCTGACTGACCTGTAGTTCCCTGGATCCTCCTTTTTCCCTTTTCTAAATATGGGCACTATGTTTTCCCTTTTCCAATCATCCAGGACCTCTTCTGATCACCGTGAGTTTTCAAAGATGTTGGCCAGTGGCTCCGCAATCACACCAGCCAACTCTGTCAGCACCCTCAGGTGCATCCCATCTGGCCCATGGATTTGTACACATCCAACTTTTCTGAATAGTCCCTAACCTGTTCTGTCACCACTGAGGGCTGCTTACCTCCTCCCCAAACTGTGCTGACATGTGCAGTAGTCTGGGAGCTTACCTCATCTGTGAAGACTGAGGAAAAAAAGGCATTGAGCACTTCAGCCTTTTCTGCATCCTCTGTCACAAGGTTGCCTCCCCCATTCAGTAAGGCACCCACACTTTCCCTGAGCCTCCTCTTGCTACTGACATACTTGTAGAAACCCTTCTTGTTACCCTTCATATCCCTTGCTAGCTGCAACTCCAATTGCATTTTGGCCTTCCTGACTTCATCCCTGCGTGCCCAAGCAATGCTCTTATACTCCTACCTAGTTGTTTGTTCAAGTTTCTATTTCTTATAAGCTTCCTTTTTGGGATTTCATTTACTGAAGAGTCCCCTGCTAAGCCAAGCTGGAGGCTAGATAGTCACCTGGCTGGGGTCATCTGACCTCGGTCCTCTTTCCTGCCAGGGGCACAGGGTCGGACACAATGATCCATTGTGGTCCCTTCCAACTCTACAATCTATGAATCTGTGTCAGGGTATTCAAAGTCCCCCATGAGAACCAGGGCCTGTGATTGGGAAACTTCTACTAGCTGTTTGAAGAAAGCCTCATTAACCACTTCCTCCTGGTCTGGTGGTATATAGCAGACCACCACCACAACATCACCCTTGTTGCTCACCGCTCTGACCCTAACCCAGAGACACTCAACAGGCCTATCTCCAGCTTCATACTGGAGCTCTGAGCAATCATATGGCTCTTATACATAAAGTGCAACTCTTCCTTCTCTTCTCCCCTACCTGTCCTTCCTGAACAGTTTGTACCTATCCATGACAGTGCTCCAGTCATGCGAGCTATCCCACCAAGTCTGTTATTCCAATCATGTCAGAGTTCCATGATTGTGCAAGAACTTCCAATACTTCCTGCTTGTTTCCCAAGCTCCGTGCATTTGTGTATAGGCACCTAAGGTAAATAGTTGATTGCCTCGATTTCCCATGAAGAATGAAAGTACCTCCCCTATTGCCCCCTCCTTCTTGCTCTTCCTCCAGGTCTCCCACTTCCCCACTTACCTCAGGGCTTTGGTCTCCATCCCATGGTGAACCTAATTTAAAGCCCTCCTCACTAGGTTAATAAGCCTGTCTGCGAAAATGCTCTTCCCTCTCTTCATCAGGTTGACCCCATCTCTTCTCAGCAATCCTTCTTGGAACAACATCCCATGGTCAAAACAGCCAAAGCCCTGCTGGTAACACCACCTGCACAGCCAGGTGTTGATCTGCAGGATGCACTTGATCCTGCCCAGGCCCTTTCCCTTGATCGGAAGGATCGATGAGAACACAACCTGAGCCCCAGGCCCCCTCACCCTTTGCACCCAGAGCCCTGCAGTCATTTTTTATATGCCCAGGGCCTCCCCTGGCAGTATTATTGGCACCCACATGGATGAGCAGCATGGGATAGTAGTCAGAGGGCCAAATGAGCCTCGGTAGTCCCTCCATGACATCTCAGATCCAGGCTCCAGGCAAGCACCAGACTTCCTGAAACAACAGGTCATGTTGGCAGACGGCTCCCTCCATCCCCCGAAGAAGGGAGTCTCCAACCACCACCACCCATAGCTTCTTCTTGGTGGCAGTTGTCTCAGTCCTTTCCACCTTGGTGAGCCCTGGTCTGTCTTCTTTCACCAATGGAACGTGATCCTCCCTCTCTCCTTATAGGGCTGCATATCTGTTTTCCAGATGAACATCTGCAGGTGGAGGTGAAGTTCTCTGCTTGTTGCCAGAAGTCACAAGCCTCCAGCTTCCACCCTCTTGGGTGTCCATTTCCTCTCTTTCTTCTCTAGCACTGCCTCTGGCATTTCTTCATCCACAGTCCCGGAGGTCTCCTCCAACATTGAATTGATGGTCTCCTCCAATATTGAATTGATGAACACCTCATGGTGGAGGATGCTTCAGAGCCATACCACCTCCTCCTGTAGTTCTCTTGCCTGTTCCCTGAGAGATACCACCAGAAGGCACCACTTCCACTGCAAGCACTCTCTGACCTGGCTGTCACTGGAAGGAATCTGCAAGTCGCAGTTTCCCTGGTGCCAAACCTGGACTTGGGTGGAAGCATCAATGGTGAGCAGTCCTGCCTGGACAGAAACCTCACAGGTACAAGCAGAGACAGTGGCTCTAGCATTGCAACATCCTCCTGCTATTTCCCTGGATGTCTTAATCTGCCTTCCCTTTCTTACTGCTCTTCTTTCAAGCAGACCTTCCCTAGTGAACTCACCTGGAAGCTGGCCTGTTTATTGCTTGTTGACCCGAAAGCGTTCCTTTTTTCCTGCTTCCTCACTCCAAGCTGAAAAGCTTGGCCCTCAAAAAGGGGGGTGGCCACAAACTGACCTAGGAACTGGCCTGCAAACTGCCAGCAAACTGCTTACCTTGTTTGCAGCACCTGTTTGCTGGCTCCATGGTTGCCTGAGGAGTCTCCTTTTATACCCTGCTGGGCCCAGACTGGCTCTACCTCCTTGTTCGGCTTTTGTCAGGCCCAGGCAGCAATCACTCAGCAATCAGCAATCACTCAGCCAGCAACACTCCCAGCTTCCCAGAGCACACACCCCAAACACACACAGCTCACCAAACAAACACTCACCAAACCAAAGGCACAGGCACCTCTGGATCACTTACCTTCCCTGGGCAGGATCTGGTGCCTGGTTTCTCTACCTCCCCACCCCCACCCTCCTCCTCTTGCCCCCAGCAAACCGCCAACAAGAAGTATAGATAGATACTGCAGAACCCATATGAAAAATTATATCTGCATCATCTTCTATAGTATATATTTGTTTAAAGCAAAGATATGCTAATGCACAAGTTTCAGTCCCCAATATACAGCCACTTCCTATTTTTTGTCAATGTTAAGGGAAGGATTAAGGCTATGTTGAACCAATACAGATTTTAATGAAGGATCAATTTTTTTCAATATAAAGCAGAAGTCCTATCTTGCATGGTGGAGGATTCCAAATCATTGACAATTTCAGGATAACAGAAAAAGGGTCATTCTTTTTCAATAAAGCAGCCTCTATGTTTTGCAGATAAAATAGCACCCAAGTCCACCCTCATGTACAAGTGCAGTTCTTATGTAAATACTATGTACAGTTTTGAGATTTACACATCTCAATATGACATGTAGGGCCAATTTCAGACTGGATGTAAGCTGATGCAACACCAATTAAGTCACTTAGTTACCCCGAGTCTTATTATATGTCAGGGTGTTTATACTGAAGATAAAGGAGGAGCTGTGGTATGCACAGACAAGCACAAAGGCTTGTTGGAATCATAACAGACGATGCCCTTGTTTTAATTCAAAGTCCATGCATAAACCAACCACGGAATGGAAAACAATAATTGCAAAAGTGATACTGTATTTTTATAGCAATGTATTCAAAGAATTTAAATATTAAATGTTCAAGTAAATTTCATAGATTTCATAGACATCAGGGCTGGAAGGGACCTCGGAAGATCATCGAGTCCAGCCCCCCGCCCAAAGGGCAGGAAGTCAGCTGGGGTCATAGGATCCCAGCAAGATAAGCATCCAGTTTCATCCTGAAGGTGTTCAATGAAGGCGCTTGAACCACCTCCGGTGGCAGGCTGTTCCAGACCTTGGGGGCTCGGACAGTAAAGAAGTTCTTCCTTATGTCCAGCCTGAAACGATCTTGAAGTAGTTTGTGACCATTCGA
>NW_005842429.1:322012-330712 GCF_000455745.1 Alligator sinensis
GCTCAGATTTTGCTGAGCGATCCTCCCATGAGATGTCCGGGTAATTGAAGTCACCCATGACAACCATGGTCCTGGAGCAAGCTGCCTCAGCCAGTTCCTGGGCAAACTCCTGGTCAAGCTCAGGACTTTGGGTGGGAGGTCTGTAATAGACTCCCACCATTGTGTCCCCTGTGCTGTGTTCCCCACGGATTTTAACCCAGAGGGTCTCCAGCCATCCACCCTGGTCGCCAATATTGGCTTGCAGGGACGTGTAGCTTTCCTTAACATAGAGAGCTACCCCCCCCGCCCCTTTTCTCTACACGATCCCTCCTGTACAGGGTATAGCCATCTATACCCATGGTCCAGTCATGGGTGAAGTCCCGCCAGGTCTCCGTTATCCCTATGACATCGTAATTGTTTGCACTGAGCATGAGGATGAGCTCCTCCTGCTTATTCCCCAAGCTCCTGGCATTAGTGTACAGGCAGGCAAGTGCCCCCTGGGGGGCTCCTTCCTTGCCCACAGATTTTACCAGAGCTGGGGCAGGGGTGGGCTCCCTGAAGCGCCGTGATCCGCTGGCTTTACAAGGATTGCTCAGTGGGCCAGCAGTGGCGGTAATCCCCCCGTTCCCCAACGGGCTTAGTTTAAAGCCCAGTGGAGCAGGTCAGCCAGTCTATTTAAATGAATAGACCAAATTCATTTAAAAGGCTTTCTGCTTCTCTGGTTTTTGTGTACCGGCAATAAAGCAGCAGTGTAGTTGGACATGGAACCACACATTACCAAAAGGAAATATGAGTTCATGCCTGTTACCTAGTGATGGTGCAGACCAGAATTAAAATGAACTTGAGGTTAGGTATTCCCTTATGCATTCTGTATACTGAGAAGTGTGATTGTGTTACCTACAATATAAGCGATATAAATTTGAACAGCTTTACAACAACTATGGGCTAGTTACTTCACATTTAAATTCATGTAATTGAAACTATTATCTAGCCTACTGCCTCTGATTTATGTAGGGCTGGAGAACATCAGAATTATTCTGTCATCTAAACAAGAAAACAACACAAACTTGAGGCTGATCTTACAAATGTAAACAGGTGATAGCGAAGAGTGATAGAACAGAAGTAACACGACAACTTCTTGTTTTCAAATTATGTTTTAGCAATCATTTTCCTTCAATCCACTACTAGCAAAGAGGAGAAAAAGATTGTTTCTTTACCCAATACATTTACAAAGAAATCAACAGAGGTGGAAAGTCATCAGAATTCTTGAATAGGACAAGATTCATGGTCAATAACTAGTGCAGTTAGCATTTTTAATAATTCCTAGGTTTTACATAGTACTTTTATGTCAAAGAGCTCTTGGATTGATAAAGTAGATGTTATTAGGTCTATTTTAAATATATGATGAGTGCACAGGTGAACCGACTTTCCCAAGGTCACCAGCAACCCAGGGGTACAGCCAAAAATGAAACTCCAGCCTCCTGTATCCCTGTGTAGTACGCTATACGCAGAGCACATTTCCAGTTTGAGAGTCTTAGAAAACACATAATTGAAGTCATTCTTACAAGAAAAACAAAACAGGAATCTCAAACACATGAAGAGAGAAAGGCAACATTTCTTCTTTGCAGGAATGAGGCTACCTTAATATGAATATGAGTAAAGGCAAAGATAAGGCTGTTACCCTAATTTTGTTTGTTAAGAACTAGAATGTCTGAAGGACTGAAGAGGGGTTAGACTAGATAACCTCTGGAGGTCCCTTCCAGCCCTATTTTTCCCATGATTCTCTGATTCTGTGAAGAGAAGTAGGCAAAACCAGGTGGTTTTGTTGATAAGGATGGAAGCATGGTTAGCCCTTGTTTACATAGGAGAGTTTGGGTATAAATCTAAAGTATGAATTTAAACACAACTCTGGCATACAAGCTTTTTCCTTAAGGTTTCTACCTGTATACCTATATGGATATAATCAGTAAAAAATTAAAACCAAACAAAAGCAAGATAAATTAACATAAAAACAAAATCATTCCCATATAGGCAATGCTTATGTGACAGAATTGGAGGAATCCTTAACCAACCAGGTCATTTATTTTCACTTTGGCAAAACATACTATTAGTAATGATATAATTGAGCTGGACTCTATGTTACTACCCTTTCACCCACATCTTCATCCAACCATTTGTAAAAAAAAGTATTAGCAAGAGCAATTCACAAAGTATTTTTAAGAACTCTCTAAAAAAGAAATTAGAAAACAACTTATAGCCAGTTGCAAACTAACAATTAAAACCTGAAAGAAATAGTTCAAAGTGCTGGATCCTTTAGATGAATTATGTAGACGTTATTTGATGAGGTGTACTGGGATAAGGTTGCTGGAGCAAGAAGAAAAAGAAATGTGGAAGCAATAGTTATTTTCAAAATTTGCTTCCACTGATCAATGACTAGAAGTCACTTCAACAATTCAGTGCTGTTTCTCTCCTGGGGGGCCTTCCATTCAGACCTTTAAAGATTTTTTGCATTCTAAAACAACCTTGCTCTTGGGGTCTCTCTGGATTTAACAGGTAGAGATATGTAGCATATGATCACTCATTCAGCCAGCTTTATTCAAAAGAGTACAGGATAGATGATGACAACTCTTCACAGGGAGATAAACACAGAAGCGTAACTGCAAACCACTTCTCCATAAACAAATCAGGAAGAAATGAGCTAATTAACTCACAAAATATGGGACTTGCCAGCAATACAATAGAAATTCATCAAACTGAACATCCACCCATGTTTTAAAGAAGGTGCTGGTACAATTTTACAAATATATTAAAATATAGGAAAGATAAGCTGCAGAATCCTAAATTTTATACATCTATAATGTCAAGATCCAGGGGGGGCAAGGAGAGAGGGATTTGACGGTGGGGGTCTATTACAGACCCCCCAATCAAGAGGAGGAGCTGGACAGGGAATTTTCAGGCCAGCTTGCGGAGACACTAAAAGCAAGGGATGTAGTTGTCATGGGCGATTTTAATTACCCGGACATCTGCTGGGAGGAGCAGTCAGCCGGGACGGACCGCTCCAGGAGGTTCTTGGCCGAGTTGCAGGACCTCCACTTGATTCAGGAGGTGCACAGTCCCACCAGAGGAGATGCCCTGCTGGACCTGGTCCTGGCCGCAGGCGACGACCTGGTAAGAGGCCTCCAGGTTCTTGACCACCTGGGCAATAGTGATCATCGCGTGCTGGAATTCACCATCCAGCGTAGAGTGTCAAGGGCCCGCAGCAAGGTGGTGGCCCTAGACTTCAGGAGGGCCAACTTCAGTGAGATGAGGAGATTAGTGGGAGAGGAACTGGGGTCCTTGAGGGCAGAGGAACTCAGCGTCCAAGAGGAGTGGTCGTTCCTTAAGGAAACGATACTCGGGGCCCAAGGGGTGTCCATCCCGACAAGAAGCAAGGCGGGCAGGAGTGTCCAAAAGCCCCCCTGGCTCACCAAGGGTGTCCGGGAATGCCTGCTTGCCAAAAGGGTGGCGTACGCCCGGTGGAAGGGGGGTGTAATCTCCAAAGAGGAGTATACCTCCTCTGCTCGGGCCTGCAGGCGGGCTGTTAGGAAGGCCAAGGCGGAGATAGAGCTCGGATTAGCGTCCAGGATTAAGGATAACAAAAAGTCCTTTTTCAAATATATTGGGAGGATGAAGAAGGCGCCGGGTAATGTGGGGCCCCTGCAGGATATGCGGGGCAATCTGGTGGTTGCGTCAGAGGATAAAGCGGACCTCTTTAACCAATTCTTCACCTCCGTTTTCTTGTGCAGGGACCGGGACTTCCCTGCTGTGATAGAAGCCGGACGCGAGGGGATCGCCTTCAGACCTCAGGTTGGGGAGGACCGGGTTAGAGAGCTTCTGGAGGGGCTGGACGCGTTCAAGTCAGCGGGTCCGGATGCTCTCCACCCCAGGGTGCTGAGGGAGCTGGCTGGGGTTATTGCAGGGCCCCTGGCACGGCTCTACGAGCGATCGTGGTGCTTGGGCCAGGTGCCAGACGATTGGAAGGTAGCTAATGTGGTCCCCATCTTCAAAAAAGGGAAAAGGGAGGACCCGGGCAATTATAGGCCCGTCAGTCTTACCTCAATCCTGGGGAAGCTCTTTGAGAAGATCATCAAGGAGCACATTTGTGATGGGCCGGCATCCGAGATGATGCTCAGGGGCAATCAGCATGGATTTATTAGGGGGAGATCATGTCAGACCAACCTGATTGCCTTTTATGATCAGGTCACAAAGGCCATGGATGCAGGTGTCGCGGTGGATGTAGTCTTTCTGGACTTCAGCAAGGCCTTTGACACCGTCTCTCACCCCATCCTAATTAGTAAACTAGGCGACTGTGGCATAGATGCCTACACGGTCAGATGGATTGCAGATTGGCTGAAGGGTCGCACTCAGAGGGTGGTGGTGGATGGATCATATTCGACTTGGGGGGAGGTGGGTAGTGGAGTCCCTCAGGGCTCGGTCCTGGGCCCTGCGCTGTTCAATGTCTTCATCAGCGATCTTGATGTTGGGGTGGAGAGCAACCTGTTTAAATTCGCTGATGACACCAAAATTTGGGGGGAGGTGAGCACGCTAGCAGGGAGAGAGAGATTGCAGAAGGATCTGGATAGGTTACAGGGGTGGGCAGACAGGAACAGGATGCGTTTCAATACGGACAAGTGCAGGGTGCTGCACTTGGGTAGTAGGAACCAGCAGCACACTTATAAGATGGGGAGCTCCCTACTTGAGAGCACGGAGGCGGAAAGGGATCTTGGTGTCATTATTGACTCCAAGATGAACATGGGCCGACAATGCGAGGTCATGGTTGGCAGGGCTAACCGGACCTTGTCGTGCATCCACAGGTGCATCTCGAGTAGAGCCAGGGAGGTGATCCTCCCCCTCTATGCGACGCTGGTCAGGCCGCAGCTGGAGTATTGTGTCCAGTTCTGTGCGCCCCATTTCAGGAGGGATGTGGACAACATGGAGAGGGTCCAGAGGAGGGCCACCCGCATGATCCGGGGACAACAGGGCAGACCCTACAGTGAGAGACTGCGGGACCTGAACCTATTCAGCCTCCACAAGAGAAGGCTGAGGGGGGACCTGGTGACCGTCTATAAACTCACTAGGGGGAACCAGAAGGGTTTGGGGGAGACGCTGTTTCCCCTAGCCCCCGCTGGCATAACAAGGAGTAATGGGCACAAGTTGATGGAGAGGAGGTACAGATTGGACATCCGAAAAAACTACTTCACAGTTAGGGCGGCTAGGAGCTGGAACCAACTTCCAAGGGAGGTGGTGCTGGCCCCTACCCTGGGGATCTTTAAGAAGAGGCTGGATACTTACCTGGCTGGACTCATTTGAGTCCCGTTTTTGTTTTTAGGGTTTTTGGGTTTTTTTGGTTGTTCTCCCGCCCTGGCAGGGGGTCGGGCTAGAAGATCTATTAGGTCCCTTCCGACCCTAAAACTATGAAACTATAGCTATATACATCTATATCTAGATATAGCTATATAGAGATATAAATATATCACTGAAAATTAAACAAAGAACAAATATAATATTTTAACACACTACTTTATTACCTACTTACATAAAGCAGTATGTAGCAGTACGTGGGGGTGTGTGTGTGTATATATATATATAGGCATAAAGATACTATTAAGTTATATATACTCTACATCCAGCAACTGGCACTTAAACCAGTTACATGCTATCCCGAATGCATGAGTGACTTAAGACCACAACAACATAAGACACAAAACATTAAAATTTTACCCTAGATATGATGGTACTGCAGACTACAGACCAGTTACGAATTGCTAAGGGTCAGTCTATATGCATTTTCATACTATTTATCGGTTTAGAAAAAGATACAATTAAATCAATATACCCCCTAATGTCAGTGCATTTATTCTGATGTGAGAGGTGCTTAAATCAGTACTGTTTATTTCCACTGCAATATAAAGCTACGTATATGTCCCATAAATCACAAAACTAATTGTTTCCACTTCAAAGGCCAAATCACATAATGGCTCTGATATTGCCACACAAGTATCAAGAAGCCATTACATTACAAAATAACATATCTAGAATTATTTATGCATTTGTGAAGGTGACATTTCAAGGCTACTTGCCTTACTAAAGTATTTGAACAACAGAAGGCAACATTGTTATCACTTTGTTGACTCTTCCTTCTAAATGCATTAATGGCTTTTGAAATCCTATTTGCTTGCTACCCCACACACTTACAGCAGCAGAAGTGATATGAAGCTTTTTTCCTCCATTCAGTCTAGGCATTTTTGCTCCATTCAGATGTCAAACATACAGATCCCTGAGTGCCCTTGCCATTCAACTGAGAGTCATAATGTACTGTTATTTTTCCAGCAGAAACCTCTATTGTTATCAACGGGCTTTCTGTTTAACGTGTGATGGTTCAGTCTAGCTCAGAATATCTTCCATAGCTACTGATTCAATCTCATAAGAAGCTATTTCTGGATATCCAAAGAAGTAATGGAAATAAGAAGGGTAATCAGAGACATCTTTTTTAATTTATTTCTTAAAAGCAAAGTTTATTGGCAGAGATACATGCATTACACCCATTGTAGAGTCATTAGAAAAATGCAGCAGTTATTAATTTTGTGATTCCAAGGCCTTTTTCAATATTCTAATTCTCACAACAATAAAAAAGAGCCAGATAACTAATTAGTTTTTTAATAAGACAGGCTACCAAAAAAAGAAAGAGCTAATTAGTATTTTCTCCCTTCCTAATCAAAAAATTAATTAAATAGGAAGGTTACAGTTAAATGGTAAATAATAAGGCTGCATTTAGGAACTGTCCAGAATTTACACTCGACTACAAACAATTTCTAACTTTTTTTTACTTCCTAGGGTACAGTAATCCAAGCCATTTATGTCTATGAGTAATAACTCTCAAAGGCCAACAATTCCACAATAGATGTGACTGATTTGTAAGGAGAAATTGCCACAATTTTTGCTCAAAAATTATGTTGCTCTCAATGGCCTCTAAAGTCTAGGCTTCACACTCCAGGACTCTACACACAGCTCTTGATATGAGAGAATGAACCAAAAAATTCCACTCTTCTGCAGTGTCTGCTTCCTTCTGTGTGCTTGAGGGCTGGAAGCATAAGGACCTTAGTCCTTGAATCACAATGGCATAAGTTAAGAGATCTTGCCAATGCTGTGGAGATTAAAGTGTTACCCTCACAGTTGTTCCACCTGGCTTAAATTTACAAACATATGTAGGAAAGCACGGATTTTCCATCTGATCCTAGCTGATGTAGGAAACAAAAAAATATAGACAGATGCATATGCTACATTACAGATGTCAGCCAGCAGACAGCGTTCACGTGCCAGTTTGTTTGTAATGAGTCAAACTGGGAGTTCAGAGTAGGACAAGTTCCCTCTACTTCCAGAAAAATACCATGATCACCTATCTTCTTGATAAGATTTCTGCAAGGCAGGTAAAACATTGCATCTATATCATGAAAATCAACACCACACAATACTAATCAGCAATCTTACTGGCATTCTCAGTAAGGAACATAGAACAGAACAGATTTAGATCCCCTGTGGGTAGTCCCTCTGATTTATGGTTCAGAAAGACTTTTAGATGACTGATTCACTTTGCACATACTCTGCCTCACCAATGGAAAGATGGATAGGAAGTCTCCAGAGTGATCAGTACAGCACACAGCACTGGTTTTTTTACTTGAAGATACACAACGGTAGTATAGAATCATAAAAAGTAGTGCTGGGAAGGACCTCAGGAGATCACCTAGTCTAATCCCTAATCCAAGAAAGGATTATCCCTATTTAAATGATCCTAGACTGCTTGTTCTTAAAAACTTCAGGAACAACCCTCATACGTAAGTGCCAGGCATGATACCGAAAACAAGAAAAACACCCTTTAACTTGTCCCTGGTAAAGCAGGGAAACAAGGGTATTGTCCATGTCCTGCCACTGCAAGGACAGGAAATAATTGGTTAAAATATGCTCAAGAGATCCAAGGAAAAAGGATCATGATGCTATAATCTATGCCAAACTGACTGTGGACATACCTATCCTGGTTTCAGGACATTCTGCTGCCTCACTTCTCTTTCTCTCTCAGAAAAATCAAATTACAGACTGCAGATATTTTCACAAGAGCCTTTTCCTCCTAGAGGTCTAGTTCATTAATACGGAATTCAAAGCACCACAAATTTTCCACCAAGCCCCGGCTGGTTTACCAGCACTGTTGTGTGATCCTTAGCCTTCAACTTTACCTCTCAAAGTTGCACTTTTTCTTTAATTTTATCATGAAATCGCACTGGAGGTAGCAACAGTGGTTAGTTTAGCACACAAAATGTGGTGATGGCTGTTAGTAGTCTGATTACTGTGCTGACTAGACAATGCCCTAAACAGGATTAGAAAATAATGGTGAAATCCTGGCCCTACTTAAGTCACCTGGAGTTTTGCTATTGATCTCAATGGAGCAAGTATTTCAGTCATGGTGGTTAAACACTACTGGCCACTTTCATAGATTCATAGATTGTAGAGTCGAATGGGACCACAATGGATCATCGTGTTCGACCCCCTGCCCCTGGCAGGAAAGAGGACCAAGGTCAGATGACCCCAGCCAGGTGACTATCTAGCCTCTTCTTGAAGGCCTCCAAGCTAGGTGATAGCACCATCTCTCTTGGAAGCCCATTCCAGATCCTGGCCACCCTTACTGTGAAA
>NW_005842429.1:332193-412842 GCF_000455745.1 Alligator sinensis
CGCCAGGGAGATATATTCCTCCTTGGTGGCTGCTCCCTGCTTCCATTGCCTTTTGCCCCGAGACTCTCCTGGAGTTCCCTGTTCAGCCAAGGGGGCTTTTTTGCCCCCTTACCTCCCTTCCTACGTAATGGGATAGACTCCTTTTTTGCCCCAAGAATCACTCCTTTGAGATACCTCCAACCCTCCTGGACCCCAACATGCTCTATGTTCTTGAGTTGCATCCCCTCACTAACTAGCCTTCTAAGCTTGCTAAAGTTGGCCCTTCTGAAGTCCAACACCTTAGCCCCACTAGTTACTTTACCCACCCTTCACTGGATAGTGAACTCAACCAAGTGATGGTCACTATCTCCCAGGCTACCGTGAACTTGCATGTTCCCCACAAGATCATCCCCTGTTGCTAAGACCAGGTCAAGCAAGGCGCTACCCCTGGTGGGACTAGACACCACCTGGGTTAGGTGGAGGGCCTGTACACAGTTTAAGAACCTCCATGAGCAGCTTGTTTTGGCTGTCTGCTCCTCCCAGCAGATATCTGGGTAGTTTAGATCTCCCATGACCACCACCTCCCTTGCCTGTGTGGCGTCTGCTAGCTGCCCAGAGAATACAACGTCTAGCTCTTGATCCTGATGAGGAGGCATGTAGTAGACCCCCACAACCAAGTCCTTTTCCCCTGGCCCCCCCTGGATCCTGACCCACAATGCCTTGGTGTTCCCCTTCTCCACACCCGCCTTAATGGTGGAAGACGTATGCTGCTTTAAACCTTGTATGTTTGCTACAACTAGGGAATCTATAGCAACAGGGAGGAATTTGAGGAAAATGTGTGAAGTATAGACAGTCACATACATGTTCATGGGTGGATCCATATGCACACACTCACATCTTACACATTCTCTTTGATTCATACATGTACCTGACCCAGTTTTAAATCCCTGATATTGCAGATGGTGCTGATGCAAAACCTATTTCAGTTTATTGGGAATATGCATCCATCAGAAAAATAATGCAGTGCCACGGTGTCTTCTTCTGTCAGGAGCAGCTGGAATTATTGCTTACTTGGTCACCCCAAGGCATTCATAATTGGAAGACAGGAGATGCTTGTGCCAAGATAGGCTATAAAAGACACATTTTATGCCAAAAGCAGGTTGAAAATGTCTTTGTGAGTACAGCAAACTGTTTCATTTATACCTTAATGAAGGCAATTTTCTTGGATTTCATTTTTGTAGTTTGCATAAAAGCATTTGATCTGGTGCATGAAGATTCAAGTAACATACATTTGCAATGGCTCAGTACCAAAAACTGTTACTTCCAGTTGAAACCAAGGGGGACAAAAACTATAATTTCAGAGGAGAAAAAAAAACTCATTTGAGGCAGTTCAGAACTGAATCTGAGGGTTTGCCTTCACAATAGTTACTCTAGTTTAATTAAAAGCATTTAGCTAAATATAAAACAAGAGACTGTATGGACTCTCTTATTTCAGTTTATTTTAAGCCAGTTAAAAACTGGTTTAAGATTAACTAAAATCAGCCACTTCTAAACTGAAATAAAGTGCCTGTATAGGGGTTTGCATGTTTAAATAAGTTTAAATAACAATTTAAGTTGAATTAGTGCCGATTCCTCCTGTAGACTGCCTACATTTTGCAACTAGTCTATTTTTCTGCAGTTAGCCTAACAGAAGAAGTCCCACAACCAGCCATCCCCTGAGCTTTAGGAATGTGTAAGATCTGGATCTGAACTTTGTGACTCAACCCAGGAAATGTGGGTTTGAAGAAGATTTTTCAGTGGAGAGGCTGACTGACTGACAGACAAGGAAGGGCATATTTATTTTCATCATATGCAGCATTATTACTGCCAGTTTTAAGCTAAACAGCTAAGGAATAAATGGGAATAAAGAATGAGCACATTATGGTATTTCCAGATTAAGAAGGCAACCTAGCAAGGTTGGATCTACTACTTGGGTGGCTGTAAATAGCACCCCCTGTCCCACCACCACCAAGACTGCTCAGCAACAAATCCAGCTTCTCAGGCCAGGCATTGGACATTAATTTTCTCAACATGGCATACAGCTGTGGCCCAGCTGCTCAGGAACAGTCTTCTCTTTCTGACCTCTGGACTAGCCTGCCATTATGCACCTTCCAGTATTAAAAAGGTATTATTAGACTGTGCAGAACCCAAATTTCACCTAATGAAATATTTCTGTTGCCCAATATGGAAACATTCAACTCTTCACATTCTAAGTATCTGCTTAGACAATATGAAAAACATCTCTTTCTGGCTGAAGAAAACCAGCTCAAGCCCAGACAGACAGCACACCAGCCATTCACTTGCCCTAATTCTTTGGGCCACTGCTCTTTACAAATCAAGTAAGAATTGTGGGTGTTATAAAACTCTTCAGCTTGACAAAGTGACATAGTGTGGGGCCCCAAACCTATAGATTTCATAGATTTCTAGGTTTGGAAGGGACCTTGTAGATCATCGAGTCTGACCCCCTGCTCTATGCAGGAAAGAGCGCTGGGGTTAAATAACCCCAGCTAGGTGCCTGTCCAAGGTAGGGGAAAGCACCATTCCATATTTTGGCAACCCTCACCGTAAAGAATTTCTCCTTGATATCCAATCTAAATCTGCTCTCCTTTAGTTTGTGGCCATTACTTCTAGTAACCCTGAGGGGCGCCCTGGTAAACAGAGTATCCCCTATTGCCTGCTGACCCCTCATGATGAGTTTGTAGATAGCCATGAGATCACCTCTCAGCCTTCTCTTGCAGAGGCTGAAGAGATTCAGATCCCTCAGGCTGTCATCATAGGATCTTACCCGCAGGCCCTCAACCATGTGAGTAGACCTTCTCTGAACCCTCTCAAGGTTATCCATATCCCTCTTGAAGTGCAGTGCCCAAAACTGGATGCAGTACTCCAACTGTGGTCTGACCAATGCCGCAGAGAGAGGAATATCACCTCCCCAGACCTGTTTGTGATGTACCTACTAATGCATGACAAAGTGCAGTTAGCTCTGCTAGTTGCTGTTAGCCTTACTTACCTTGTCACATTGGCGACTCATGTTCATTTTTGTGTCGACTAAGACTCCAAGATCCCTTTCCATTGCCATGGTACTCAGAATGGTACCCCTCAGTCTATAGGTGTATTGGAGATTCTCTCCCCCCAGATGCAGCACCTTGCACTTATCCTTGTTAAATTGCATCCTATTCTGATCCGCCCACTTCCCCAGTCTATCCAAATCCACCTGGATTTGCTCCCTGCCCTCCAGTGTGTTTACTGAGGCCCATAGTTTGGTGTTGTCTGTGAATTTGGACAGAGTGCTTTCAATCCCCTCATCCAAATCACTGATGAAGATATTGAACAGCACTGGCCCAAAGACAGAGCCCTAGAGAACACCACTGCCAACATCTCTCCAGGGAGAAACTACCCCATCCACCACCACTCTCTGGGTGCATGCCGTAAGCCAGTTTCTTACCCACCTATAGTTGGATTTTGTAACTGGGAGTCCAAGGCTCCTGTTACTTTAAGGGGATGTTGCAGCAGATTAAGCTCACTGGGTGGGACCAGCAGCTCAGCAAAGGCTAACTGATAATGCCATAAGGGCCACAGCACAGTGTCCGAGGGGCAAGATAAAGCTAGACTGGGCTTGTTCTGGGACCACAGGGAATATGTGGGAGACACAGGAGGACACGTGCCTCCCCAGATTTCTATGCCAACAGTAGAGCATGGGGCTGCAGCCTGGACAGAGCCCAGGCCCAGCAGCAGCAGGGAAAGCATGATTTCTGCACCTAGAGCAGAGCACAGGGCTGCAGCCTAGCTAGAGCCAGCACCCAGCAGCAGCAGTGGCACAGAGTTGTGCCCCTCCACTGTCAACACTTATGCATCATCTGTGTCTGGAGCCCTGGGGGCAGTTTCCCAAAACCTTATAAATAACATCAAAGTGTGGCAGGCGAGATAGAATGGGAGGCTACTTCAAGGAGCAGGGGTTAAGTGGTCACCTCTGGACCCTTATCCTGTCTTAAATTTACATTGGCAGATCTGAAGATCCACTGATTCAATGAGTTTATGCCCAGGAAGAGGTGTCTGTTGAGTTAAAGGATCAAAACAAATTATTCAGATACAAAATTCTGGCAGTGTAAAATGCTTTTTTCCTCACCCTCTTGCTGGGCAAGCAAATCCCCCCTTAAAGCAAACCATCCTAATATAAATCAATTTAAACTGAAGTAACACCTGCAATGAATACCAAAAAATGTTTTAGCTTAAATATTTTTTAGAAATTAGAATGGCCCTGAATTCCCTTAAATATTGTACTGCACACCTTCCATTATTGATATGAGGGAATAAACATTTACAATTACATTCACAAACAAAATCATAACTGTAAATATAATATTTTCTAACTAGTTAAGACCTAGATGGGAAGAGATCCTTGATCCAAATTGACATTTGTGAATTCCAGTTCAGAGACTAGTCAAAATAGCACCATCACATTAAGAACTATAAAATATACTGGACAGTCACCTAGAAAAAGCTGATTTACCCTGTACTTCTCCATCCATCTCTGTAGCACATGTCAAGCTCCTGCCTCTTTTCTTTTTTTTCTGCTCTTTTCTTTTTTAGCAGCAAAAAGTGGACAGAGTGAAACTTCCCTGACACTTGCTGTTGGGCTGCACTGACCATTAAATAAATGGATGGTACTACAGTAAATACGTTTACCAGGTCATCAGTCTGAGAGTGAAATTAGGCATGATCAGTACAGTATTATAGCTGTACTTCTTGAGCTATACTCTCATATAGAATCGTATATATAAATCAGTTCAAAAGGGATGTTGCCAATGCAGTAAATGGAAAAGGAACATGTGGATACAAAAATCAAATTCATTTGGCCAACTTTCTCCCTTTTCCTTCTGCTTGTACTTCTACAGTACTGAAAATCTAATGCTTACGATCCTGCAGTCTGATAGTGATTATCATGATAATGAACTAGAGTAACTTCTAAAAGCCTAACCTGAAATCAAAGTCCCATTGCAGTGGGCACTATACATACAGAGAATAAAATATTCCCAGCCCAAAATAATCCAAATAGATAAATGAGTGTTATAATGATCATCCTCTACATTATGCAGATAGAGAACAGAGGCACAAAACAATTTTCTCACAGTCACATAGGAAGAAGGATTTAATAGAGCAGAGACTTGAACCCAGATCTCAAGTATCCTACTCCAATACCATACTCTCTCATGGAGGTTTTATTTCAATGCAGAGTCAAATAAGTGGAGGAATAAATTCTGGATTTCACTGAAATGTAAATTACATTTGTAATTAACAAACCTATAAAAAACAGGTTTTAAAATAGCTTCATGAAAGAAAAATGGATACACATTTTTGCTTGATATATCTAAAATGGCACACACAAGAAGTACCAACTTTCTCATTTGTTAAGAAAGTTAACAAGACTTCCACTCACTTGAGTTCCATAAAGGGAACTGTAGCATCTCTGCATGATGACAAAATCTTTAAGATGAAGGGGAATAAAACTGAACCGTAATTTTGAAGTAATCAATGACTTCAAGATGATTTCCCCACATTATCTCATTGACCACGGGCACTAAGTTGAAACTGCCTTTATCTCGAATGCAGTGGACACGGTCATTTTGTTTCTGAAGCAAAACAACAAACAAAAACATTTGTGGGATTTGTATCTGGAAAAGAAGAATTAATCAAATAAACCACAGAAAGTGCAGAGTGTGGCAGAAATCCTCTCAGAGTGTAAGACCTATGCAACTTCCCTGCTGGTCAAAATCGAAGGTGAAGCAAAAGGGCACAGCAGGGGAAAGGTTAAACAGAGGTCTCCCAGACCGGTTAGCTGAGGGCAAGTCTCAGGAAAGAAGAGCACACATTTCTAAAGATGAAAGGCCAAAGGAAGCCGGCAGAAATCCAAGTCCAAGTCTATCTGCCAGGACAAGAAAAGAATCCAAAAGAGCAAATTCCAGGGCTCAGAAGCATAAGCCAAGGACATGCAAGCAGAGGTGCAAACTGTGAGCATATAAGGATGCAGGATCCAAAAGTTGGCAGTATACAAAGAGTTGGATTCACTGGCCCAAGATTTTGGAACATCTGAAGATAGCTCACGATTCAAAAGCAGCAGATATTAATGCTAAGGCAAAGCAGGAAAGAGACATGGACATGAACTGAGTCACCCAGTATTCAACTTCTGGCAGCTATTTGCAGGAACCATGGGAGTCAGCAAATGTAGCTGTAGTGCTGGAACCTGAAACATTAAATCAAAAATATTCTGTAAAGTTCACGTGTCAAACAAGCGGGTGCAGGATCAATTTGTTGAAGTCAAAGGTTGGATTCTGTAGAGCAGAAATTACCAATAAGCATCAGCGAAGGGGCCAAGTGCCTATTTTGTAATATTGTATATTAAGTAAGGGCTCTGATATATGTAGATTGGAAGTTTTAAGTCTTTGTTTTCTGTGTACTGAACCTTCAGATTCCTAAAATTTCAGCTTGTCTGCAGAGACAACTACCATTTTGTTCCAGTCACATCACCCAGTTACAGAGGGGGTATACTGGCTCTTATGTCTTGGAGATTTTAATTTTGTCCTTTCTTCTTGATTTCCCCTAATATAAAATAAAAGACAACTGAACCTAAAAGTGTGTGCGCTGCCCATTTGGGGGAGTTTGCAGCCCTTAACCATAAGAATAAAGGAGAGTATTTATAGCTTGGAGAATGTGCTAACACTGTTGAAAGCAAAATGATTTTGGTAGTTAAGGAACTGAGAATAAGACTTACTCTTCAGGGCCATTTTCCTCTCCTGGTTTTGCCCCTCTATGGTTTTACTTGAGTACATATCACAGAATTCAGGCTGAGTTGCTGCCTGCAGTCTCCAACCTCAGGGTTACTGTCACTTCTCTTGTCACCACCTTTGGCCTCAGGCTGACCACTGCTACCCTCAAAAACTAATTTGGAGCACTCTGGCTCTGAAGTTTAGAGCCAAAGATCAATATATAACTATAGCTAACCCTAGCTTAGAAACATCTAGACCCTGAGTAAGTACAGAATATTGAGAGGGAAATGACAGTGATCAGTGCAGGGGCATTTGGACTGACTTCAGAACAGAGGGCCACTAGAGTTGCCAACCCTCCCGGATTGGCCGGGAGTCTACCGGAATCGACATCGATCTCCCCGTTACTATTGAAAGCAATCTGGAAGATTGATAT
Organism: Alligator sinensis; assembly: GCF_000455745.1. Classification (NCBI taxonomy): domain Eukaryota; kingdom Metazoa; phylum Chordata; order Crocodylia; family Alligatoridae; genus Alligator; species Alligator sinensis. Next base: position 339,406 of record NW_005842429.1, read on the forward strand.
TGTGAATGGGTTGAACAGTATGATTAATGAGATTACATCATGTTGAAATAAAAAATCTCCTGGAATAGCTTCAGTCAGAGTTGACACCCCTAAAAGCCACCATGTGCCACCCAGATTTGACTACCAGGTGCTAACCACCCATCAGTTTGTGAATGTGATTTTTTTTTTTAGGGGGTTAGATTCTCAGCATCTCATTCAACTTGTCTGGACCCATATGTGGACCTAACGTAAGACAGCTGCAGAATGAGGCCTACAAGAAAAATTATAGAGCAAGAAGCTTCACTGATGGAAAATGTCTGCTTATTTTCTCTAGTATTAATAGTGATTCATAAATATGACATTCAGTATTCACCCTGTAGGTGATTTATAATAAAATCAGTATGTACTTAATAACTATCTCAACACTTGGACCAAAATCTTTTATTCAGCATGCAAGTAGTCAAGTGAAAGGGCAGGATTTAGAAACAACAGCTAGAAATGCAAGATGTAAGATACAAAAGATCAGGATTTTGGAGCGGGAGCTGGGAGCCAAGACAAAGACAATACCTGATAGCCAGTCAACAAACTGATACTTACAAAACCATAAGCCAGCAGCAGAGAGCAGTATGAAGCCACCATTGAAAAGAAACTGTTTTCTAGTGTCCAGCTAATAAGAGAGACATGCTGGTAGGAGCAACTGAAATGGGTTCAGTAAAAGTTTACAGACCAGATTTACTTTCCTACCATTGCTGCAAATGTTCTAATGGTTTAACTTGTTTCTAATGATGAATATATGTCTGTCAGGAGATAAATATTGGGACTGTGCGAAATTTCACTGGCTGTTTCAATTCAACACTGTTTTGACTCAGCAAAATCAAATTGAAACAAAGGGCTTCGAAACAGCCTCAAAACAAAACAAGGCTAGTCGAAATGTTTCGAAAGTTTCAAAACGTTTCAAGTTTCAAAGCAGCCAGCAGCCAGGTGGTGGGAGACAAGGGAGAACTAGGGCTGCATTCCCAGCAGCAGCCGGGAGTGCAGTCCTGGCTCTCCCCGCCTCCTATGGCTGGGCTGTGGAAAGCCGATCACAGCACAAGGGAAGGGAACTGAGTCTGGGCTCAGTTCCCCTCCCCAGTGCTGCTATCAGGCTGGGGAAGGAAACTGAGTCCGATCACTCAGTTCCCCTCCCCAGCCCTACTACTATCAGGCTAGGGAAAGGAAATCAGTCCAGCTGGGCTGAGTTCCCATCCCCAGAGCTAGATCAACTAAGTGAAATGGAACACCTGTTTCAAATTGAAATGAAATTCGAAACAAAACACTGTTCCATCAAAACCTCAAAACTCAAGTCAAAACAGAATGGTGCCTGTCCCAGGGACACCAGTTTAGAAGGGGAAGCCAGGGTTACAGGAACACCCCAGGCCAAAACAGAAGGGAAAGAAAGCCCCAACTACCTTTTGCAGGGGCCGGAAGGAGCAGGGGAGCACGCACCGAGAAACCACCCACGTGGTTCATTAGCTGCGCTCATATTCATCTGAGGCTGGGTGATGTCAGAAGGAGACGCCACCCGGTGGAAACAAAGGGCAGCCCTGAGGGCGCAGGAAGGGGGCCAGCAAGCGAAGAGCCCACGGGGAAACCCCAGGCCAGAGACGCGCAGCCACGGCATCTGGCTGCCGAAGACGGCGGGGGCAGCTGCAGCTGCGGTGGCGGCGAGAGCTACAGCAGCGAGGGGAGTGGCGGAGAGTCCCTGAGCCAGAGAAGACCGGCAGGGGTTGGGGACACCAGCAGAGAAGCCAACAGTGGAAGCAGCAAGAGCAGCATGAGCAGAGAGAGCAGTGGAACCAGCGAGAACAGAGAGAGCAGCATGAGCAATGAGAGCAAAGGGAGCAATGAGTGCCAAGGAAGCTGGAGTAGCTACGGGGGAGCTCAGAGCCAAGGAACAGCGAAGTGCAAAGGCGACGGAAGACAGACCGGCAGGAGCCCCACCTGTGATAACTACGGTGGAAGCGGCGGGAGATCCCGAGCTGGGAAGGCCAGCGGGGATTAAGGGTGCCAGCAGAGAGGCCCACAGCGTCTCCAAGAGGAGCCAGCCTTGGCAATCGGACCTCAGGCGACCGTAGCTACATCCCCGAATAGAAGCCGAACCTAGGGGAGAGAGAAGAGTCCCGATTGGGGCAAGCACCCGGGTCTTGGGACACTGAAGTACCGGTGAAACACAGGGTCCCCACAGGCTGAGGCATTCTATTTTCCTTTAGGGCTCCTTCTTGCCCAACGGTTGCACCTCTCCAGCAGTCATGGTGGTGGGTATTCACGTTGTGTCACAGCTGGTGTTGGAATAGGGGCAAGAGTCAAGGCAAGGCTCATGGTGCCTCTTGTTATGAGAGGTCCCTAGAGCTCTCAGCTCAGGAGAAGGGGTGCATGGGGAGCCACTGCCAGTGGAGACTGAGGCTAGGGACGCTGGATAGTTGAGCCAGAACCCAGGGGCCTCTTAGCCTTCACGCCAGAGCCCAGCCCAAGACACCAGGGCCCGCAGCTGTAGGGCAACGGGAGGTTCGGGAGAAGATACCAGTAGGGGCCAAATATAAAGAGAGGTTTAGAAGGTTGTGGAAGGTGGTGCCTGGCCAGGGTGTAGGGGAGGTCAGAGCCCCGTGAGTGCCTGCCGAGAGGCGTGATGACCCTGGAGGCTTCCTCGAAGGGGACCCCCTCCACTGAGGATCCATTCAAAGTCATGACAGACGAGTTAAGGGGATCCTCTGACGTCAGCTGAGGTACCCTCTGGGGCCCACTCGCAGACCCGGGACAAATCAGATCAACCGCCCGAGCAAAGGCAGCTCAGGAGCGCCTAATAGAGCAAAGGCGGGCACAGTGCCATTTCACACAGCCTTAATAAATATCTTCTCCTTGATTGGGATTTCAAAATCACAGACTTTATGCCTTGTTTGAGGAGTAATACAAGTGTTAATTTACATTTAAAAAATTATTTTCCTGAAATTATATTTTTAAATTGTCCCTTCTGAAGGCCTATGCTTCCAGGTATAAATTCCCAACAAGTGTCTACTATGTGCAAAAGATCTGTATTCTGAGAACTATGGGTTTATACTTTAGAATAAGGTATACTAATACTTTTGTTTCCATACGTGTTTACATCAGTAGTAACCTAGAATTAGAAACTACTAATGACTAAGCCACAACATTACAAAACACATTAGAATCTCTTCTGCTTTCATCTGCATTTATATTCCTGGAGTTATTCTGTGACAGGGGGCCACCTCGGGGCCGATCTCCACAGCCCGCCCACCTGTCTCTGGGCAACCGCCCGCCTATCTCACCCGCCACACCTTTGATGATAATAAGTTCATTGATGTTAATTGATTCAATTAAGATGTCAATTAAGCGGGAGGCTACCCATTTAGTGCCCCGATGCCAGGGGGCGCTCTCTGCGGCTCCTACCTCCCCAATACCGCAGCCCAAGCCTCGCAGATGGCATCATGGTGTGTTCGCATAGTCACTGGCCCCACACTGGGCCCCAGAATCATCCATACAGGACCCCTCTATGATCCTCTCCTATCAAGCAGCCTCTCCGCCGTCATCCAGGCTACCTAGCCCCCCCGAAGCTATTTTCCCCTCTTGGGCGTGGTCCCCCCGGGACCTTTGGCCTCTTGCCCTGGCGCACCTCCAGGGCAGTTGGAACCCCAAGACCCTGGGCGTCCCTCGCAGTGGGCCCCTGGCCCTTTTGACCCTCTTGGTCCTGGCCCCAGCTTGGGCCAGTCGAGGGTACTCTCTCCTTCGGGCTGGGTCTCTAGCCCCTCACTCTCTATCCAGGCCTCACCGTGCCACTACTCCCTTCTCCCAGGGGCAACCACAGCACCACGCCCTGTACTCATTCACTCTCTCGGGGTCCGCCCTCTGGGCCCCTCCACAAACAGGGTTACCCACCCGGTGGTGGGAGCTAGGGGTTAAGGTGCCCCGACCCGCCTTTCACCGGGGTGATAACTGGCCTGGCATTTCCTGGGGGCTCCCATGCCACTGAGAGCCCCACCAGACCACCCACTCCCGGCAGGGTGCAGTTTCAGGTCATGCCCAGGCCCAGGCCCAGGCCCCTCCTTACCACCCCTTCAGCTCCCCCTTACCTCCGAGTCATTCTCAGCAGCCCTTCAGCCAGGCAATGTTGCTGCCTGGCCTCCTGTAGCCAAACTGCCTTGTTTATATAGGCAGCCCTTGCCTCAAAATGGCTGCCCTCGTCAGGCACCTGGAGGCTGCCAACTTCAGGCCCTTAAAGTGGCAGGCACACACAGTGCACTGCCACATATTCACATAGTCAAAAGTCCTATATTGCATGTGGCACTCTAACTTATCTTGTATATTTAACCACAAACTGTATAAAGCCTGCCATTACCAACCAGGACTTCAGCCACACACGTATGGATTTATATCGTAAGTAACACAAAATAAAACCATCATAATGCTGTCTGAGAAAAATTTGTCAAATAGTCAACTTACATGCCTCAACAAAATGGATTCTAATAGGGGTGTACAAAACAGGCCGTATTCAATTTGGATTCGGCCCGAATCAGGGACAGTGATCAACTAGTTGATTCAGATCAATGTCCTGATTCAATTTGGTTGAATCCAAATATTTGATGCTGATTTGAAGAATCAGTGATTCAGCTATAGACACAGCTTTAAATGTTTTTTCTACATACCTTGAAGTACCAGGCACGGCTCGTGAACACGGCGATGCTGGGGTAGATGGAGCATTCCAAAGGAGTGCGGGGGAGGGGAGGGGGCCTGTACTTCCAGTCTACTTCTGGGTCTGTCACTGAGCACACTAAGGGGACCGCCCGTGCCCCCCAGCTCAGTGATCGGTTGCAGGGAGACCCCCAGACCAAGGGGGCACCAGTCACCAAGCTGGAGGAGCACAGCGGGGGTCTGACACACTCCCTGGTGGACCTGGAAGTGGACCAGAAACACTTCCAGTCCACTCCCAGGTCTGCTGCCAAGCACGCTGGGGACCCTTCCCTCCCTCCCCCCGTGCTCCTGTGGGACACTCCATCCGCCCCAGCACTGCAGCATTGACAAGCCACCTGGTACCTTGAGGTATGTAGAAAAAACATTTAAAGTTGTGTCTATGTCTGAATTGTTGAATCTTTCTGAATCTTTCCGAATCAGTTCAGAGGGTTCCAATTTGATTTGGAGAGATTAAAGGGTCTCCTGATTCAATTCGGATTCAGAGATTCTGCCACCAAATTAGGCCGAATCTCTGCCAAATCAAATCAGCAACCAAAGTTTTGCATAGCCCTAGAGTTTAATGATCAAAGCTGTAGAATTCTTTCGATCATGAAAGCAGCCATATAACACACCCTTTTTCTATAGTCCAATACATAATCTATTGAGCCTGGACAATCTGAATCTAGGTTAAGCAGTTGCAATTAAGCCATGGAGCTTTAGGGTTAAAAAAAATCAATCAAAATCTTAAAAACTCCCTAAGCCTTTCCTAAAAATAGTTTTCCTATAACAAGTGCATCTTACACAGGACATGTAATAATGTGGTACAAAGACATTCTTGGCCTGAGTTTATTCATTTGTTAATTTGACATTATTCATTAGTAGGGTCACTAAGGGCTACATCTGCAAAAACACCTACACTCTGGCAATTTAGATACCCAAGATCAAGATCAAAATCCTCAAAACCCCTGCTCAGCTGCCACCTAATCCTGGAGGCACCTAAATCTCACAGGTACTGTGGCAGAGTACCTTCAGTGCCTGGCACTTTAAGGTTTGAAAGCAGGCAGCAGGGGTTGGGCTAGGTATGGGCTAGCCTTAATCAGGTGGTCACATGACCCCAGGAGGGCCCTGGGATTGGCGGAGGGGGCAGAGCAGCCTCCATTTTAACCCAGGTCCTCAGAGCTGGGGCAGCAGTCTGCTGCTGACAGCTGGAATAATACCATGCAGCTGAGCTTCTGCTCAGAACATCCTTGGAGGTAAGGGCAGGAGCTATGGGGATGGCAGGAGGTTCCTGGTCCTTGGGTATGACTGGAAACTACACCCTGCTGGAGAAAGATGGCCTGGTGGGACTGCCCATGTCAAGGTAGCTCCCCAGAAATGTCAAGCCAGTTGCCTCCCCAGTGGAAGGTGGGTAGGGGCACCTTAAAACCCCAGCCCCCACATCCTAGTGGGTTACCCCAAGGTAGGGACAGACATGGGGCCAGGCACAACTAGAGAGAGGCACTTGAGCCTATAGAGTGAAAGACCCTGAAGACATAGGGCAGGTACACTTAGTGAGAGGCACCTGAGCCCATAGGGTGAAAGACCCCAGTGTTAGGGGGACCAGGCACTCTTAGGAGAGGCACCTGAGCCCCATAGGGTGAAAGGCCCCAGTGAGGAGGCAGACACAGAGTGGACCCAGTGAGGGGGAAGAAATACATGGAGGACCACACAGAGTAGGGTGCACAGTCGACCTAAAATGCTGTGCCAGCAGCTCAGTTCACCCCAGAGTAAGGCATAAGGCTGTTGGTCACATAGAGTAGGGTCTCAGAGATGACGGCCTGAAGTGCTGCATGTACCCTAGGTGGAGAGTGAGTAGGGAAGCCAGAAATGCTGCATGGAGTAGGGCCCAAGGGAGACCCGAAGTGCTGCATGGAGTAAGGCAGGTTGGGAGTGGCCCGGGCAGGGGCAGTATGCGAGAGAACCAGTGAGAGTGGGTGGAGTGCAAGAGGTCCTGTGAGGGAGGGTGGTGTGAAAGGGTCCTGGTGAAGGACAGAGTATGTATGTCAGATGTCAGAAGGCCTACAAGGGGTAGAGTTTGGCCCAGCCATGAACCGGAGTGATCATCAATGATGTTGTCATCTGTGAGGCATGGGACATGGTGAGGGACGGTTGGAGCCATGTATAATGCCATTATCACCAGGGCAAGTAAATGGGCAGCCTCCCGCCTGATTGACATCTTAGTTATAACCATCAAGACATGGCAGAAGAGCAGTTAGCCCAGAGACAGGCAGGGAAGCCAATATTGCGACCTGGCCCTGAGCTGACCCCCTATCAGGGTCAGCTTAGGTACCTATCAGGTACCTAAAGTTCCACTTCTGGATATGCACCCAATCAGTCACCTCTGAGGAGATAAAGACCTGGCTTATATCTAAGTTCCATCAAAACCTACCTGTGTTGCCTAAGAAGCTTGGGGTATGTTATCGGCATACCTGACAGATCAATTACCACACAGTTGTGCGGTTAGAGCATAGAACCAAGATGGCAGAGATCTAGGTTCAATATCCTCAGTGTCTGAGGAGGTTTAAGCCTACACCAGTGCTTCAACAACCAGGCTATAGGCAAGGGCGGGGAGAGGTACTATCACTCTCTCCTGTTGAAGCTGTTTTACTTCTCATGGAACAATTTAAGAGTTATTGGACCAGAGAGAGAACATGAAGTAGTCTAGAGGTTAAGAGAGACACTGGGGAAAGAGGAGTCCTGGGTTCCAGACTAGTTCAGAAGAGACTGAAACCCAGGTGTTGTAGGAGAGTGCCCAGACAACAAATCAAAGTCAGGCTCACACTTGTTCTCTCATGTCTCATTGGCCCAGTTCATTTCTTTTAACTTTCTATGTGTAGAGCAATTTCATCGGGAAGGTCTAGCACCTGAGGTTATCCTAGCATAGCTTAAAGGTTGGTGAATATGGCAATCTCCTAGGAGAAATAATTAAAAAGCGCCTCAGCAGTGGAGGGAATTGGATCCATGTTTCTGAATTACTGGTCTAAAACAGTGGCGCTCTAACTTTTTAGACTTAAGGCATCCCCCAATACACCCAAGGCACTCATTGGAAAATGTCAGCTCTGTTTTCTCTCAATTTTTTACTACAAAAAAACAATAGAACAATTCTTCTGTTGCCAAATCTCAAAAATACCCCAACAGGTCAGAATGTTTCTTAACACTATGGATTCCTACTTGAAGTCTCTGGTTTTATATTGTGAATTGTGGTTGCACATATAGCAGTGCTAACATTGCATGGCACCCCACAACACTCTTGGAAGGATTTCAAGGCACCCCAGGGTGCCATGACATTCTGGTTGAGAATTATTTGTCTAAAAACAGAACAAACATCTAAAACAAGGGCATTGCTTTGAAAGATTGTAGTACCCCGGTCAGTGTTTTCAAAGAAAGAAAACCAGCTCCTACTGCTGTAAGATAGTTGTAGGCTAGGAAAATCACTGCCTAAATGTAAACCAGAGTGATGAGTGATTCAGTGCCTATGCTCCTCTGTGCATCCAGGCTTAAGAATCTATTTTGAGTGGAGAATACTGAATCAGAGTAGCTACCACCAAACCAGGACTGCACTCAAGATGCTCCACTTTACAGCAGTGAAGCATATCTACAGTGAAGGTTTATGGTTATTTTAATATGTAAAAACCCAGTGCAAAAATCCATAGCTTAGACAGGCACTACTATTCTTTAATTGTTATAATATTAACGTACAAAATAACTTTGCAAAATTTAGTGCTGAAAAGAAATCTAAACACAACATGTACTGGTGACTGAATGGCAAACAATGATTTTTGTCCTTCAACAATAAGTTATTGCCACAGCACATGTAAACAAAGAGTCTGAAGATCTCTGAATACTGTTACCTTGACACGCAGCCTTCCATCAACTGCTATTCAGATGGGAAGAGCAGTCCCAGAATTACTGAGTTGTGCTGTTTAGACTAACCAACTAACCAACTTTCACATGTTTTCTCTCAGAGACAGAAATCCCTGAGTCATTATCATTGTTATTGCTACCTTTTGTCTTACCTAGCCTCATTAGAAGGATTAGACTAATCAGCAAGGGGCATACATTTAATTGGGACATAATTTAATTCACTGATTTTGTTCAATTTTGACTCCTGACCACTGACATTTTTGCCTCTCTAGCTATACAAAGAGGCATTTGGCTTTATTTAGCTCTCCTGATTACAATGTCTGCTCTTAAAATGGCAGCATTTGCCTTTAATTTCAAAGACCAGACATGCATATGTTTTAATCCTTCCCATCAGCCTAAACTCTTCAGAGTAATACTCAGGTGCTTATCATCTTGATGGCTAATAACCTCCACACTCCCTGACAAAGAAAGTTAAATGTTGCTTAAGACATGTTACAATGAGGCAGAGGGCACCAAGTACTGGACACTAACACCAAGTTGGGTAGATTTGCAGATAGTCAGAAAGGTAGAGCTAAGATTCGAGAAATAGTCTGCAATCAATCAGGTAAGATTCAACAAGGATAAGTGTTAGGCCCTGCACTTAGGATGTAATAAATGCATGCACAAATACAGACTGGAAAATGACTGGCTAAGCAGCAGTACTGCAGAGAAGGACCTAGGGATTACAGTAGACCATAAATAGAATACAAGCCAATAGTATGTTCTTGTTGGAAAAATAGCTATCAGCACACTGATGGATTACCAAGTGTCACTTGCAAATCAAAGGAAATGATTCTTCTACTCTATTCAGCACTGATGAGACTTCACCTGAACTAAATTGAGATGGTCTAAAAGTCCAAGACTGAATTGAGTCAATCTTCTCAGGGTAATCTAAACCAGGGGTCAGCAATGTTTTTGGGCAGAGTGCCAAAAACACCCACAACCTTGATTGTAAGATGTTGGTGTGCCAGGGGAGGACGGCAGGACCCAAACCTTGTCGTGGCAGGGCAGCGCCAGTCCCTTCCCGAGGTGCATATGTCAAGCAAAATGCCTTCATGTGCCACACGCTGGCACATATTGCCTAGGTGGTCTAAGCTGCATTGATTGAACTGATAAGCAGGTGAACAGACATTCACTTTTGATTCTGGACATGCAGCCACATGCCTGCAATAGGTGAGGTCAGAAGCTGGGGGGTGCTAGAGCACACCTCTCTCCTCAGCTGAAACAGACAGCTTGGGCCTCCCCACTCTGAGAAGTGGGGTTTGCATGAGAGGTGCAAGGTATCCTGGGATGCTGGGGGACTGTGAGTTAACTTGAATCTGGAGGTGATTTGGAACAAGTTCAATAAGCTGATTTAACCGAAATCAGTTAAAGCTGATAGTATATCCATCCTGGTTTATCTTGACTCGGTTTCAGCCATTTTGAAAGTGGCTTATGTGCACTGAACTTCTCTTGTGTTACAGATTTGAACCAATTTCCAATCACTTACACCAGTTTATGTGTAATTTCTGTCCCTAGCCCTGAAGTACTGTGTCCAGTTTTGGGCCCCATATTACAAAAAAAGATGTGGACTGATTGGAAAGAGTCTAGAACAGTACAACAAAGATAATGAGGGGCCTGGGAAGCATGATTTACAGGGAAAGGCTGAAAACACTAGGATTATTTAGTCTGAGGAAGAGGCTGAGAGGGGATTTGACAACAGTCTTCAAATACCTGGGGGATGAAAATACATTGTTCTCTTTGGCCACTAGGGAACAGGACTAAGAGCAATGGTCTCAAATTTTAGCAGGAGAAATTTAGGTTGGAGATTAGGAGGAACTTTGACTATGAAAGTGGTCAAGCATTAGTACAGGCTACCTAGAGAAACTGTGGAATCTCCATCCGTAGAATTTTTTAAAAGCAGGTTAGACAGACATTTGGCTGGGACAGTTTACTTAGGAATGAGCCTAACTTGAGCAGGGGGCTGGACTAGATGACCTAATAATGTTCCTTCCAGCATATATTCCTATGATCTTACGGTACCAGGAGGTAACTAGAATAACTATGACAAGGAGTTGTATCTTTCTAAAAATAAAAAGAATTTTTAAAAATAAAAAGAATAAGACTCGCGTCTGAGATTATTATAGCACATTTCATCTAAGGACCCCAAGACATTTGTAAACTTTAGAAACTGGGTAAAGGAAGAACTGAATTTGTCACTGAAATGCAGCCAACTGTCCTACAGAATAAGCACAAAAATGAAAAACCATTGAAAGGAACACAGCATTGTTACCAAACAAAACTACAGTTCCTCCCACCAAAGATGTAGAAGAACTTGACCAGAACGCTCTGGATATCAGACCTCAAAGATAAAATAAGCAAAAAGCCATACAGTATTTAATGGTTTCAAGTGATCTACCCATTTGTCTTCCATGCTAGTCCAAAGATATTTCTCTACCAACCTAGTGTTCTTTAATTGGTATTGACACCAAGGAAAGAGTGCCACCTACTGACCTACCAGCAATATTTCTTATAGCACATCAATTTTTCTTGCTGGTCTCCCATCAAGGTACTAGGCTTGCTGCCCTCATTAGCATATGAAATGAAACCTACAGGGCTGATACTACAAGTATTTCATAAGAGAGGGAATTGATCATGCAGGTTAAGTATCAGATAACACTGACTGTGGCTGAAGACCCAGCCCTCTGGGCAAAATCCTGACATCCCTTGTTCTTCCCATTCATGTCAATAGGAGAGTCACCTGAGTAAGGGGCATTGGCTATGGCTCTTTGGATTTATATACTTAAGGAACATACTGTCATTTTGACCATTCCACTTTCCCCAATGTTGTTAAAGGAATGAACAAGATTTGGCACCAAGTAAAGGACACGCTTCAAATCTGCTCCTCTGTTTATTCTTCCAGGCCAGGTCCAGACATTACACTTTTTTTGTATAAGTGATCGGTAGGGATCTCTAGAATTTGTGCCAGAAGTGCCAGTGGCTTCTTTAATCTTGGAGTTTCCTCAGAACATCCCCCTGCTGCTGATTAGCAGAGGGGTCCTGTTGCTTGCCTCTTGCTGCCTGCACTTGATGGCCAGGAGGTGAAAACCACAGCATATTTAAAACTCCTTCCTGGCATACATAGACTGGTTTAAAAATGGGGGAACCCAGTCTAAGATTTGCCCCTCCCCATCAGAGGGTGAATGTGTGTCCTGTTCACTATCAGTCTAAACTATGCCACTTATAGAAAACTGCTCAACTTAGATCGATCTGCCTCAAGCTTTTTGAATGTCTGTACCTAGCCTCATCTGCACTATTTCATCTCATGAACTTCCTCGCACTGAAGTTAAGAAACAGCAAGAGTGATATCTTGATTCCTAACGCATGCTGATTATTCAGGTCAAAGGACCTACAGCAATCAAGACATTGCTTGTGACAAGTGATGGAACAGTGGATATCTCTCTCCAGAGATAGTAAATGTGAAGACAGCTGAAAAGCAGGAGCCAACACTAGAAGAAATTAATGAGTAACTAAATGATTTAACAAGTACCGTGTCCTTATTTGACTGGAAATTAGATGAATTAACCTAAAAAGAATAATGCACTGACAAGACAGAAGAACAACTACATAAACATATCACAAGTCAGTGGTGTAGGGGAAGGAAAAAGACAATCTGTACTTTAACATCCCAATAGAAAAGGTTACAATTCACACAGAAGTTGTTTCCTGAAGATGACAGACAGGAAAAAGGAAGCTAGTATACAACTATCATCTAAAAGATAGCCAGTGTACCTGTTTGGTTTCAGCACAGGAGGGTTCTAGCGTGGTAAAGCAACAAATGATTTGACACCAGGATAGTCTACCCAAGCTACCAGCAGAAGAACTGTTGCTCTAAGCTTATTGGCTTTGCAGAGGGGGAAAAAATGAATTTTTGCTTATCAGGCCTGGAGTGCAGTACAATGATCAGAGCCAGAGTTCAAGGTCAGCAGCTGGGCCAAACTGCAAAAGCCAAAGCCAGAAGCAGGAACCATGATGCCAGGCAGAGGTCACTCCAAATACAATCCAAGGATCAGGAGTCTAAGATAGGGGTCCACAGAGCACACTGAGCAGTCTACTGTGCTCCTCTATAAGGCTCTGGCCCTTAAATAGCTAAACTGCCTCCTGCTCCTTGTGAGGCATGGACCAAAGAGAACCAGGAGTCTGAAAAACAAGCAGGCCACTGGTGTGTTAGGCTGAATCATTTTGCCTGAGGTCAACACAAAAGGTTTTAGGGGAGGCAGAACACATGGAGGGGGGGTGATCTTTCAAGTCATATTCCCCCTGCAATAAAATGAATGAAATGCATCTGGCTTTCATGGGCAAACAAGCTGAAGTATAGACACACAGCACTCAGCAAAGTCAAAGGAAATGCATAGAGGGAAATAGTGCTTACCAGGGAACCATGAATCTGCAGAAAAATCACTGAAGAGCAACAGCACTATCATGCCTATCAGTAATTATCTTTGCAGGCTGTTTTGCAAACATTCTGTTGCTCTCATGGGCTCCAGCAGGAGCTGCAGCCACAATATAAGGTGACCACTTAGGTAGTGGCTTTTCCCATTGTTTGTTGTTTAAACAGCGAACTGTGCCTGCTGATAAAGGCAATGTGATATACTCTGAGTAAAGCTTTCTCAATTATTTTAATAGGCTCACCTTTTTCTTGGTGGTTTATTCTTTGATTGACTACCCAAAATCATTCTAAGGCAATACATCCAGATTTCTTGAAAACTTAATTGTGATTCAAAGAAAAGGTGTTTTAGACAATTTTCATTTCCACCCCAAAGGTAAATGAAGTCTAGCTAGCTAACTTAATATCCTGTAAGGGTTTATATCAGGCTTACCACAAAAAATAAAAATTGTTTTGTGCTGCCCTGGTGAATTAAAAAATTGTTTCATTTTTCAGCCTTGTTGAGTCAGAGCGACCCAGTAAGAATGAGCCTATAGCCTGATGGGTGGGGTTCTCACCTGTGAAGGAGACAACTGTGTCCCTTGCTCCATTGAATATTAAGTTTCCTATAAGTTTCCCTATATACAATGGAACAGCTTCATCGGGGCACCCAAGCCCAGCAGATATTTTATTTTAATATTTATATAATCCAAGTACCAATTCAGTTCAAAATTCTATTGAGCAAACATCAATACCCATGAAGATCTATAAAACTACAATCAGGCCAGTATCCTCCATCCCAGGCTTGGGAGTTTAGATACCCCCCATATCCAGGCAGATAGACTACATGCAAGTCCCAAGCCTAGAGGCTTGGGAGTTCAGATGCCCTGAGTCACTCTTGATCTCACTGTCAAACTGCTGCCAATGGTCCAGATCTGTGATCCAGATAAAATTGCTTGGTGCTCCAAATCCAGTTGTCAAACCTTAAATGGTTCACTCACAACAGTAGGGGCCAACCTTTCGGGCAGGCATGCCACAAATTAGCTCCACATCTTCCCCAAGTGCCACTCCAGTCCCCTTCCCCTGTCCAATATACTCTGCTTTCTGCTTCCTGACCTATCTACCACTGGGCTTCTTGTCACCTCCTGATCTGCTGTGTGCCATGCACAGAAGCTGCCCATGCCACTTGTGGCATGCATGCTGAAAGTTGACCATCCCTGACTTAGATATTCCAGGGTTCTTTTTTTTTTCATTTTTATGTCAGCCAAACCTATTCATGGAGTTAGTTTTTAAATGGATTTCCGTGGCCAAAAAAAGAACAGACTAGACTTGCTGGAAAAATTTTGCCCAGCTCTATTTCGGTCAAGGTTTTCCAAAGCACTTTACAAACACTCACTATACCTTCTGTCACACTGTGAGATAGGGAAGGGATACACAAAAATCATGAAATAAAGCCTTCTCTGCAGAGCGATAAACCATCTGTTTCAACATTACATTACTCAGCACTACCTAAGGATGAACCTCACTCCTGTCCAGAAGCCCTCAAAATAAGGTGTACGTAAAACTTCAGGGGCTACTTAGCACTTTGGCTGGCCACCATGTGGAGATGTATTTACCTCAAGAGTTCTGGCTTTACCTCTAAAACTGTAGGGAGAATATAAGCAAACAGAGCATCACTTGTACTAACAAAGACTTCTTTGAAATAAGTGTGTGCTGAACATTCCTCTTGAACCTACCTGTTGGGGTTTTATTCACATAAGTGGCCTTGGAGTATATGACACATGCTGGTGAAGATATTCCATGCTTTGTCTCTTTAGTGCTTTGTATGCATGGCATTAAATAATGTGTATTTTATGTACTTGCTCTGAAGAATTATTTCTTCCAATTCCATTTGAGTGTTTAGGTGGCACCAAGCAGACACAGAAGACACAAAAGTACAATATGCATATGGGAGCTCATGTCAGAAAAGAGAGATTAATAATTTTGTGGTAGACCCGTGCTCACCGTGTTGCTGCTGGCCTGCTCTGTCCACTTCAGCGTGTTGCACCAGGGTCTACTGGTCTGCCATGACTTAATGTTACTTGAGGTTCCACTGGAGGATGTTGTTCAGTGTTTTCCAAACCCTGGGCGCCTCAGCTGGTGCTTCTTCTGTGGGGCCCCCTACCTCCCCTTCACCCCATCCCTTTCCACTTGTGTGTCTGGCTTGAGCCTCAGCAGGATCTGGACATGCTGCGGGCACTGTCTTCTCCTCCTGGGCAGTTTGTCTCTGCCCCGCTTACCCAGCTGGTGGTACAGGTATCTCCAATCAGAAAATGAACAACTTAACAATACTAGAACAGGGAAATGATGCTCACTGCATAAGGCACCTCTTTTGGGCACCTCCTCCCCTACATGTCAAGTACACTGTGCGCCTGTCGCAACACTCCTGCATCGGGGCTATGACCCTAAGAGCACTGAGCTCTGGACCACCTGGCCCCTGACTATGTCTGATAACACCCTATGGGACAACTTCCCACACCCTGGCTTCCCCTAGGGGCCTGGAAAGTGTGGACAGACATTGCCCAACCGTGGATCTCAAGGCCTGAAGGTGTATTCATAGTTTATTGGTGTGGTGGGTTCTGTAGCCCAGCTCCCTGGTGGGTTCGCTTCAATGGTGGGACTTGCCAGTGCATCTTGGGCTGCCTTCATCCTGCCCCAGCCACCCTGTGTGTACCTGTGGGCCATGTCCAGCACCAGTGTGGTCCTGGTGGGTTCTGAGTCCCTGGCTCTTTGGGCAACTGCCCCTCTGCTGGAGCCCAGGTTCTTTCTTGCCTCAGTCTGGTCTGCATGGGCCACCTCTGGTTTGGGTGGACTCCATGCCTTTAGGAGATGAGGGCTCAGATGCAGTGGGGAAACCCCTGCCACAGTTGGAGCTGCCATGCTGCCTGGGGGTCCATTGCTTGTGGCTCCACCAGCCCATGCCGACTTCAGGGAAGGTGCTGTGGGTGGTCCCTCCTTCCTGCTCCCCTCAGTGTGTGTTGGGATGGCACTTTTTGTCCTGGGAGCTTTGGGGAGCCAGACCAATCCACAGCCCCGCTTCAGGCTGTGGGGTGCTGGAGCAGTCACGTGCAGACTGGCCACCTGGAGCCCAGTGGTACAGTGAGTAGGGTACAGACTTTACACAAATTTGTTTTAATATAATCAGGTAGCCTAGCTTTGCTGGCATCTTTGTTTACACAGAAAAAGATCACCGATCTTTTAAATGTAGATCTAATTTTTGGTATAACAACCTGTAAATAAGAACAAGGAGCAATGGTCTCAAGTTGCAGCAATGGAGGTTTAGGTTGGATATTAGGAAAAACTCTCTCATGAGGAGGGTTGTAAAGCACTAGACCAAGTTACCTAGAGAGGTGGTGGAATCTCCATCTTTGGAGGTTAAGGCCTGGCCTGGCAAAGCCCTGGCTGAAATGATCTAGTTGGGGATAGTCCTCCTTTGTACAGCCACTGTTTGTGCTATTTGTCTTAGAGATAAAGACCGCATTATAAACTCCAGGGCCCTTAATATAGCACTTTTGACAAGCATTTAGTTCACAGAACTAAATATCAGTATCTACATAGGTCTATAGATATAAACATTTCCTTATACTTTCTAGACTTTCATCCTTTTGACCAGTGTTTCTCAACCTGTGGGATGTTACCCAAAAGTAGGATGCAACAATATATGAAAGGGTCATGAACAAACTTTAAAAATGGATTCTCTGTTAAAGGAGAAAAACGTGGGAAACCATGGCTTTTCCCCTGCAGGCTAGCAGAATGCCAGCCTGTAAGGGGCTGTTTAAGGCCTCCCCTGCCTCACACATTGCGGGGCAGGGGCCAAGGGGTCAGAGGACAGTGGGTTGGGATGGAGGGGCACTGGGTCTGGACTGATCATTAACGTTTACAAATGGGTCCTGGTACAAAAAGGGTTAACAACCACTGCTTTGACTACAAGCTTTGAAAACTTCACACTTCTTTCTGCTTGCCTTCCACTGCACAGTCTCCTTATCCATTCAACCAAGCAAAGTGGCTTATGCTTTTTTTTTCCCCAGTTACACTACACAGACTGGCATCTATCTCAGTAGAAAGGGTTTACATACAATCCATGGACCACTTGGAACTCCAAGTAAGACTCAGATGATGCACAGACCTTGCACTGGCCCTGTAGACATATGAAACTCCTTAGTGATGGAGTACTGGGTGAAGAGAATAAAAAGTTACTTCTAAACATTCAATGAAATTTAAATGGAATTTCAAGCATTAATCTTACAGTAATGAAGGCTGTCTATGAAGCTGGGAGATAATGCTGCCAGTGAGGGGGTGAGATTCTAACTATGGAAATTCCCTAGTCTCCAAGCTGGGGTTGGGAAAACCTGCACACCGGTATTTATTTTCGTAATAAATGTCAGGGGTCTTGCAAGGAAAACCGAAAAGAATACAATATTTTAAAATACACTTGACATTTCCAAAAAGAATGTTCTATTTACTGAAAAACAGAACTCACAAAATCTAGAATCGATTGGGTGGGGGGGAGGTTAACCTAGGGGCTGATTGGAATTTATGAAGCGAAGAAAATATCATAAGGCAAATCAACAGGAAAAAGAGTGAGTAATGAACTGCAAAGTTAACAGCAAAATTACCCATTCATTTGGTAGAGCAAGAATTCTGTTAATTAAACTTTTATAGCTCTTATTGCTCAACATATTAAAGGCTAGAGACAACAGCTGTTGAAAGGGAGGGGGTAAGAATGGTCATATACAGGTTGGAGTCCTCAGAAGAATTCTGGCAGACTATGCCATCTCTGATGCGTGCACACTGGCCTCTGGCCTCCCTCCCACACCAGCCTTGGCTTTGCTAGTTTGTACAGGTGGTTTAGCAGAGCCATGGCTTTGGGATCACCAGTCTTTTGTAGAGAAGGGGAGTCTGATGCCACTGGACAACTTTATACTAGGGCAATGCCTGCAATCTCTGCTGCCAGTTAGAGTTTACCTCCAACAGTTTGCAGAGGGAAGGCTTTTCCTCACATTCCCCTTTCCTCAAAATCAATTATTTGGATCGAAAAAAACAAATATGAGTTATTAATAACTTGCACTCCTGCTGGCAGACCTGATTTACAACAGCATTCCTTCAGTTTTAGGCTGGTGAAACTGTATCAAGTGCTAGTATAAACCTGGAGGGATGCAGTGGACTACCATGCCAGATTAGTTGCAGCCTCTCTCTGAAGGAAGAACGTTCCTCTTCTGATTCTATGTGATGATTTCTATTGGTATCTTGGGTATATATCCTTTCAGTTTTGTAACATATACACCAAAACTGAAGAAGCCCTGATGATTTCTGTGTGCTCTATGTTGTCCTCTTCCCTAGACTACAGTTGCATTAGTCTTCTTCCAGAGCATTATATTCACAGGATCACAAACTCTTGTCAGGTATTGTCACTTGTGTTCATATCCTGCAGCCTTAGTGTGATGGCTGTAAGTGTAGTAGGGCTTGCTACCACTGCCCTGAGCTCATCTGCCTATGGGCGGCGACAAGGTAGACCTCAGCTTTGGATCACCTGGTCTCCCAGGAAGTTGGTCTTATGTTTTCTCACCTGCCACGACTTCAATGAAATATATTCCCAGGAGGCACTGCCCACGGTGATCCTGCCTGGTCTCGATCCCTGTTTCTTCTGTGGCACTCCAAACCTCCTCTTTACTCCAGCCTAGCCTCTCCAGATGGTACTCACAAAATCCTTCTGCAGCCAGTGCTTCCTGTTGTGGTATTATTTGGCTCTCTACCCCCAGGGTGACCTTTGGTCTCGATTAGGTACACCCTTCCAGGGCTGTTCTTGCCCCGTGCTCAAATCTCAAAATGAAAAGGCAAAAAAAACCCAAGGAAAACCCTGGCTGCTCTCAGCCTCCTTGTTGGGCTCAGTCCATGTCCCCTTTTACCCGGGATCTGGTTCTCAAAATCCCAATTGCAATGATGAAGAAAGTCCCTTAGTCCAGTCGTTGTTATGCGCCAGCCTGCCCTGCACCTCTATGAACATTTATAGTCTCCTTGGGGTCTCCCCCATGTGCAGGACGGCTCTACCTGTAACTGTAGTTCCCCTCAGGCCCTCCTTCGGAAACTCCACTCTGGAGATTATCATAGGCCTTGTGGATTCCCTCTCTCCGGATCCTCAGCTGTGGCTCCGCTCCGGAGATTATCACCAGCCATGTGTGTGAAGGCCTCCGCCTGCCTCCTGCTCAGGTTCAGTCCCCCAGCGTTCCTCTGGCAAGTTCTGCAGCCCTTGCCTGCTGGGACGCTCAGCCCCTGGTCCTCTCCTTGCGACCTGCAGGGAACTGACCCCTCTCTGCCCCTCTCTGGGGCCAGAAATACCTTTGGGCAGCCTCCCTCCTCCAATCCTGAGCAAGATGCTGCTCCGGAAGTGTGGTAAGTATTTTCCTTCCCTTCCAGTCTCCAGCTGCAGCCCTGCCAGCCCTCTATGCTGTGAGTTTTATTTCACTCCTTCACACTTAGCCACTGAACTAAGCAAGTGGTGACTCCACCTTAGGACTGTAAATACTTGAGTCATTCAGTACTGTTTGTCGAACTGTCTCCTACTGGGTGCGCCTACGTGTTCATTAATGTGCCGTAATTACAGAGCATTAAGTTTACTACCTGTAATGACATTACCTGTCATTACAGGTACTAAACTTAATGTGCCATAATCAATGCTTCTGCACATTACACAGATTAATGGATTTTGGGGGGTTTATTAGACTAAATCTACTGTGCGTTAGCACAGGCTTTGCATTGTGTCTCATGTAGACACGTCCACTGACAACAGTTTGTGTTGCTGTGTAAGGTAAATCCATTAGTTTATCAGCTCAGCTTTTTGTTGCACTCTGAGCAACTTCCATGGCTGGATCTTGGTTCCTGCTTCTCCTCTGCTCTGCACTTGGGTTTCTGAAAAGGAATGTAAAGTGCAGAGCTAGGGTTGTGCAAAAAAACAAACACACAAAAAAACAGGCCAAATAGTAGCAACCGTAGCAGCTGTAATCCTAAAATACAGTGTGCAGCATTAAAAGAGCAAGTGGAGGTGGGCTAGGGACTCTCATAGTGGTCTGACTGACATACATAGAGGTACAGAGAACAAGAGGGGACACAGGCAATATTGCATCCACGACTCACAAATCATTTCACAAAGGCAGGTGAATGCCATTTTACTTGTAAGGAAAACAAAACACAGAAACAAGAGCTACTCCATGCCACACAATGGGTAGAGCTGGGTATAGAGAACAGGCCTTCCAAGTCAAAGGTTAGTGCTGTATCCACTGGTCCATACTGTTACATCTTAGCATCTGCTAAATATCTATTTAAGCAGATGACCTCATTTCCCATAGCGACTGGGTGTTGAGCATCTTTCATATAAACCATATCTTTAAAAACTAACTGAAAACCTGAGGCAAAGGACTTGAATGCATGTGCAGTTCATGAGATGTCAATGGGAAGATCTAAACATGCAGGAGAGAAGTGTTTCTCAAAAGTGTTTCTCAAAAGAGAAGTGGTTCCAGATGGGAGGCAGGGTTGTATCTGAGAATGCTCCTTCTGCCCAAGAAGAAACACTCTGTCTTTGAGACATTTAGCTGAAGGAAGAAAAGAGGGAGCAATAAGTTTATTTCACTAAAACAGACTTTTTGGTTGTAGCTGTGTTGGTCTAAGGACATAGGCAGGGTTTGAGGAGCTGTGATATATTTTATTAGACCAACTGAGTAGTTGGGGAAAAGTTCTTAGCAAGCATTTGCATGAAGTCACCCTTCTTCAGCCATAAGGGGTCTCTGCTGGTCTGAGACTTCAAGGAATGAGAAAAGCTAAAAGTGTGGCAGGATGTCAGTGAGAATGTAAATAGGTAGAAATTAGAACGACAAAAGGTAAAGCAGGGAAGGGACGGGAAGAAAGCAGGGGCGGGGGGGGGAAGGCTAAAGGGAGCCATTGCAGTGATAGAATAAAAGGGAGAAAAGAGGCTGTCTGTGAAAAAGGAAATAGGTGGAGATCAGGAAAACAGAAATGAGAGAAGCTAAAAGTATGACAGGATGTCAGTGAAAATATAAATAGGCAAAAATTAGAAAAACAAAAGGTAAAGCAGGGAAGGAATGGGGAAGAAAACAGGGGGGAAAAGGCCAAAGGGAAACACTACAGAGGTAATTATACAAGGTAAAAAAGAGGCTCTCAATGAAAAAGGAAATATTGGAAATCAGGAAGACAAAGGGCAGAAAAGTAGGGGAGGGGAAGAGAGAAAAGGTGGGGGAAAAGAAGAATGTAAGAGGTCAGGGCAGGCAGGTACCTGGTGAATCAGATGTCAGGCAGGTTGTAATGTGTCACAAATCCAATCTCTATATTGAATCCATGATTTTTTGTATCCAGAAGATGTATGAAGTGAAGTTCATAGGCTTGTGAAAGGAGTTTTGTAAATTCCCTTTGGGATTAGAAATGTAAGATTGGAGAGGGAGTGATTGTCCTAGGAGAAGTGTCCCCCCACAGTTGGTTGGGTATTCGTGTCTTGGATAGAGTTTTGGTGTGTGTACATTCTGGTGCGCAGTGGTTGTTTGGTTTCTCTTACATTTTTTCCATCAGGGCATTTGGTGCACTGGATGAGATATATAACATTTCTTGAGGTGCAAGTGTAAGAACCAAGAATGCTGATGGTTCTGTTGTGGGGTGTGGTTATTGTGGGGGTGGTGATGTGTAGGAAGGTTTTGCATTTCTTGTCCTGGCATAGTCTGGATCCATTGGGTAGGGTTTGGGTCATAGGGAGTTTGCCTTTGGTGATGAGGTTAGCGAGGTTTGATGCTTGTTTAAAGGCTAGGATGGGTGTTTCTGGAAAGATGTCTTTAAGAATGGGGTCTTCTTCTAGTATGGATTGTAATTGTTCAAGGATTTTCCACGTAGGTTCCAGGGAAGGGTGATGTCATAACTAGTGGCCTGCGATTGGTGGGGATTTTCTTTTTGTATTGCAGCAAATCTTCACTTGGTACCTGGGTGTCTCTTTCAAAAGTGTGATCTATCTCTAGAGGAGTGTCCTTGTTGGCTGAAGGCCCTTCTGAGATTTGTGAGATGGTGATCATGGGTATTCTCCTTGCTGCAAATCTAGTGGTATTGGAAAGTTTGGCTGTCAATTACAGCTTTCTTGGTGTGTTTAGGGTGATTGCTGGTTCTTTGTAGATATGTATGTTGGTCTGTGGATTTCTTATATATGGTGGTTTGAATTTTACCATCGTGGATATTGATCATGGTATCCAAAAAGGAAATACTGGTGTTAAGCATATTCAAGCGATAGTCTGATGGAGGGATGATGATTGTTGAATTTTTGGTGGAAATCAGAGACTGCAGGGTTTCAGTCCAAATGATGAAGATGTCATTATGTATCTCAGGTATAGTAAGGGTTTTATGGTGCAATTCTTGAGGAAGTCTTCTTCTAGGTGGACCATAAAAAGGTTGGCATATTGTGGGGCCATTTTGGTGCCTATAGCTGTGCCCATAGTCTGGAGGAAGTGTTGGTTGTTGAAACTGAAGTTGTTGTGTATGAGGATGAAATATATGAGTTCAGTAACATCATGAGGTCTGTATTCTGAGTTGTAATCTTGCTCTTGTATATATGAGGGGCAGGCTTGGATGCCATCCTAATGTGGGATGTTGGTGTATAAGCTAGTGACATCTATCGTGGCTAGGAGGGTATTGCTGGGAAAGCAGTCTATGTTTTTGAGTTTTTGCAGGAAGTCATTATTTCTACCTATTTACATTCTCACTGACATCCTGCCACACTTTTAGCTTCTCTCATTCCTTGGAGCCTCAGACCAGCAGAGACTCCCTATGCCTGAAGAAGGGTGACTGTGCCCAAAAGCTTGCTAATAACTTTTTTCCAACTACTCAGTTGGTTTAATAAAAGATATCACATCTACTCAAAGAACCTTGCCTGCCTTTTACTAAGACAGGCAGAAAAGATGAACAGACAAGAGTCAATAGCTACAAAAGGGTCAGGATTATCAAGTCTGGCATAAGAATATTTGTTAAAATTACAGGCAGAAATTAGGTGACAGAAAGGAAATAAAAGGAGCAGAGTGACAAAAAAATTGAACCAATTAGAGGTGGAAAGGGGAACATTTATGGAAAGAGTTTCCAACAGCACACAGCTTTGACTGAGCTCTGTTCAGTGAGTGAAAGGCCAAGGCCAAGTCCTTTTGAAAACCCCAGCCTACATATTTCTAGAATTAGACTATGAGCAGTTTGCACAGGAACACTGCTATCTCTATTAAATGGAATAACTATGCTAAGGATGTATATTTGGTCCTACATGTTTTATTAATTATCGTGCAAATCACAACACCCTGAAGACTGTGGTCAACACTTTCAAAAATAGAAGCCTAATGTTTGAGTCTTAAGGCCATATGTAGGCATTAAAATAAAGTAGGCAGTTTCCTACTTTAACTACATAAACGTCAATTTGGGAACCAAACTTTAGGCTCCTATTTTAGAAAATCTTGGTCTATAATCACCACCTTAGTTTTGCTTCAAATTCAACTCCACTGTGTTCTGAACACAGCTCTCTGACCCAGCAGCCAGCTGACTGGCTGACTTAAATTTTAGATGAACCACAAGCAAAAATATGGCTAGAGAGAGAAATTACACATAAGCTGGTATAAGTGATCAGAAACTGATGTAAACCAGTAACAGAACAGGAGTTCAGTGCACATAGACAGGTTTCAAAATGGTGAAACCTAAGACCTGGATGGATGTAATATCAGATTTAATCAGTTTAGGTTACACCAGTCTATCAAACTGCTGTCCCAGATCCCTTCCCGACTCACGTTAGGTGATAGTCCCCCAGCATCCTAGGATGCTTTGGGACCCCCAGCTAGGCATGCCTACAGCTCAATGCAGTGGAAGGTCCGCAATGACAGCAGGAGGTTGAGGGCATGTGCCCTGCAGCTAATCAGGGATGGCCTCAGTTTGGCTGGGCTCAGCCACTCTTGGCAATGTCTAGCATGCTAGGAGACATGCGGGAGCGCCCTCCACCTTCTGGCCTCAGCTGGTGTAGGCATCTGCTTTCCACCCTCCACCAAGGGAGGAACATGTGTTCTGTCCTCTCTCAAGCCAATCTATGAAGCTTAGAGAAACCCTCATAGATTGGATCGATTCCTATTTGGGCTTTTTGACTGTCTGTACTTAGCCTCAGTGAACCAGTCGTTGCCTTTTACTGTTCAACAGCTGGGAAGATTAAAATTCAAGCAGAACATTCACACAAACACATTTTGCTTCATTACTTTTAAGTAATAAATAAAAATGGATTTTGAAAGTTCTGCATCCGCTTTCTTCTTTTTATTGCTTTGATATATTAAACTACAGTGGCAGATTTACTAAATATATACTATATATATATATGTATATATATGATATACTAAACAAAGGCAGATTTCTATTCCATTCAGGTTACTTCATTGCGAAATGACTCAATTCAGCAAGCATGTTAGAGATATACACCAAAGACAGTATAATATTGCACCGCTGCCTGGTGCAGAAAGAAAATGTTCACAAATACAGTAGAAACTATATTTAAAACAATTGAATGAGAACCAAAGACTATAGACCAGGTACAAGCAAGCAGAGCTGTGCCACTGGAATCACCTTTCAAAGCATAGCATTCTTCATGGACTATATATTTCACAGCGTCTCTGAAGAAATGTTAAATCAATAAAATACCTAAAGGTTGCCAATGAATCAGACAATGTTATATAAAAAGCCAAGCATTATTGCTGAGGGGCAACGTAAAAGCTGAAGAAATATTTGTCAGGAAAAGGCCATCTATCCTGCTGGAGTCCATTCATATTCTGTCACCTGACATATTCCAGCTCATGCTGGCATGCAGCAACAACAGCAGGTACCGTATATTTCCACTCTCTGCTTCAACAGCTTTTCTTGATGCAGCAGGACACTTAACACAGAGTCATTTTGATTTTTGGAGCTTCTCCCCTTCCTGTCTCTTTTCTTTAATGATATTATGAAAAGACTGGCTAGTGTTGGCAACACAGGAACCAATTAAGATTCTGGATCCATCAGTAAGATCTCAAAGCATCTGTTTGCTAGATTGCACATTTAATATTAAATCTCTGAAGAACAAGTAAATTATTCCTGTCTTGTTACTGTGAAATCAAATCTAAGCACCTTTTCAAGACCTACAATAGACATTTTTTTTTACCCGTTGTAGTGCCTGGGAATGCACAGAGTCTTCTTGAGAACGTCTAATAGAGTATAATGTAATCTTTGCCAAAGCAGACCTTCTTTTTACTGCTGATCCTGCCATGGAGGTTAAGCTATCACTCCTTTAAAAAACAAAAAAAGGGGGATATTTCCCACTTAGTGTTCTTCTTATTTTTGCCTTCTCTTTATTTTGACACCTTAAAGTATATTTTGGGAAGAAACCCATAAGTAGAAGGTGACTGGAGGAGGAGGATGGTGATCCTCCCATGTTTTAGCTCAGTTAATCTCCCATATTTTCAGCTACCCAAGAAATAAAAGATTCAAGTTCTTGGACTCCTTGACCAATAGGAGGTTTGAACCTAAATCTCTCCTGCTTCCCAGCATGGATTTTAGGTCATCTGCAAATTTGGGATTTATGCTTGCATAGGTACACATATAGGGAATAGTGTAACTGCTTGGCCAGAGTGCAGCCTACTTCGAATGCTCAGTAGCTGGGCGGGCACTTGTGCATCTGCACTGCACAGGGAATAAGGTTGCAAACTCTGCATGATTGCCAAAAACAGCAGTTGTGTGGCTGGGTGAGTGCCATTTGAGCATGTATAACAACAGAATTCTGCTCTTCATTCCCAAGAGCAGTAGGAGCTCAGTACCTCTTAAAATAGTTTAAGTCACATGGAACATCTTTGACAAGCTTAGGTCTAGAACTCAATCCTCATGTCTCACAAGCCTGTGTTTAAGCCCTAGACACAGCTCCTACTCTTCTACTAGTTTTATCCATTTCACTCTATAGTCATGTCCAGAGAATAATTATGAATTTCAGAAGCATAACAAATGGAAAATATCCCCAATTTTGGAAACAGATTGTGCCATTTGTCTGTTTACCAAAAATACAAAAGCACTGAGACGTCTTATGACTATGTTCTCATTTAATTGGGTCAGTTTACCTCATGCCATCAGGATGGGCTGGTGCCTCAGCTACATTTATAATGGACCGAGGTCTATTCCAACAGTTTCAAAAAGTACAACTCCTAAGACACTATCCTGAAGTAATACCATACTTATTTTAAACCAATGCTTTTGAGATAGATGGGGTCAAGTTCTCCTTTCAGTTATACCACTGCAACCTCCCTGACCTGAAAAGTTTTCACTAAGGCAGATCTAGCCCAGAATCCACCAGGCTAAGTACAGACAGTCAAAAAGCCAGAGGCAGAATTGATTCAATCTTCACAGGTGGTGTAGATTGAACAGATAAGCAACTGAAAAGACATTCACTTTTGATTCCAGAAATGCAGCCACATGCCTGCAGTAGGCCAGGCCAGAGCTTGCCTATCCAAAAGAATCTCAGACCACCCTGGACTTGTGCTCATCCCATCCCAGCTTATCCCAAACCCTTGCTTATTTTTCCTTAATTGCTTTCATTTTGGATTTTTGACAAAGCTTCACTGAAATTCTGATAAGCTGTATCATAGTTGTTGACTTGCATCCACAGGTGCTTCTCAAGCAAATCCCAGGACATCATTCTCCCATTGTACTCGGCCTTGGTGAGACCGGAGCTAGAGTACTGCATCCAGTTTTGGGCTCCACAATTAAAAAAGGATGTGGAGAAGCTTGAGAGAGTCCAGAGAAGAGCTACGCGCGTGATCAGAGGTCAGGAAAACAGACCTTATGATGAGAAGCCGAGAGCCATGGGACTCTTCAGCCTGGAAAAGCGCAGGCTCAGGGGTGATCTGGTGGCCACCCATAAGTTTATCAGGAGTGCTCACCAGGATCTGGGGGAATGCCTGTTCACCAGAGCGCCCCAAGGGATGACAAGGTTGAACGGTCACAAACTCCTCCATGACCGTTTC
This sequence comes from Alligator sinensis, assembly GCF_000455745.1. Lineage (NCBI taxonomy): Eukaryota > Metazoa > Chordata > Crocodylia > Alligatoridae > Alligator > Alligator sinensis. The sequence goes on from NW_005842429.1 coordinate 366,535, forward strand.
AGGCTGGACATAAGGAAGAACTTCTTTACTGTCTGAGCCCCCAAGGTTTGGAATAGACTGCTGCCGGAGGTGGTTCAAGCACCTAGTTTGAACAACTTTAAGAGACATTTGGGTGTTTATCTTGCTGGGATCCTGTGACCCCAGCTGACTTCCTGCCCCTGGGGCAGGGGGCTGGACTCAATGATCTTCCGAGGTCCCTTCCAGCCCTAATGTCTATGAAATCTATGACTTTTGTCAGACTGACTTCTAATAAGTTCCTTTGAGGAAGCAGCAAAATAAATGATAAATATTAGCAATGCCAGAACCCTTTTCCTATGTTAACCATCCTCTGTAGACTGGGAACAGACATTCAAAAAGCACAAGCCTGAATTGATTCAATTTTTGCAGGTTAGTCTAACCTGCATAGCTTGAACCAATTTGCAAGTGAATAGACATTCACTTTTGATTCTTGAAATGCAGGCACATGCCTGCAGTGGCTCAGGCTAGAAGCCGGGGGGCATTAAAGTGAGCCTTCACTTCCCTTTCGCAGCAGCTACAAGGCTGAAGGGAAGGTGACCTGGGGGGCATGGCCAGGCCCCCTTCCAGGCTGTAAATTATGATTGGGGAGGGTTTAAACTCCCACCCTTGCCTGCAGGGACCCCAGCCAGGGTGTGCTTGGAAAGCAGCCCTTTCCATGCTTGTCCCTGGGGGGAGGGCGGGCATGGCCAGGCACCATCCCAGGCAGCGCCTCAGAAGAAGTGGGGCACGAAGGGGGATTAAACTCCCCTGTCTCCCATCTTGAGCATGGTCATGGGGACCCCAGCTGGGTCTGTCTGGCTTTCCCCCTGCTCATGCAGCAGGGGGCCTAGCCAGAGCCGGCCGGCATGGCCGTGCCATTTGCTTGGGGCTCAGGCTGGGGCTGCGGGGCTGAGTTGGGCTGGCCCATGGGCACTCTGGAGAGCAGGCATAGAGGGACTGGCCCTAGCTGGGCTGTGGGGGTCGAGCCCTTCCCAACTGGCTACAGCTCAGCCTGGGGGCCATGGAAGCTTTGCAACCAGATTGCTGCCAGTTCCATGTGCCCAGGCTAGGAGAGGCTGTCATCAAACTGCAGCGAGCTGGGAAGGGCCTGGCAGGGCCGGCACACAGGTTCCGGCACAGCTGCAGCTGGCCAAGCATTGCACAGTGACAGACAGGGGACGTAACGGTGGTGGCTGCAGACACGCAAGCCCCCACAATGGGTGGCTGCCAGGCTCTGCCCTGCCAGCACCTCTGAGCTGGCACGGGCAGCCTCGAGTATGATTTATCTCATCCCGTGCGGCCGGGCCAAATGACAAGGTACTCACCCACAGCTGCAGTGGCATCACCTCTGTGCCACTGCCCAGCCAGCTGCCACCCATGCTGCCAGGTCAGGCTGTCACAGACCCACAGCCAGCTGGTAAGGGGCCTGCCCCCACCATGCCCTTCCCAGCCAGCTGCGGCTCCATGACAGCCCCAACCAGCCTGGGCACAGGGATCCAGGAGCCAGGAGCAATCCACCCACACAGTTCCCATGGCCCCAACCCAAGCCACAGCTGGCTGGGAAGGGCCCGGCCCCTGCAACCCAGTCTAGGCTGGCCCCTCCACACCCACACTTAGCAGCACCCATGAGCCAGCCTGGCTCAGCCCTGCAGCTCCAGCCTCAGGTGAGGCAAGTGGATAGTGGGGCCATGCTGGCCTGCTGGATCTGGCCATGCCCCTGCCCCTGCCCCTATAGCAGTGACGGAAAGGGGGTTACCCTAACAGGGGCTGCTCCACCCCAGCCAGGCAGACCCTGGCTGTGGTCCCCAGAGGGAGAGGGGAGAGAAGGAGGAATAAATCCCCTCCCTGCCCACATTCCCTTAGGTGGCCAGGCCCAGCCAGCATCTGGCCATCCCCCTGTCCCTGCTCCAGCTACAGACCAGAGAGGCAAGGTGAGCCTTGCTGTCTACAGAAGACAGCACAGCCCAGCCCAGGGCTGAAAAACATGCTGGGATGCTGGGGGACTCTGGTTTAAACTTAAACCAGAAAGGCATCTGGGACACAAGTTGCATAAATTGGTTTGACCCAAATCAGTTAAGTCTGATACTACATTCAATCAGGTTTATCTTAAACCAGTTTTGGCCATTTTGAAAGTGGTTTACATGCACTGAACTCTGTTACAGGTTTAAACCAGTTTCTGATCACTTAAAACAGTTTATGTGTACCTTCTATCCCTAGCCTAGGGGCTGGCTGCATGGGTGGCTGATCAAGTGATCTGCTCACATGTGAGGCAGAATTACTTCCTTAGTTTACAGTAATGTAGAAGCATTGCAAACTAAATGTGATGCAGATTCCTCACTAGCTGCCATTACATATATCTCAATGTCCTGTTTTCCTACAAAAGGTTTTCTGAAACCTTACTTAGCCATTTTTTCAGGTTGCATGCCATTGGCTTGTTATATTCCATACACAGCTCTAAACTACTTGGAGGAAAACAAATTTTCTTTATATGTTTTGAGTGTTCTCAACTCCTTGGTAGTTCTGCTTTTCATCCTGACTATGTTCCAAGTTAAGGGGTCCTCAATCTTAGACAAAACATTGTTAATGCCCTCTTGTAAATACACTTGAAATGTTTTTTTATTTAGCACTACAAATGGGGTTCTTCTCCAAAATTATCATTTTCATTCCAATTGTGTTCTATTATTTCCCTGAGGGGAAATGTTTTATTATCATTTCAAACAAATGTGTGGAAAACAGTTACCCATTTCAGCATTTAAAAAATGAAGGAAATACAGTATTTTGTTTCTAGTTACTGGACATACCCTTCTTTCTCAATTCATTCCCTCCTCTCTAAAAAACATTAATTTCTTGCTTTTTGTATTAAATCCTGGTTGTGGTACAAATAAAAGAGATTAAAGGCCAAATACATTGCAGGTATATCTTATTTAATTTAAATGCAGTTAAACTGGGTTGGATGTGGCCCAGTTTGTTTCCATTAGAGTGCATTCCTTTCATAACAACAAGCTTGATGAGAGATCATAGGACCTTGAATATAAAATCTGCTGTCTAACAGGGGATGTTTACATGGTTTTATCATAACACAGAAACTCTTTTCTTTTCCATGGATTCTCAGTAGTTTTGACACTCAAACATTTCACAAATAACTTTGCCTGCTCTGGCAAAAAAAAGGAATAATGCGACCCCACAAATCATAGCTGATCAAACATAGCATTCTATTCACAAAGATATGCACAAAGTAATTTTGTTCAATCATTCAACCAACTCTAAAAAGATCAGGACATATCTTTGGTGGTCTTGGCATAGATTTATGGTTATTGCCTCATATTTTTTTAAGCTAACAAAAAAGAGAAAGCTATAGGGTAGAGAAACTGGCATCTCTGTTTATTGATCCAGGTCATTATCCACAGCCCACAAAAGTCAATGAGACTTTCCATTGATTTCAATGGGCGCATCTACACAAGACACTTCACTATGCAGCAGACTAATTTGCTGCGCAGTAAAGTATCACTGTCTACACATGCACAAAAATTAGGGTGCAGTACACTAATTTACTGCACTGTTGGGTAGTCCCATGAGATACAAGTGGTATCCAGGAGCACAGTAAATTACTGCACTTACATGCACATGTAGATGGTGATGTCAGGATTAGTTTACTCCAGTTCACATTGAGCCAGTTTCTATTCAGTCACATTAATTGATCATGTAGACATGCCCAATGGGACTAAGAACATCACCAAAAAACTGATTTTACCATGAGTTACATCCACTCCTCCCAAACCCTAGAACTCCTCCATACAATGAAGCTTCTCAATTATGGGCTTTAGAAGAGATGAGGCAAAATAAGCAGGTACTCATTAGTAGGATGAGGTGGGTCATATATGACAAATCCACCAAGGATTTACAGTAATAAATTGAGATGGAGTAAAGTATGTGCCACTTACATGACAATTACTGTTTCTACACATTAAGAATGTGATTTCTCTTCTGCTTCTCTCTTCAAAATGTACAGATTATGCAGATAAGTCTTTTTTATTTAAAAATGGTCATTGACATAATTTATATTTGAAATATTTAAATCCCCTTGGCACTATACATACAAGACCTTTATAAATGAAAAAGAAAGGAAAAGATTCTCTCTCTCTCTCTCACAGTAATACAGTACTTAGAAACCAACGAGATTTTGGCTGTGATATAAATCTGAGCTAAGCACAAATGTATGCCCAGTTTTAGACATTTGAATTATACCTACTTTAATGTTAAGCCTCTAAAAGTAACAGCAAGTCAGTTCTCCAGCTGGGGCAAACTTACATAACCCTATTGTTGTCACTGACACCAGCTAAATGTTTGCTTTTCCAAGGAGAAGTAACTCTCCCTTTTCTAGAACAGTGCTGCCACCATATAATTTGCAAAGTTGTATTGGTACTGGGAGGTAGTGAAATTGGTACAGAAAAATGTAGCTTATTGACCAATGCAAACTCAGACAAATTTCTCACTGTGCTCCAGAAATGAGCTCCCTGAGTTTATAACTCCTGTGCAGCAGCCATATGAGAAAGTAGTTACTTTCTTCATCCTTCCCTTCTGGGGACTAGTATGGAGCAAGATCACAAGGATGTGAGTCAATATCATGATACAAACAGCTGTCTGCTATACGAAACTCACAACATTATTCAGGTCCAGATTCAAATACAGCTGCATCAGTGGGACTTGGATATTTTATGCAAGCTATTCACTTCACCCCTACCCTACTGATCTCTTAGTCTGGTTAACTTTGCTTATTTGACAGCTTTCAGGCATAGCGAAGCTGGCTGGAAAGCCTCTGGTCACTGCGGTACAGAATAATGTATTGTTATTATGCCATCTCATTTTGAGTCTCAAATGAAAACAGCTGTTCACCCTTGCTTATTACCTGCAGTGTCTTTCACCTTCTGCTGTTATTTATCTCAGTAACTGTATTATTTAACTTTGTGAAGTACTTTGGGATATAGTTGAATTAGAGGACACTAAATGTAAAACAAAGTGGGATTCTTAAATCAGACTTTACTGATTGCTATGAAAGCTTCTAAGGAATCTCTGCTGGTGCTTCCTTCAGAGTCACGCTTTATACATCTGTTCCATACCATTTCACGGAAAGAATTTTAGGTCCCAGTTTTGTATACTATATTTTTCTACCCTGGTAGTTTCTGGAAATCTTTCAAATCAAGGAATATAGGGCAGCCTGTCATCTCTTTAATGGTGCATTTTTAAGAGGTGTAGCAAGTGCAATATGTAGCTTTATGTACCTTTTCTGCATCACTGCATCTTTCCAATTAAGCAAGATTCTCCATTGCGGCAGGCTTGACCAGTCAGATTATGGATTCCAGCGAGATGTGCCCACGTTGAATGCTGCAACACAAAAGAAACCAATGCTGCTTGTAAATTACATGAAAAGTAAAATTAAACTGATTTATTGTAAATGTAGTCACATAATGTACTTTACAATTGGAAGAAAAATGAGAAATGTGTTAATTTTAATGCCTAATGGGCCAGATTCATACCTAGTTTATATAGTCTATTAGAATGTAATAGAAAAAGATTTTCCAAAGACTTTTTGACCAATCTACAGAATTTAATAGAAAATAAAATCCCTTCTATAGTAATTTAAAGGATAGGTTTAAAATGTCCAAAAACTATACCATTCTTTGTTTAAGTCTACTAATTAAAGTTACCTCACTTCTCTGTGACTCTTTTCACCTTCCTACCCTTCATCTGTTTTGTCTTTTTAGACTGAAAGCTCTTTGGGGCTGAGATTGTCTTTTACTGTCTATGGCTGTAGGGCACCCAACACAATGGGGTTCTGACCTCTATTGGGGCTTTCCAATATTATTTTAATATAAACAATAATTTTCTGATGGAGAGAGGAACTTGTGAAATGAAGGTACTAAATCCAAGACAGAATCTATCTAGAGATGTGTTGCTTGGCTTCCATTTATTTCAAAAAACACATATGCATTGCAGGTCGGAAGTTGACTAGCTACTCACTAGTACCGGGCATAATACAAAGAAGTGTTTCACACACAAAGTGTAACATGTGACCTGAAACAAACCCATCGTCTTACTGTTGGCTTTCTCTTAGGCATAGACCATCCTTTACAGATTACAGGACTGGTTGGCAACATGCCCTTTTATCAACTGAAAAACTAAGCTGCTCTTCTCTTGTGACCCGAGCCAGGTACAAACCTTTGTATCCTATAGTAATCAGTCTTCTTAATAAAGAAAAATGCAGTCTGTAAGATTTGGTTTGTTTTACACTAAAAGAGAAAGATGTTAGTTTACTATTAAATAAAATACCTGTAGACTGGATGCTGCCATCAGTAGCTTCTCTGCTATTTAAGACAAAGGTTTTGAGATCTTAGGAAGAGCAAAGGGTCTTACTTAAACATTCTTTGTGGGAAGGCAAAATGCAGATGAATGAATCATGGTTTCAATTAACATGAAGTGCACTTTAATGGCCAGTTTCATTCCATCTGATTCATCATTTAAAGATGAACGTACTTCTGTAGAATTAATAAGTGGGTATTCATTGTTACACATATTTAACTCCTGGAGTAGTAATGGCTGTTTTGACAGATGAACCCACTCTAAGGCAAAGGGCTTTAGGGCACATGAAGTGTTAGGGTCTGTAGATACTCAAGGATCCTCTTAGATTGCTGAATTAAATGAACTTTCAGCACTGAGCAGTGATGGTGAGTATCTAAGATTTAAAGACAAACTTGTGGAACAATCTTCTCAGGCAACAAACTATGCTTTCTTCAAAATGAAGACACCTGAAATACTGCAGAGGAGTCAATAGGTGGGGGGAAAAGGGAACAAGCTAGATACAGACATTTCCTGATTTCAGAAAAATAATCTGTAAATGAGCAATGTTATTCTGATCTCAATTCCAGACTACATTGATGCCTCCCAGAGATGCTTTTGGCTTTGATAGACAAATATTGTATCTTGGTCCCATTTGTAGGCTGCTTCCTCCTAGCAATGAGCTAATGATGAAGAATAACAATTAATGAACTCAGGGACATTACAGACCATATTACCTTCCCTTATTCATTCTTGCTTCGAGTCCAAGGGCTGTGCTTGGTTAAACAAGGGTATGTATTTTAGAAAAAAACATCCAATCTTGTCTAAAAGTGCTGGAGTCATAGATGCCTCCCAGTTATGGAAAATCCACCACAACTCTTGGTAAGCTGTCCTAATGACTCTTACCTTCATTGTCAAAAACGTGTGCCTTATATCTAGTCTACATTTGTCTAGCACCAACTGGCTTCAGGTAGCTTTCTTCCTTCCTTGGCATAGATAACTGCTAGCAAACTAACTTTATAGATTATTTCTGTAAGACCAAGAGTAGATAAGGACAGGGTAATAACAGGAACAAGCAACCAGCAGCAGAAATCAGATAAAATAGATCTCCTCCACCCACATCTGTTAGCTACTCGCTATTGTCTAACTTCCATAATTTATGCCCAATGGATGAATCTGGAACAAAAGATTTCATTTAATTAGAAACATGACTAGAAAGCAGTCTCTATAATCTTGTATTCAGAAGGGAAGGAAAACGTCTTGCTGCCATAAGCAGAAAACAAAAAATAACAAGGAGTTTTGTTTTGTTCCCTTCTTATAAACTACAATTATAGAATCATAGAAAATAGGGCTGAAGGGGGCCTCAGGAGGTCATCTAGTCTGGCCATCTGCTTAAAGCAGATTCATTCCTCTCTAAGCTGTTCCAGACACATTTCTCTAACCTGCACTTACAAACTCCAAGAATAGAGGTTTCGCAGCATCTGTAGGTACTCTGTTCTACTGCTTAACTGCTTTCAAAGTTACAACGATTCTCCTAATATCCAACCTAAATTTCCCTTTTTGCAATTTGTGACTTTTTACACTGTCCCTTTGGCCAGAAAAAATAATATGCCACCATTCTCTTTCTAATCACCTGTCATGTAGTTAAAGACAATCTTCCTCAATCTTCGCTTTTCCAAACTAAATAATCCCAGTTTTTCTAACCTTTACTCATCAGTCATGTTTCGTAGACCTCTAATATTTTTTTGCTCTCCACTAGGCTGTTTCCAATTTGCCTACATCTTTCTTCATTCATTGACACAGACAAAGCTGAACTATCCAAGGAACTCAAATACTGCAGTAATGCATTTCGTAAAAAAAATCTGAAGATAATAGACTAGAAAAGGGCTCAGTCCAGCAATGCTTAGAGATTCTGAGAATGCTTGGGTTGGGTATCCTCCGGATTGAACCCTTAATTAAGGAATGATAGGCATGTATATTTTGTACTTCATGGTAATTTACAAAACTGTTGAATTCTCTGCTGGGGTGAATTTCCACCAACACAGAATGTGACCCATTTTCTTCTTGCAAGAACAAGCCATGAAGGTGAAAATGTTCTGGTGGCATCATATAACTTTGAAAGTTGCCACCATACTTTGTATGAGTTTTTCCCAGGTAAAACTTCTGCCCAGGTTTAGACTATGGAGATCCAGAAGGTTTTCCTGTAGATGCAACTGGTACAGAGGAAGAATTGGAGGGAAGGCAAAACAAGCAGGTGGGCAGTAAACTTTCTCTGGGCTGATGCTGTGGTAACTGGGGCCGATGTGCAGAACCACATAGAAGGCAAAAGTCAGCAATGCTCAATTTCCCGTTTCTGAGCCCCTTTAAACAAAGCCAAAAAGGGAGATGCTACCTCATCTCCATGAATGTTGCTAAAATTCAGGCAATGCTCTGGAGACAGAAAAGGCAGGAGGTATGTGTTAGACCCCAACTCCATGTGGTGCCCAACGACTAGGGAGATAACGGTCCAATTATCCATGGATCCTGTTACTCATTAGCCAAAGCAGAGCAGGGAGCAAACACCAGCACACATTGCTCACAACAGCTTTATTCAGAATGGAGACAGCTTTGGGTGAGCTCCCACACTGACAGAATATGGGGAGCAGCGATGAACAATAGTTTTTTCCCACATTTATACACTTTGGTTTATGCTTATTACCATTCATTCTACCCTCGCCCCTCCTATGTTCCACCCATGTCTCCTCCCATCTCAAGCTCTGCCTCTGTTTACTGTTTGTTTCATTAACATGGAATTGCCTATGCATTTCTTTCATTTAGATGCCTTTTTGCTATGAGCGCATGTCTAAGACCATGAACCCTCTTCTTTTGGTCAACAGGCGAACTCTTAAGGTTTCTTTACTAATTACCATCCACCCTTTTGCATATGTTCATCTTGGTTACATGTTATCTTCCACATTCCAATATGTTTTTCTGTCCCAGGTTGTGCCATCCCCACCCTTTTTGGGCCCCTGTATCTTATCTCGTTCCTTGCTGTAGCTGGTTCACAGCACATAGACTTGATTGCTGCTTTTTTTTTCCAGAAAAAAATAGTTAACACAATGAAAATGGTTACGTAGTATAGACAAATCGTATATATATAAAAGATATGTGTGTATACACACACACATACATGTGTGTGTGTGTGTGTGTGTGTGTGTGTGTGTGTGTGTGTGTGTGTGTGTGACAACAATCCTATTATATGGTTAAAACTACTTGCCTAAGCATCTGCAAGGTTATTTTAATACACCATTTTGCCTGGTGGCCAGCAACTTTGCTGGGACACAGATCAAAGCCTTATTCCAGCTGCAGATTCAATGCTCCCCAACAGTCCGATTGATGGTCACCCTAACAGTATGGCCTGGTAGAAGAGAAAAGGGGGTTGAATGAGAACATCCAGTAATCATAATCATTAGATTCTATCAATTTTGTTTTCTTGTAGTCAGATTGCTTCTAATAGCCCCGTTGCTCTCTTTTCGTCTGCTGCTTTCTCACAGAAAATGAACCCTCTTATAAGGGCACATTTAAGTTTACTTTTAAAACCTTCCCCTCCCTGTTTAACCAGCTCAGGTATTCAGATTTATTTATTTCAACAGATCAATCCCCTTCTAGGACCTTAGATAAAAACCCTGCATTTTAAAAATGAACCAGTCAGTCTGGTCTGGGTTTTCACTACTGTGCTTTTAAGAGACCCAGATTATCTGCTCATTTCTTTCTTTCTTCCCTGACATGGAAGTCACTGTGCTGTCTAATATTTACTGTCAGGTCAGATCTGGATGGCAAGACATTGTTTGTACCTGAATCCTGCTAAGACTACTGGTGCTAGGCAACCTGCCACAGGCAGATACTGAATAAGGTGAGCTGCTCAAGTTTATAGTTCAATGGGATGCATTTTCTGTCAGCAAAATGTGGCAACTGATTCACTCTCATTCTTGACTCAGAGCTTCCCCTCCCTCTGTCTCTCTCACAGCACTGTCAGCTTTTTATCAAGTTTGGAATATTGCTGAGCTGAAATAAATGCTCCCTTCCCAGCCTAACACTGTGACCTTCATATTCCACCACAGTCATCATGGGACACATTGATTATTGCCATGCATTTTAAATTGGTCTAGCTGCTAATATTCTGAGTCCCTTCATCGGTGGATTGAATCATTTGGCAGAGACTGAAGAATCTGACTGATGGCTGAATTCTATGAAGTGCTGAGTGTCCTTGTTTTCATTGCTTTCAAAATGGCACTTATTTACCTCCTTTACCTTTAATGAGCACTCAAAACCCTGCAGGATCCAGCCCTCAGTTCCCTAATCAAACCATTAGATACAAACTTTTTCACTGTTAGTGAAATGCCCAGGCTAGCTTAATAGTATCTTTACTGATATCTTACCATTTATATATCCTGAGCATCTGTTTCAGAGGTGACAATGTTTCATTCTACCATACATCTGTATTCAGATCAATACATCTCTACTGAAACTAGGAATTTTACTGAGCAAAGTTAGATTAAAACAAGTGACAGTGGGCACACACCTACACAAGATGCTTTACTGCATAATAGGCCAATTTACTGTGCAATAAGCATCACTGTCTACACATGCAAATACTTACTACACAGTAAATTAGCCTACTCCATGGTTAATTATTTAATTACGTGTATGCAGCTGACTGGGAGCAAATGCTCCCAGTCAGCTAGGTAGGAGGGGGCAGGAGATTTAAAGAGTCAGGACTGGGAGCTCCCTGCTGCCAGGTCAGAGGGACATTGTCGCAGCCTGGGCTCCACCACTGGAGCCCACCCTGGCAGCAGGCAGCTGCTGGGGACAGGGAGCAATCTCCCCGCCCCTGCTCTAATCACGGAGCTGGGGCCAGGAGCTCACTGCACGGGGAGACTTTCCTGCCCAGCCTGGAGCTGGCTGGGACCTGCCCCAGACTGGAATAGTTCCTGGCCAGCCCTGTGTTGTGTGGGAAAGTCTGCACATGCAGCCTGGAGCTGGCTAGGAACTGTCCTGTTCCAGGGCAGATCCCAGTCAGCTCCAGGCTCCACATGCAGACTTCCCTGTGCAGCCCAGGGCTGGCCAGAAACTGTCTCAGTCTGGGGCAGGTCCCAGCCCCACAGCTCTTTTCCAGCTCTGTGCCCCAATCAGGTGATTGAGGCATGGAGCTTGGAAAGAGCTGTGGGGGAGGAGCAGGTCCCAGCCCCCTGCCCTAATCCACCGGTAGGGCAGCTAGCAGTGAGCTCCCAGTTAGGCTGCCCCACTGGTAGGACAGCTCCCGGCCTGGAGCTCCCCCTGGCTGCTGCAGTGGGGCAGAGCAGGGTGGGAGCAAATCTGCTCCCAAGAGGGAACACATGTAGATGTGCTTCCCAGTAGGTTTATTGCACAGTATTTTTACTGTGCAGTAAGCCTACTTCAAATTTATTACATGTAGATACGTAGAATCAAGTAGTAGTAATGACATTCATTATTATCTGAATTGCAAAGCTACTGAAATCCTTCTCAGGTAATAAGTAAATGTTTATATGGGATTTGAACATATAAAGCCTGATACTAATGCTTACCAGCATAGTACAAAATGTTCATCTAACTGCTTAAAAATAATGCAGTCACCAAGTGCAATGTATATGCCAAATACATAACATACTGCAGATTTTTCTAGGCATTTCTATCATATCCACAATGTGGTCAACCCAGGGAAGGTAACTGAAGTCCAAAATGCACTTTTCCTTGCTTTACCCCATTTCATATCTTGACCTCATGCTATGCCCATAATGTTTGAAACATTATTTAGGCTTCTGGGTCCCCACCTCTAATCTACTTTAAGCTGAATTTGCTGCCATGGTATTGTTCACAATATGTTTAACTAGGAATTGCCTACACAGTGCCTATACAGTCAATCCCCATTTGGTAAACGTTGCCATGGAAAATGCTTCTTAGAAAAAAAATGAAGTTTTCATAACAGCTAACACAACATTCTTAACTAGCTCTCCCATCTTGACAGTTAAAACAAATATACCATGTTAATAGAGGTTCATAAGTGTCTTATAATACCAGCAAAGAAAAGGGGGCTGGGGTGGTGCAGGTGTTAGGCATATGGTTAACAGCCCAGAAGTCACAAGCTTGAGGTCATAACAGAAGCACTCATGGTGCAGCTCTGTCAGATTCTAATGAATCTGTGAATTCTGCTAAATACTTGTCACAAAAGGACCAAAGAGCAAAATAATTTTAGCTACATTCAGTATATTACCAAACCGTTGTAATTCCAGGACAGGTCTTTTACTACCATTAGATTGCTGCTCCAATTGCACTGGTGCCAATGTGTGCGGACACCTAGTTGTCATTTGGGAGAAAAATGTAGCCCACATACCATTTACTAATAAGGAATACAAGTAAAATAATAAAATCTGATTCATGAGAGATTGGCCCACATTTGCATACAATACGTTGCATCATTTTTAGGTGCAGCAATGTAGCCCAGCTCTCTGAGCTGCTCCTCGGGGACAAACAACACAGTACATAGTCAGACATAAGTAAGTTTGGGGGGGCAGGAAGCACAGGAAACAGGAAACTGGAGTGCTGGGGAGCAGACAGTAGCCCCAATCCAGGTCAGTGGAGAGAGGAACAGGTTGGATGTTCACACTAAGTTGTAGCCTAGAGTGGCTACACCTCAGTATAACATGATCTGGGTAACACAGATCAGAGCTAAACCTAGGCTGGAATGGTGTAACTTCAAGCTACCTAAAGAGTGCTTAAAACTAGTTTCAGGTGTTAATGTGTGGACAATCCAGGGGTTAAGAGCTCCTTGAGTCACCTAAAATCAACATGTAACAAGGCCCTGAGAGATTGCACAGTGGTAAGTCTGGTAGGATTAGTAACAGAATCCAGAACTCTAATACGGCAGGTGCAAGTCCTAGACATGCTGATTCTCAAAATAATTGTGCCCATGCCTGGGACTGGCGATAATGACTACCCTGACCACTGAACCATGCTCACCTTTCACAGCGAGGTAGACAGCCCTAGATTCGTGACCACCAATAATCCACTGCAGTCTGGCAAACAGTTCTCCCTTTTGTAATGATTATTTCAAACAGAGGATAGAAGTTAGCCCAAGTGATAATGGTGTGTCCTGGGAATCTGAAGATTTGACAGCATTGAAATCTTGCAAAGGGACCCTGTCATTGTTCAAAATTATGTTTGTTCTTCAGTTTTAAAGCCCGAAAGCTGGTACATTGAAGTTACACAATTAATGCCCCCAAAACACAGGCATTCCATACTTTAGTCATTCCTCAGGTTATAAATTAGTAGGTTTGAAAGCAGTAGGAAGTCTCCTGAGGGGGACCTTGGAGTAAGAGAAAGGACATGAAAAAGTTGCCTCTGAAGTCACATCTGCAGGGAGCAGGCCAGGCAAGAAAAGGGAGACCTTGACTCCCAAGCAAGCACCCTGTGGGGAGTAATTTGTGTAGGGTCTAAACAGTCTTCGGCAGACGGACTCAGGTCAGGCGGAAAGGAACTAGCTGATATGTTTAATGTATGTGAAATAGCTTTATTTTAAAGAGATAAAACTGAAGCCCTGAAGAAATGGAACTGAAATCCTGTGGGCAGGGTGTGGTCTTTGGGTAGGTGATAGCCCATCAGCATCCTTTTACTGTATCCCTTAATGTGCCTGTACTATTACCACTAGTACCTATGGTAGGAATGATTACTCCAGGCAGAGAATATTAGTTATATTTTACAGGAGGTTTAATGTAAAGGTTTTGCCATTCAAGTGTATATTCAGCAGCCATTATATAAGGAGTCTTTCTACCAAATGTTATGTTTTATGTTTTGCCTTAGTACAAGCCTGAAACGGATTTATTAGTCTGCCAAAGAACAAAACCATAATTTTCTTTTATTGAACTCACTCTGGGTAGCCATCATGCTACAGAAATGCAGATGGTCATTTTATTCTTCGTCTTCCTGAGAGGATGAAAGCCACCACTTCACTGACACAGACGGCAAAGCAGTCATTTATAATAGTAGGGCAATGTACAACTGAATATTTGTGTTAACTGCACATACTAAAGCATTTTAAACTGCTTCTTTAATACTTTGAAGAATATAGAGATGTAATCAGATTTACATATGTCATATGCTGGTTTATCAATATAACTTTGGTACTTAGAGCAAATGAAAGATCTGTGCAGTACACAAAATGCTGACCTCCAATTCACCCTTAAACACAACCCACTTTTACTGTACTTATTCATAATGTTGCCACTAAATAGCTCTACTTTTTTGTTAGCTGTCTCTTCCTTTTCTGTCTCTTTTTCTTCATTCATTTTTAAGGGGCATCTGAGATAAGATCAACTTAGAGCTATGCTTTTACTGATCTTTTGGAACTTGCGAGCTTTCAAAATAACTCTGTCATTCCATTGTGGGACTTCTGGGCTAGGGACAGACATTCAAAAAGCCTGAGCCTGAATTGTTTCAATCTTTGCAGGTGAATCTAACCTGGTTAGGCTAAACTGGCTTGTAACCACACAGACATCCCCTCTGGACTGAATAAATGCTGGCACATGCCCGCAGTGGCTCAGGCTAGAACCCCGAGGGCACTAGAGCAGCCCTCCCCTTCCCTTCTGCGATGCTGAACTAAGGGGGGGCATGGCCAAGCCCCAGCAAGATGCTCTGATTAGGGCGGGGTTCCCCCTCCCCTCCTGAGCAGGCCAGCAGGGAATTGATAACACAGTGTTTATCACCCTATTAAGAAAACAACAGAGGGACATTACCAGCGACCTGTTGATTCTGCTTTTGTCCCATCTGCCACAGCATGGACCATAGCCAGCACGTAGTCTGCTAGCTAATGCTGTGTGTCTGTGTAAGGCCGAGAGTACAGCGAAATCCCTTCTTGTGGGGGGAGGAGCAGAAGCTAGGCAGATGCCTGCAGTCTCTGCCAGAGCTGTAACCAGGGAGCAGAGGGGAGGGGCCAGCCCTCCTGTGGAGCAGAGAGCCCTGCCCAGCCCAGCCCAGCCCAGCGAGCACGCTGGGATGCTGGGGGACTCTGATTTATCTTAAACCAGCAAGCAGTCTGGGACAGACATTGCATAAACCGGTTTGACACAAATCAGTTAAGTCTGATACTACATTCAACCAGGTTTATCTCAAACCGGTTTTGTCCATTTTCAAACTGGTTTATGTGTACCGAACATCTCTTCTGTTACAGGTTTAAACCAGTTTCTGATTACTTGAACCAATTTATGTGCAATGTCCTTCCCTAGCTCTGCTGTACCATTGGTTCAATGACTGGTCATCAGCTAGCACCAAAGATGTCTGACATTTTTGAGAGAAGGAAATAGTTAAAACTGATGATCCAACTTAGATCCTCCATATGTGTTTACTTCAAAAATACCAGAAGAGAAAACTACTTTAGTCACTGAGAAACAAATCACTTTTAACTTCCCCGATCACCAAAAGTTCTAACTGAATGGAATAGGAAATTTGAGGCTCACAAAATCCCAGATTATAAAAAATCCTATTACAGGTGTATTTTGTTACTAGAATAGAAATAAAGGCCAAATAATAAACATAGGTATATCAGGGAAGACTGGTACAATTTTGAACAGTCTGAAAGTTTAATACCCTGGTATTTCTAATGTCCAGCAAAAATACATACAATAGCTATCTGAGATATGTTTTGGAGTATTATTGTATTATGTTTTGACAGCCAAATAGTGTCTTAGCCACTGGCTCACATTCTGGTTGCTATGGAGTCTCACTGCCCTAATATATCTGTGCCCTAGGGGGTAAAATCATTTCCAGATCACACTAAAATGCAGGTAGACCACAGTCCTTTCAGATAATGCTGTGCCCCGCTCCAGGCATCTAGGTAGCTATGCTGTTGATCATTTTATTGGGACAGGGTCTGTCCCATACAAGGCGGCCTCCAGATTGAAGGGCAGGGAGAACCATATCCCCAAATGCATCTTATTTTTACATGTCCTATTTTATTAATTTCTCAATCCAGCCATTAACTGAACACTGTCTTAACTTAAGGGAACAGGCTATGTATAACTAATATATTTCCAGGAAGATAAGAGGTATGCATGCCATCATTATAGTATCTAAGCCACAGCTACCTAATGTGGATCATAGGTTAACATACAGATTTCCTCAGGGACTTTCTCCCCTCCTCATAATTCCTGCAACAACTCAATTGTTTACTTGTATAAATAGGAAACTGAATAAATAATTAATATTTGTATTGCACATGGTTTCTAACACAATTTAGCCACCAGATAGAGGGTGGACAAGGCAGCAGCATGTGATCAGCAGCAAATGCTACATATCTCTCAGGCTGGCAGGCTCTGCTCCAGGTCCTGGTATCTCCTCCAGGTCATGAAGAATTCTCATGTTTAATTATTAATAGAGTGCTAGAGAGCAATGATGAAAAGACAAGGAAATACAGTCTCTGCCATTTTTTTAAAAAGGATTTTCTGTCCATTCAGATTTCAAGCGTTGATCACTTTTCTTTTATTTAGGCAGAAACAGAGGTGTATCTGGTAGAAAAGTAATTTAATTTGGTACAACAATCCCACTGAGGGTCTGCATGCATGAAAGTTGTACTAGTCTCTTGTGCTGGTAGGTTTAAAAGTTGCACCTATTTTTAAACTGCTTTAGTTAAAGTGATGCACAAATAAAAAAAATGGACAGCAAATAAAAATGCAGTTGTTGTTAAACCCATTCCTAAATCAGACTGTCCACTGAGCTTTCTGCATCTGTTTAACTCTTTCAGTTTAAATGTATACCTTAGATTAAAACAACTGCAACTTCCTGATATAACCAAAGGTTTAGTCAGAGAAGAGAAAATGAGTAAGATGCCACAGGACTCTGAAGATTACCATCACCCCTGCACTCAAACTCACTTCTTGCTGGGGGACTTCCTTTTCCAATCAAAACAATACAGGCAGTTTTATCTACTTAGAGGTGTAACAGTTCAGTGCATCTATTTTTCCTACTAAGAATTCACCTGCACTGCCCAATTAAATCTAGGTGATAGTCCTAGAGCCTACAGGAGGTTAGGGAGCCCTGTAGGCTAAGGGGCAAGCACAGGAGACTCCTGTACTGGCAATTCTTTGAGACAGTCATGATATTTAGTGCTTAGTCATGATATTAGATATTTAGATATATTTAGATATATTTAGTCATGATATTAGATGTTTAGATATTTAGTGTTTAGTCATGATATTTAGTGTTGTTTCTTAAAGTCATCAGGTGATTACACGATAATCTCAGCCCTCTTTATTTTTTAAAGTAGGTTTCCAGCCTTAATGATTGTTGAAAAAAAGCTGGTTATGTGAAATGTCAGCATTCAAAAACCAGATGATAAGCAAGATTCAAACAATGTATTATTTTAAACCTCTAATGGTTTTTAAGCCAACCTCATGACTTGTGAAGTGGACCTCACGATATTTGAATGTTTGGGTTTGACAATTCTGTGGCTGGTGAAGCTCCAGTTGTCAAAAACAGGAGAGAAAGCTTAATTGTTCTTTTCTCCCCCCAAAATGCTGAGCTCAATCTTCATAATAAGGTAAAGCCACACAACCTGCTTTAATGCCAGCTGCCCAAAACCAATTGTATTGGCCACTACTAATGAATAGCTAAAGTACCTAAAACCCTGGCTCGAGCATCTCCCCAACATCCTCCTCCCTGCACCATCCATGCATCCTTGTTCTAGGTGTGTCAAGTAAGGGATGATGTAAGGTGCATATGCCAGCTCCATATCATCAGAGAAATTTGGAGGAAACCAGCTGTTTTTCATTATGGTGAAACAAAAAGACCCAAGCAAGCCCAGAATTGGAGCCAGTGTTACTTTCAGCCTAGCTATCCTTTTGCCAGAGCATTTCAGCACGAAGAACATTCTTTTAGCCATCTGGCTCCACTAAACAGCAATACTGAAGATGCTGGGAGTGCTGGAGAATCCTAGTAGATGGTGGGGAGAATCTAAGAAACTGATGAAGGGAAGAGAGGTCAGCAAAGTCTGAATGGATGCACCAAACATCACCAAAGTGCCCCAGAAACCTGGACATCAATCATAAGTGAGCTTTGGAGCTGACAAAACACAAAGAAAGAAATATTAAAATGAAAGGTTTGGGTGTCACTGAAAGAGGTACATCAATCTAGAAAGCAAAGTTCGATGGTAGAATCACCCTGTCACTGAATCAGCGATTACACTACAGTAATGACACTTGGGGAAGAATTTGAAGATGCCACAGAGAGTGAAGTCAAATTCTGTGGATTATGGTATTTAAGACTAAGAATTTAGGGATAAGAATGTGCTGTACCTAGTATACTTGGTAAATGTATTCAGTGCAAACCTTCTTCAAACTTCTGCTAATGCCAGATTCTAGTGTTTCCTCTTCAATCAGAGTAAATTATAAGGCTTAAGCATCCATCTCACCAATTAATCTCTCCTGAATCTGATCTGCATATTAGTTGCTTGAAATAGGCTTAATATAGTCTTAATTGCATGAAACATAAATATCATTTTTCATAATGATTAGGTAGTCACATTGCCCTCTCTCTCAATTTGTCTAAATGTTCATATATACATTAGAATTTAGCAGTTAAGTTTTATCTACACAACATCCCTTGATTACTTCACTGTGGCGTGTACTGTACCATCTCATTAAGATATCTAATCTATGTAAAGTACATCTGCTTTGTGTATAATTTATTAATATCCTTCAGAGCCTCCAAGTTTGATAATGATTGTAACTCAGTCACAAAAAGTCCATAGAGAGGAACCACATAAAGGTATTTCTAATCTGATCTCTACCGTAGGAAAAATAGAGTGGTGAAATGTAGACTATTAACCATCTCTCTACAAGAAGAGAAGGTTCACTGAAGCCTCCCTTCTGGACTAATGCAATGGAACTTCATTGTGCTGGAGCAATCCAAGGATCATAATAATCCATCAGTAGCATAGTTTCATAGCTCAGTTGCTATTGAATGCAGCCCAAAATTGACCAGGAAGAGGAAACTACAAGGCTCAACCCCCTATCTGACAATCAGACAGGGAGCAGATGCAAAGCATGAGAAACTGTCCCTCACTTTCAGTTCTTGGTGTGGTATAAATAGGACTCATGCTTTGCGTTGCAACATGATCCACTCCCAGCTAAGATGAACTTTTTTGTATGTATATCTTCCTTCCCCTTCTGGATAATGGAGCATAGTGCAGTTAAGAACCAAGGAGAGGCCTGGGACCTAAGAGCTCCTGTATTATAAATAATCCTGGTACTGACATTTCTGCATTTACAAACTGGGAAGCTACTACTCATTAGGGGTGTGCAAAACAGGCCGTATTTTATTTGAATTTGGATTTGGCCCGAATCGGGGACAGTGGTTTGGGTCGTTGATTTGGATCACTGTCCCAATTAGATTTGGCTGAATTCAAATCTGAAAATTCAATGCTGATGCAGAGAATCAGCAATTCAGCCATTGACACAGTTTAAAATGTTTTTCCTACATACCTTGAGGTACCAGGCGCTGCTTGTGAACGCTTGTTGTATTGCAGTAGCTATAATTATTTTAATTCCTTATATTGCTATTTTTATAATGAATTATTTAGCCTTCAAAATAATCTTGTTATGATTTACTTTTCATAATATGAGAAAGAGGCAAGAAGGAGTTTTGGGCATGTCCAACAAGACCTGACTCCATTCCTCATGGTCGGTCTGGCTGGCCACCAGACTGATCTGAGCAACTTCAGAACTTGGTAACACCTTAACCTTTGTAGGACGGTCTAACTATCTGTGTGTGTGCTTGGGTTTTTTTGTGTGAATGAATGCATGAATTAATATGTATGGGAATGAGTGAAGCAGGAGCACGCCCCACCCCCTCCATGTGCTCAGCAGCAGATCAGGAAGTACATCTGTGTCCACTTCCGGGTCTGCCACCAAATGCATTGGGCCCCCCCCCGCCGTGGCCCCCCAGCTCGGTAATCAGCCACAGGGGACCCCAGGTGCTCCCCGAGACCGAGGAGGCACCAGTCACCCAGCAGATCCAGAAGTGGATCAGAAGTGCTTCTGATCCACTTCTGGGTCCACTGCTGAATGCACTGGGGATCCCCGCCCCCATGCTCCTGTAGGATTCTCCATCTGCCCCAGCATCTCAGCATTCACGAGCTGCCTGGTACCTTGAGGTATGTAGAAAAAACATTTAAAGCTGAACATTTATGTCAAACATAATGTAAAAACATTTATGGTTGAATCATTGAATCTCTCCGAATTGATTTGGAGAGCTCCAATTTGATTCGGAGAGATTAAGGGGTCTCCTGATTTGATTTGGATTCGGAGATTCGGCCACTGAACCGGGCTGAATCGAATCAGTGACTGAAGCTTCACACAGCCCTATTACTTATCTCTGTATATTTGGGGCCATTATTTTTACTTATTCATTTATATTAGAGTAGTATCTCATCCCCAACTGGGATGCATATTGCTGGGAAATATACAAAAACATGGGGGAAAAAAAGACCTCTAGGTGATACAACTAACAATCTGATGTGGGATACAACACAAGTAGGTTTGTTTGTCTGCTACTGTAAGCTGCTCTGAGCCTTTCTGGATAGGGTACGATATAAATCTAAATAATCATGATAATAAATAATGTATAAAATTAATGTTGTCCCCAGGATTCTTCATACCCCTAATACGACCATAAAGGATTCTCTAATAGTTTTCCGCTTCCTCTTGCTCTCAAGGATGTTAACCTTTTGACGAATATACAAAGCATGAATTCAGAAGCAAAGAAGCATAGTTGTATTCATGCAGTCCCTACATTGGGAACATGTCGCACATGGGCCATTTTTGTTTTGCAATGATTCATTAAGGATATTGCAAACCATGTTATTAGCAATCCCAGGCACAGAGCTTTTGCAGCATTGTAAAACTGAATAGATTTCCTGTGCAGTGCGAAAGCTCACTTTGATACAGTAATGAAACAGAAGCCTTGTCGTTTGACTAAAGCATTTTTTTTTAAATAACCTCTCAATTCCCTCATGCATTTACACTACAAAATTGTATTAGGACTCAGTCCACCTTTTGCTGAAGTAAAGGCAAAGTTCTCAGTGAATTTAAGTGAGCCAGGGCTGGGCCCATGACACTTATTTTTTTCTTTCAACTGAAAAGAAGGAGGCTGTGTATTACTAGCAGTGATATGCCCTTTCTAGACTGCATTACAACACAATACATGTGGGGGAAAAAGCAATGTGGTCTGGAGAAAGGAGACTTACTGTGTTCCCTTGGGAAATAGGATTTCTCCCCATCTGCAAAACAGGGGCAATAACATTTACCCATTTACTTTTTACATACTTGCTATGAAGGTCACCTAATTAACATCGATCCAGCACACACACATAAAGTAATATAAAAACCACTTGTTCATAAAAAATTATCCTAGGGAGGAAAAAAAATTAAAAAGTGAAAATAAGAGATACATTTTATATCACTTGAATATCAAATTAACTGGTTGCACCTGCAAGTCAGGCAGTTAGATGCCAAGTGTCATAATATATACCCTAAATTATCCCCCAGCCACAAAATTGCACCAACTATTGTTTGCAAATACAAAATCAGAGGCCAAATGAGTCCCTTTTGAAAAAATCAATGACTTAATCTCTGCCTTAGCATTTGGTTTCTTATTGAAATCTTGGATGGGCAAAGAGTTGCTGCTGAGTTCCCTCAAAAGATACTTACCAAAGGGAACATCATCAGCATAATGCATAGAAGCTGAAGATAATTTATCAGAAACATCATGGCAACTGTACTTTCCCCAGTAGTCCCAATGATCCCAGTAAACACTGATTTCCATTGGTGATTCTATAGCTCAAATATCATTCCAGCTGATGGAAGGGTACATTGTGTGATATGCAGTGTCCTGGAAAAAAAGCCATCACCCACCACTGCCTCAATCTTACGTTACCAGTAGGAGTTGATAAATCTAAGCAAACTTGACAGTTGTCTTTTGAAAACAAATTTCTTGCCACTGGAGAAACAGTATTATGTGCACAGTATGAAAGAGAGTGATAAGACAATTCTTTTCTTTGTCTATGTTGCTCTTTTCAGCTCCTGAAGGCTTCCAAAACTTTATCACAAGAGAAAATAAGTACATCAACTGTGCTTTAGTCTATGTTAACCAGATTTACCTATCTCCAATATATAATCCAGTGCAGGGCATGTCTACACTGTGACAGGCTGAGCTAAGGAATGCTATCATGCAAATACAACACAAACATCCTGTAACCAGTTTTTGGCACAGACCCAAGGCACACCCGACACAGCTGCCAAGCTCCAGCATACTCCTGAGAGTAATGCTAGATATGCCCAGAACCACTCTGATGGCAGCTACACTACTATTTCTGGCGCACAGTGCACATGAGCAGAAGCAAGTGGGTGGGGAACATTTTCATGGACACAATCCCAAGCACAGTCTGCTGTGATGCAGGTTTCCTAAATGGTGAAAGAAAACCCTCATCATCAAATGCATGCTTCCAAATATTTCCATTGTGACATTGTTTTCTTTTAAAATGAAGAGAAGATCCAGTCGAGAATGTGCCTTCCCAATGGAGGTTAAATAGATTTATATACAGCCCTGCCTTGGGGATGATTCAGAGCCACACTACATGGGGGGTTGTGGGGTTCGGGGCAGAACTGAAAGGGAACATCTTTTAAAAAATACATTTTGAGCTAAGGCAAGAGATAGTATATAACACTGGAATCTCTGGTTTACTGGTGGAAAGTGATTCCTGTGCCTTTTGGGAGGAAGGGAACAACAGGCAACCTTCTGCTCACAGATTTCAATGTATAGTTATTGCACTCACTTTTCATAGTGGGTGGTGTTCCACACAGTTTCATTGTGATGTGCGTCACCTCATGCAAGTGTAAAAACATAATTTACTCATTAAAAGGACTCCAGGGCATACTAATAAGTGCATCATAGTGGACAAACAAGACTTCACTATTTACATGTGGCTTGGCTCTCCACTCGTCCTGCTGTCTCTGGCTTTCCTAGCAAAAATCAGTGCTGAATGAACAGCTTCTACAGCAAATTAATGTTGATGCACCTCAGAGCTTCAAGCCTGGGCCAGTGTAGTTTAGGAGTACTGCATGGACCAGCTTCAGCTACAAAGGACTACAGATGACACCCAAGACCCTTTTTTGCATTGGTAGAAGAGAACTAGAATCCTTCAAAAAAAAATCTGATGTTACCCAATATATTAGCATTAACCCCCCAAAAATTAAATTACAAAGAAAAAGAAAATGCAATGAAACTGCCCTTACCAGTTAAAATGAACCATAAAATAGTATCATCATTTATAAAGAAGACCACATGCCAGGAATACATAATTAGTAACTTAATCCTTAAAACAGTGTCCATTAAAAATCATTGTAATATTTCTGATCTATGCAAGTTGATGTGACATAAAGAAAACTATCTCTAGCAATTCATTCATATTTATGATAATGTCTTTAATATTATTTTAGAAAATGCTCTTGATAGTTTTGAGAGGTATGTACTTCTACATTATTGCATAATTACATTGCTCTTTACAATGTAGAATTGAGCAACTCACCAATTCACAGCTTTCCATTTACTCTCTCCATTCCATGATACAAGGGGAAAAAATCCAAATGCAAACGTGTAATGTGTTGTCACCAATCAAGATATTGTTAAATAATATAAGCCACAAATTTGTCTATTTTTCAAATAAAAAGTTACAATGCACAAGTCAATTTTATTGAAGACAATGGGAAAAAATGTTTCAGGTTTCAGTGACAAACTGCAAACACTGGGAGGAGCAAATTGAAGTGGGGACAGAAGTAACTGTTACTTGTAATGGAGTGTACTTGTCCCCTAAGACAAGCTGACAGTACCATCCTGCTACAACCTAAATTGTAAGAAACCCTGGAACCTGACATCCAAAATGACAACCCTGAGGCATGCTGGGAAAACAGCCAGCCTACATAAACTAGCTTACTAAAAGTGGGAAAACAAAGCCACTTCCCACATAAACTGGGTAAGACATTCCACATGAAAACAAAGCAAGGCACTCTTTAGGGTGTAGTTATGTGTTACAGTTAGTACGTGTTAACTCTCAGGAATGTTAGGAAGTGTTCAAGTCAACATCTGTTGTGAGCAGTTGCATGTTAAGTGTTAATACCCTTTCCGATGTGCACAGCTCAGACCTCTGCTAGAGGGCCAGTGAACACGGGCATGGCTAGAAGCTGCCAACTCTGCTTTGTGCCTGTTCTGTTCACCAGTTCTCTAGCAGCAACACAGCCTCCAGGATCGGGCCCCCACAGGCACAGATCAGGCCCCCTTCACCCAAGCTCCTTACTTACCCCTATACTTGCACCTAGTTCTCAGCTCCCCAACAACCTGCAGGAGAGCTCCAGGGGTTATGTGGGGCTGGGTTCAGCTCAGAGTGGGGGCAGCCACTCCTTCCTTCTCCTTGCCTGAACCTAGGCAGGAGCCCAGCATGGGGTGCAGAGGCCTGATACAGGCACACAGGATACTGCTGGGCTCACCTGCAGCTGCCCAGAAACACTCCTCCCCCCTGCAGTTGCCTGTCAGGTCGTTACTGGGAAGGGGCGTGCCTTCACACCCAACAGCTGTTCGCAGGTCTTTGCCCCGTGTGTAGCTGACCCAGGGTGGCTCCCCCACCCCCCCCATCTCTCTGCCTTGTTCCCGCCTGCCACGACTTTTCTATTTCCTGTTTCTTGAAGATGTAAAGGAAAGGGGGAGAGAGAGAGAGACTGGTGCCACCGCTCGACCGCCACCGGTTGCTGATTTGCGCTGTGATCCCTACGCAGGTGAAAAGAAAAGGGTGTCGAACTGAAGAAATGAAAAAAAATTTTATTCAAGAAACTGTTCACCCTGTTGGATAGCATACATGGTGTTGAGTAAATGTTGATGTTCCACAACACTACATAATTGGCAGAATGGATATGTTCCACTTTATGGAAAACTAAACCAGAAAGCATTTATTAGATTTCCTGAGGAAGAAGTATGAGAGGGTACTCTGAGAGCAGGGACCCTGGAAAACAAATGTTCCTTGCTCCCTATTCTCCAAGCAACTTTATTCTCGGAGTCTCCCTTGTATCATTTCCATTCTCTTTTCTAATAAATCTAATAAAACTGCTGACCTTTTAAAGTCCATAGGAGCCTATATGAACCACAGAATGAAACAAGAAAGAAAGCAGAAAAAGACTGGAGATCCAAAGAGAATAGACTAAAATCATAGAGAGGGATGGGGGTACAATGCCCACATGGTAACTAAGTAGGAAGCTGATGACCAAGTGGTCCTCCTGAAGTCTGCAAGTTTCCTTGTTCCCTACTTCACAAGCAGTCCCATTATACTAAATCCCTCAACATTCCCCAGCCTTTCCTTGACCTATGATCTCCACTCTCTGAGTCTTGCTCCTCCTAATAAATCAGCATCCACAAAGACCCTTGAAAATCCACAGAAGATATACATTTTTTTTATATAGTGCTCACCATAAGGATTACTCTCTTGGACCTTCTGAAATGTGCAGAAGTTTTACAGTTGCACATTTACTTAATAGATTCCTATGAGGCCAAAAATTTCCCAAACAGTCCCAAATTTGTGCTCCAACTTTAACATGAAAATACTACTCATTTTGGCAAATTTTTCAGTCTCCACCTTTATTCGGTCCTTAGCCTTTAAGTAATTGGTAAGTCCAGCAGCGAACCTCCCCTTCTTGCATGTTCCTGAAGCCACCAACCCTGCCAGGGCAACAGTGCTCACATGCAGCTAGAACTTGCCAGATTGTACATAGTTAGTAAAAATGGTCATTTGATTATGGTTGACTGTAAGAGTAGGGTTCTCTCATATCACATGTGTATAAATGTGTATAAATTCTCTTTGGAATACTTCTCTTTTAGGCTAGGAACAGACAATTGCATTTGTCCCTGGACATGTTCTGCCTGTGTTTGTCCCAGAACAGAAATGGCCCAGAACCGGCATGTACATACATCGTCTGTCTAATCAGGGTTTAATGAACAGCTGAATGCACTGATGTTTTTCTGCCACTGATGCAATAATGAAATCCCAGGATAATCATTCAGAGGCACTTTGTAATGTCCCAAGAGAAACTGTTAGTACTTTTTATCCCATAAACATTTTTAGGATTTATCCCAGGAGAATGGTTATAGATGTCTGAGTGATTGCACTTTCTCATGGAAGAAATGGTTTATCCCCAGGACCTATTTACATAAGGCTGCTCTAAGCTAGTTTCAAATCTGGGTTTTAAGGCACTTCTAATCCATTTTGCATTTTAGCCAAACTACAGGACCAATATTAGGAAGGCAGATTTGAAAGGTGTAGCAAAGTTTCCAGTCTGTATTGAGAAAGGGATGATGTAGCTAACTGGGCTTTCTGGCTGATTATGGATTGGAAATATTCTTGCATATTAATTGTCCAAGCAAAACAAGATAGGATATATTGTGGGTTTTTTACCTTAATAGAATGGTCATGTGTTTAGTTGGTAGAGAGTAAGGAGTAAGATTATGGTATCTCTTGGTTTACAAACATATATTATAGGACACTCTATGGTGATGCTTGCATGTTAAGATGTATACATTGTACTGCATGCAGATATAAGTGGGTTTGTGCTCCACACATTGAGGTTAGTCAAGGATACAGGAGAAGAGCAATGTTGTTTGTTGATTGGGAATTGTGGCACTGACTTCAAATGTTGCATGAAGTGTGACATTACCAGAATTTGAAAGTTCTTTTTCATTAGTAGAGGACCTCTGGTTTCACAATAAGGTGTTAACCAATTACCTAAATATGTATCACATTTGAGAAATAAAATGAAAACATTAATCAGAATTCTGTTTATCCACTTGCAGGATGCACAGACTAAACCATAAGCAGATATATTTAACACAACATTTAAAAGTTTAATACTTAAAATGCTTTAGAAATGGATGCTGTAGAAAACAGATATAGGGGTGACATTATAACGGTTTGAAATGTCACAGATTCGTACCTCAGAAATATCAGTAATTTTGCATTTTTCTGTGAAAGATGCAATAGTTGCAACTAACATAAAATTCATAACACTTTATGCACATTGCAGGACATTCATATTCTAATGCTCCCTCATTTCTGGTATTTAAAAAAATGTCTCCACTTTCACCCCTCTAATTATTTTAAGTGAACTAAATTTATGAGAGATTCTAAGATGAGTGTACTTTTCAGGTGTGGGACTAGTCTTCTGTACTTAATAATCAAGACCCTTTCTTTTATGGACCACAACCCAAGAACAGTTGGGCATATGTAATTTTAAGCAAATAATTCAATGAGGATTACTCATAGCTTTAAGAGCCCTATAGGCCAAAAACTTTTCAAACAGTCCCAACTTTGTGCTCCAACTTTAACTTGTAGATACTGCTCATATCGGAGAGTTGTTCAGTCTCCATCTTTATTTAGTCCTTAGCCTTTTTCCTAAAACTGTCGACAAGAGTGATAGTTCTGTTATGAGATTTTTACTTTGTGGACCACTCTCCCACAGCCCAATAGACTGAGAACACATACGCTACCCAACAGCTATCAAATAATAATCAGTTTCCATTATTAGTAACCTGAGCTACATTCTAGCAAATGCCCTTGAGGCGAATGGCTCAAGGGGTTATTATGCAAAGCCATCATCTTCGCCTTTAACAGCCATTTTTCAAAGCAACAGCATGCACAAAAAACACATCATTATCAGAACTCAAATTATATACCAAAGCTGTAGATAGCATCATGAGCAAAATACAACTGTCTCAGAAGAATACTATGAGATATATCACCATGGTGAACAAAAAATACAGTGTGGATGACAGAGAGATGGTGAGAAAGAGAAGTTAGCAAGGTTATATTAAAAGTTCAATCCGAATGCTTAGCAATAGGCACGTAGCTGTCTGTCAGAAAAGCATAGTCACCAACACTGTTGGTCATTTACTACTGAGAACTACAAAGTTACTTTGTGAACTGGTCAGAGCCCAGGAGATTTCACATTAAATGAAAAGTTGAATGAAGAAATGCCAAGGAGGCAGTGAACTGTTTACAGATCTTGAGGGGAAAAATGAGATCTTTAGTTTTAAGCCAAAGAAAGGGCAGAGAAGAAATATAATTTCAAGGAATATCTTATGTACAAGCTTTCCAGTTGGTACTGTACTCAAGATAATCTTTTAAATATTATCAAATGGTATTCACTGGTTTGCCCTGGTGAAAGCAGTTTCCATAGTTTTATTGTAATTCCTTACATTTTATGGAGGCAGTTAAAAAGGAGGTGAAGCAGAGAAAGTATTCATTTAGCCTTTTATGACAAGCTTCACAAATTGTTTTATTCTAAGGAAATAGCTATCTCTATTGCCACTGTATACAGTAATAATGCCCAGAAAATTGTCACTTCAGTAAAATCCATTGTAAACCATGATTCCTTTAATTTTATATTTAAGTTGATCTCCAAAAATATTATAATCATTAAATACCTGACACTTTTGGGCTTTGCAGAAAAGCAGTAAGAAGGCATATCATGTTGCTAAGACATGAATTAAATGAAAGAATTAAAATGAAAGACTTAGCTAGACTGAAGGAAAATGAATTGTACAAACAAGTTGCAGAATCTGGAAATGTTTTCAGAGAGACAGCTAAGATTTTGGGGAAAGTGATTTAGAATGTCATCTTTTCTCTACAGTCTGCTATCTAGAGATGGATTTCTGGTACAATTTTTCAGAATATAAATACAACAACACAAAGGAGAAACCAAGTCCAAACCAAAAAAAGGTTTTGCTAATGTCGCTAAGGAAAACCTTAAAAACAGATTTTATTCTGGTGTCTGTGGGTCAGATGAATTTAAACATTTCCATACTGCTGATACTTCAGGCCAAATTTTCATAAAAGCTTTCTAAATAGCAATTGCAAAATTTGTACATACAACATTGCAAACAGGCATTCAAGCTGGGATTTTTGGTGGCTAATGACGGTATGTACCAACTCCAGCTGAATTTCAATGACAGTGGGCATGTCTACACAAGACATTTACTGCACAGTTGACTAATTAACTGTGCAGCAAACATCTTGGCATCTACACATGCACCCTTTCTAGGGTACACAAAACTAATAACTCCACAGCAGGGTAGTCTTGCAAAATACAAGTACTACCCTGCTGCAGAGTTTTTTCATGAACAGCAGCACACATTTAGATGCTGCCCTGGCTGGCTGGGGCACAGGGTGCTTCAGTGTAGGACTAGCCAGCAGGCAACCCCTGTGCTGAAGCACCCTTGTGCCCCAACTAGCTACTCCACAGCACCTGGAGCCAGAGGGAGCAGCCAGGCCAGGGCTGCTCACCCCACTGGCTCTACATGTTGCAGAAGCCCTGGCTGAGGCACAAGGGTGCTTCAACATGGGGCTAGTCAACAGGCAGCCCCACACTGAAGCACTTTATGCCCCAGACAGCCCCTGGCAGCATGTGGAGCCCTGTCTGAGCAGCCCTGGGCCCCTGCCAGCCTGTGCTACTCTGACAGAGCTCCATGTGCTTTGCATGAATAAGCTCCAGAGCAATATGCTCCCAAGATTTTTGCTTCCAGATGCATATTCAAACATTGCGCCCCAGAGCAAAAAACTCCAGAGGTTATTCATGCACACTAACTGCACATGTAGATACATCCAGTGGGTAACTCTTTACAGTTCTCCTGCAAGAACCTGCTTAGTAACACAAGTAATTATGAATGTCGATATAATTTTGTGCATGCAGATGAGAGGATCTGCATGCGGATCTGCAGATTGGATTTTTCACTTTGAAAATACATAATGTAACTGTCAGACACATTCTTGGAAACCATTGGTACATTTTTATCATCTGAAAAACAGGGAGACTCCATCTCAACATCTTAGCAAGTGTATTTACATGCTGTCAAAAACATCCTGCTTGTCCTACTCTCGAACATATCACTCTTCAGAGTTTAAATGGATTAAAAATCAACATGAACCAGTAGATAACATACAGTTATTTCCCATTTTAAACATAAGGGAGGAACTACCATCCCTCAGGTCATACTGAATGTTTACTAAGGGTGCCTACATGTTTAAGGGAGGTTCTCTAACTCATGGCACTTTGCACAAAGCACCATGAGTTAGAGCTTCCCCACCTCCCCGCCTCCCCCATCATTCACGTGTTGGGTCAGGGGAGCTCAAGCCTGCCTGCATTAGCCCTGGCCAGCAGGCAGGGGCACTCCAGCAGCCTCCCAGGAGTCTGCCAAACCACCCCTCACCCCAGCCCCACCCCACCCCAGCTCCAGCTGCAGCAAAGCCAAGCTGGCAGCTGTGTGATGTCCCTGTCAAGAGGCTCCAGCAGGGGGTGGGGGAAGGGGGGCCTCTGTTCCACCCCACCACCTTGCCCCCAGCTCCAGCCATGGCAAAGTCCAGCCAGCAGCTGCATGCTGCCCCTTTGCCTTCTTTCCCCCACTGCACAGGAAGAAGACTCTCTCCTCTTTGTGACAGCCCCACACATGTGAAAAATTAACCCCCAAGGGAACCTGAACAGAAGTTCCCTAAGGCGCTCTGCTCTAGAGCACCTTCAGCTAACAGCTGATTTATCAAGGGTTAATTTTTCATGCAATCAGCTATTTTAAAAGCACTCTGCAGCCATGAGCTTGTTTTATTGCATGGCTGTAGGGTGCTTTCAGGGGCCAGATCATGCAAAAAATGCAACTTGTATAAGTACCCTAAGTCTTCTATAAATAATTACACACAGTTATTTTGGGTGGCATGTTAAAAGAAGCCAAGTAAGACAGAACAGATGATAAAATTGTTAATTAAAGCCCAGCAATAAGTTAATGCCTTCACTAGCATATTACCTCTGTGGCCATGGGGCCAAAAAAGGAGAATTTCTGCTTACCTCAGCCACAAATACTTTCCCTTCCCAACTTCAAGCCCAGCTTCAGTCATGTAACAGAAATGTAAGTAAGATTTTCAATTCAGTTCCTAACAGATATTGGTCTATGTCACAAAAGTACGGGATGACTGCGTTAGCCTCTGTTCAAAAGTAGTAGAAGGGGTGGTGGCACTCCTTACTAAGGTGACTTAACTGCAAAATTCCACAGTCACTCCAATGATAGTTCGTAATTCTCTCCCACTGCATCTGGTAACATAGAGCTGTACTTCCTACTCTATTTGATAATGGTGTAAAAACGTTATCAAACAGAATAGGAAACTCTATTTCAGAGTCTGAAGACATATGGGTTTGGTGATATTAAGAGACAATACATGGTTTTCCTTCCCCCCTCTTCCCAAAATCTTTCCCTCATGGCAAAATTCCTGCTCAACTATGTATTGGCAAATTGTTTCAGGATGAACCAAGGGAAAAAACAGTGCTGTCCCCTCCTCCCTAACATTTTGCTTTGGTTATCAAGTCCTTAGCAAACAGCAGCAGAAATAAGCAGGGGATTTAAAGCTTTGCACTGGAAGGAAATGACCACAGAGCTGCTTTACTACCATATAATATATACAGATGGTGCACTTTCATTTATAATACAGCCTGAACTTAGTCTGTCAAACAATCTGCAAGAAGTAACATTCTGCTGCAATGTTTCAGATTGCAAGTTCAGCCAACAAATATCCTGGGGAGTACTACTCAATATTGCAGAAAATCAAAGGGAAAATTAACTAGTATTTTTTCAATTCCTATGAGCTACTAAAATTGTTTGATTTAGGGATCTATGTCACTCCTTATTGTAGAGGATATCTATGGTGCCAATTTCCTCCCAATGCTATACAAACTGAGGCAAGAAGCAAGTACCTGGAACTATATATACACTACTTGGCTGAGCAGAATAAATGCAATAAAACTGCACTGACTCCCAAAGGTATTTTAGATATTGTATATAATGCCCTATAAATACTACTTAGCCTTTCTTCCAAAAACTTAATATAAGTATAAACTTTTTATGGATCTTTTAAAAATGATTAAAATTAAGATTAGTGTATGGAAAATACTTAGTAGGAAAATGGGGTTGGCTTAACTTCAGGAGATACTACAAGGCATTTCTCCTCAGATCCTGTCACATGAGAAAGACGATCTTTTGGTTAAAAGCACTGAACTAGGATTCAGGAGACTAACTCAGCCACAGACTTCCTATGTGACCTTGGTCTTGTCAATTAATTTCTTTGAGACTCATTTCTCCATCAGTAAATGGGTGTAACCGTATTTCATTTCTCCTACCCTATCTTTATGTATAACGGAAGCTGTCTAGTACATGGTTTTTTTTAAATTTGCCTGTATGCATACAGCATGTAATACAATGGAAATCCAAAGCATAATAATTCTCCCTCCAGTTAGTTTTCAGTCCTCTAATAACAAATCACACATGTAGCTACAAGATACACACGCAGTTACTATTATAGGTCAGCTTTTGCTATCAGACATCATATATTTAACACTTACTTCCTAAGCCACATGCAATGAGCACCCTCATTTTGTGAAATTAAATGTTATGGGTTTCAAGAACTATACCAACAACACATGCACAGTTTCATTATTCTTCTCCCTCTGGTTTTAATAGATAACTGATGTAAATAAAAACATGAAGTAGAGAACCGAGAAGTTACTTCTGAAACTTCTCCTCTCTCAAGGCTGACAGATGTTCACTTAATGGCACGATGGGATCTGGTACTGGTCCCTATAATCACACCTCCTTCCGTGCCAAAAGTGACAGGAATCAGATCCCTATCCTGCCACTGCCAGCAGAGATCCTGGGGCACAGGTTTGGAAATACTGGATAGGGGCAGTCAAGTGATTTCCCCCTCCTGGCAACTGCAAACCCATGGACTCCCCTGCCAGGACCTTTCAATCTGGGAGCCTCTCCACAACCCAGGATCCTAATGAACCTTTACTAACATCCCAGCCCATGGGGACCCTAGGAGCAGAGAGAGGCTCCACTGTCCAAGGGTCCCTGTGTGCCAGTGTCAGAAAACTGAGGATGCAACTGAGCTGAGCTGCACATGTGGTTTTTAAAAGTCCCAGCACAGTGGGAGATGTCTAAAGGAAAAAAATCTGTAATGGTGACCATGACATAAAGAACATTTACCAACCATAATCGTATTGAAGCATCCAAGATACTGTACCACCATTTTCTTCTACCTCTATAATATGAAATAGGTGAGCTACAGTATCTAAGATAAAGGGAAGAAAGAATGAATGCTTAAAATATAACAGCAGCATTTTAAATATGTCAGAAGCTTTTACATTTCCTCCCTGTGGAAATTGCATGGCTACCTCCCATTCAATTCTCTGAAAAGTCAAATGGTCATATGGTATAAAATTCCATCATCTATATTTAGAAAGTTTTCTGAAAATTGCCTGTACAGACATTTTCCTGTCACCAGCCTGAACTCATGGGGCTTTGGAACATATTGGCAGTCAACTCAGAAGGAAAAAAAGCTCCGTATAGCTTTTACCCAAAGTAGCTATAATCTTGTGAGGCAGGCACAAACATCACATTCACCAGAATAAAAGGAGCTCCAGATATATCATGCCTCTGAGGCCTAGCATACATTCTTATTTGTTGGCTTTTAGGTTTAAATATTTAACACTTTCACATCTGTTATTTTGATTTTGAAATCTACTATACATTGCATTGGATGACACCTTGCAGATAATTGTCTCCTTTGTGGATGAGCACACCTGAAACTTTATCAGTTTAACCCCAAATTTGCCTTTGTTTGACTCTTCCACTTGAATGTATTTAAGTGGCAAATATGAATCTAGAAGCAAATTGTCAACATGCATATTTCTTGAAACTGTTCCTTAAATAATCACTTCTGTAGAACTCTACATGTAATGTGAGTATCTGATGTTTTAGATTACAAATTGTGAGGATCACTCTAATTTTGTAATGCCAAGTTTACATCCTGCAAAGAGAAACATTTGGAATAAGTGCAAAGCTGTAGTCTGTCACTACAAAGTGACATGGTGTTATCAAGTAATATCTGGCAAGACACCACAATTGGATTGGGTTCTGAACAGATTTGATAACAGTCCAAACTAAGGAAATCGTATCATCTGTTGTGTGTGACTGGTTATAAATTGTTTAGAACAATTTATCTGGCTATTGATGCCAAAGTCAGTATTAAGAAGTGCAGCTTGAGACAGTAATTTTGGCCTGAAAGATAAACCTGAATTCCAATATTAAGAAAACATAATATTAACACACTGTTGTAACTCAGACAGCTGTCAAATTAGCTGTGCCATGAAATGAGCTTTGAGAGACATTAAGGTGCCAAGAAGTACCGTTAATCACTTCGCTAGTGGATGATGTACCAAATGGCAATGAATGTGACCATTATGGAAAGATGCTACTCAGTGGTGGTGCAGCCTAATATTGATTGCTCCATCACAAAAGCCATTTTACTGGAGACTGCTGATAAATACACAATCAAGTTTTGTAATCAGTGAAGGTGTTTCAGCTGTTATTCATCTATCTGACTTCAGATTGTAAGTCATAGGAAGAGAAAGCAACTCGGTACTTTGGCTCGGCATACAATATAACACCATGTAGTCTCCAGTCAGATCCTGACAATCTACTGTTCAAATGAGTTGCTTCAAACTGAGCATGAAGCTTTATGGACATTCATCTGGAAACTGACCCAAAATGGAATAACAATTCTAACTCTAAAAGGTCAGTTAGTACACTTTCCTATACCAATGCTATAGAGTTATGTAACCAGTGAAGAAGCGAACAGGAGGATCTCTAGTACCCAATCCCCAGGTGCTAGGAGACATCCAACAGAAAACTAATGGCTTCTTTTCTTTAACCTCCTTCTCTAATTATTTTCCCCTCCTTTGGTCCATTTGCCCAGCTGAAGCAAAAGTCATCTGCCTTTACCTCCACTCCCAGGATGTCAATCTCTGCCTCACCTCTCAAATCTCACCACTGGCTTTCTGAGAGGAAAATATTTTTGTGGACAATGTCTTACTGGGCCAACTGCATAGTTGGGACACATTTAGACAAGCTTTTGGGCACAAGGTACCCACAGAAATCCACGCCTTTCACATATTACCTAGCTTATTATAGCTACAGCATCACTCCAACGCATCGCTGGCTTTGTGTCATTCTACAACAGGTTCAACCTTCTTGGTCTCACTTTCAACACTACAGGGTAACTGCCTACAGCTTGGTTCTCAACCACACTATCCTGGAAGATTTGTTTAAGTATAATGCAACCACACAATGCTCTGGGCACATATACTCTGTTAAAACAATAGAGCACAAAGTTCTTTGTGTCTATTTTGTCTAGCTAGATTGCAAAGAGGAGCTCTTTACATGTCTTTAAAAGAATCTTTGGACTCTATTCTTTGCTCAAACCTCTCACTTTTGTTCCCTGCCCTTCTTCCTCTAGGAAAGTAATTAAACTAAAAGAGGCTGATCAGAAGCTATTACATCCATGCATTGAAAGCAGACCACTCCCTAACAAACATATACTTCTCCATGACTTTCCCATGGCCTTTATCTTCTTTTCCTCACAATTGTTTATTGCAACTCTCCTCTCCCCCACCCCCACTGGGTTCTGTTTCCCATTTCTCTTTGATCTCTTTCTTCTCCCAAAATCCTCTCACACAGGGGGCTCTTCTTAAGTCCCTATCTCTGGTTTGTTTAGTTTAGCGTAGTGGTCCTCAATCTTTTAAGATTCAAGGCACTCCTCTGCAAGTGTTCAGAATTTAGCAGTACATTATCTTTACAATGAATATAAATTTGGCACATTATAATATAAACATTATATTCTTGAGATGTCATTAATTGTATTACTGTATTATAATATAATATAAAATTTAAGACAGCAGCCATCCTTTCAGGCTGCTTCCTCTGACACTGCCTGACCCTGTGCATCCAGTGTGGCACCTGGGCTACCTACACCTAAGTCCAGATCACTGCTGGGGACAGGGAACTGGCAGGCTAATTTTGTCTGAGTTATCCCAGGGCATCCCTCCTCCCTGTCTAAACTCTAGCCCTGGGATCAAAACAAACAGAGCCCACGTGCTGGTCTGCACATACGCAGCCAAGGGGGCTCTGAGGGGTTCGAGAGGCAGGGAAGAGGGAAATATATGAGGCTCAGAAGGAGGGAAGAGAAGGCGGAGACAGCAGCGGACCCCCTTCCCTGCCAGGGTCTGTACCTAAAGGGGCAAGCACAGACTCCCCACCACCACCACTGCTCCCCCAGGGGACTCACAAGTCAGGGTCCAGAGCCACCTACCCCTATGGCCTTGGGAGCATGTGAGGAACTGGGGAACAAACTGGGCAGCAAAGCATCAGAGCACACTGCTCACAGCAGTCAGTGCCGGGGCTGCCAGAGGGTGGAAGAGGGCAACCATGGGTGCCCCTTGCCTGTGGGATTCTGGGACAGGTGGAGGAAGAAGTGAGCAGTGTACTTACCAACTTGTACAGGGGCCAGGCATTGCAGCAATCCTGACAAGGTCTTGTGGCACTCTGAAGTGCTGCGCCACCATGGTTGAGAATCACTAGTCTAGCAAAATGAAGGCTGAGAAGAAATACGATTGCCACCTGTAAATACACAAATAGCAAATACTGGGAGGGAGGAAGAGCTCTTTAAGCTAATACTGGCAAAACAGATACTAGATATAAACTAGCCCCATTTTCAGCCTAACCTTTTTTATGATTGCAAGAAGGTGCTAATGACCAGAGCAGTGAGTGGTATGATTAGAGAGTTCAAGAAGCCTAGCTAGTTACTTTTGGGTTGGGGTTTAATCAGTTTACGAATGATGTTATATATGACATTGTCTGCCCAGAATGTCCCTTCCAGTTCTATGCTCCTATAAGCCTGTTTAATGTCTTTGGTAAGTGGATGCTGCTACTGAATTGTAAGGACCAGGAGATGGGTGAGTTCTTGGCTACCGATGCAGTCAAACAGAAGTAGCCTTCCATAATGGCACTTTCTGCAAAACCAGAAAGATTGCTATCACAGCAGCTGAGACAAAACTATGAGTTCCCTTTAATGTAATCTAAGGACCTAATGGTGCCTCTTGACTAATATGTCTGGGGAAAGGAAGAGCTGTGGACAAATTCCTCTCTACAAAGAGGAACTGTGTAGGAGAGATGCTTGTACATTGATAGAAGTCAACCTGGCAGTGTAAGAGCCCAAAATACTATATCACTTAGAAGCTGAACTTCAGCTATATGAGGAGATTAAATGGCCTAATCATGTCACCTCAGACCCAAAGACCCAATATTTGGGTCTAGATTAGTGGAGTAAGTATTGGAGAGGGGAGACAGGGAGGCCAAAACTGTAGGGTTAGTTTGGTGCACTGTAAAGGCTGAGTCAGTTACAAATTCAAAGCAAAATTTGGACTAGATTCCAATCTCCACCTTTCACCATGACACAAAAAAGGACAGTGCTGGAGTCTGGGATAGAGTTAATCCTGACTGAACAGAAGTATAGAGTGGATACAGAGATATTTGTATTGAATGCCCTACGTCACTAGTTAATATCTTCATCCTTAAATATCCAAAAAGAAAAGGAGAGTTCTGCGCATTCTCACACCAGGGGTTCAAAAGAACTGGCATCTCTTTGGCCACTATTTTGTCAAACAAGCCTAGGAAAATTGTTTTCTGTCTTAGATATTTTTTCCAGGCCATGCTCACTTTGCCCATCTGTTTACAGCTCATCTACAAAGCTGTTCCTTTCACTATCATATGCTCCATTTTGTAGTTTTATTGGAAATATTATAACAAATTAATAGATATGATGACAACGCATACACAAAGGAAAGCCAGCAAAACACATGTAACATGTAAAGAAATATACTGTGCTCAACACAGATGTCCATTTTTTTTTTTTTAGTTTCTCATCTCCCAGTATACCTCAACTATATCTCATAAAGCCCTGTGATCCCACAAATTCTTTGCTAGAATAAGCTGTGTAAGAAAGGAACATTACAAAACAAAGTGAATAAAACTGGCTGTACACTCTTCCTTTCAGACTCGCCAGCAAAATCTTTCACTAAAAAGGAAATCATAATAAATTGTATCACCTCTATCAAACCTGCATAATGTACAAAATGTATAATGTACTCTTTTTGTAATCTCAATTTTCCATTGATAATAGCTCTGAACTCTTCTTGAGTATTAGGTTTGCATCTATTTTCCAAAGAGAGTTTATCTTCAATTTCTCTTCAACAGAGTGATCAAACTCACTGCAAGGACAACAAGCATTTTTATTCTCTTTCCCCACCTCTAGACTAGTCCTGTGGCTATAGTCTCCAAAAAAACTGAACAATGTTTTTTAAAAAGTAATAACCTTTCCTGTATTATTCAGGCTTTGATTTTTGTCTCCTCTGTAGAGGCACTCCGTGTGTACACCTCATTTCATGAATGATTTGAGGAGCCAAATAAAAGTGTTTGAAGCCCATAGACAGACAATTAACACCAAGACCAGTGGAGGCCAGTCAATAGGGGGTACTCAGGTGCTGCCCCACCAGTTTCAGAGTGACATGATTAATGTCATGATCATGATTATGCTCTTGCATTCCACATTAGGCCTGTGCGAAGCGGCTAGTATTTGCTTCCAATTGAGATTCAGCTAGTTTGGGGGACAGTGATTCGAATCACCGTCCCAAACTGATTTGGCCAAATCTGATTCGGAGATACAGCCACTGCCAAATCGGCTGAATCTCTGAATCAAACAGGCCCCATCCCCTGCCCACTCTCCCAGCCCCACCAATGGCTGCCCCACCTGGGCCCAGTGTCCTGGCTCTTGGAAAAGGGAAAAAAAAAAAGCTCCGCACTCACCAGCTCCTGCCAGGTGGGAGAGCAATCCCCATTGCCCCCCACTGCCTTGTGCTGCATGGGAGGCTGTGCCATGAGCCCCCATTCTCCGCCCACTCTCCCAGCCCTGTCAATGGCTGCCCCAGCATCCCAGCTGTAAAAAAAAAAAAAAAGCCCTGCACTCTCTGGCTCCTGCCAGGCTAGGGGGCAATCCCCACTGCACCCCACTGCCCTGTGCTGCATGGGGGGCTCTGCCACAAGCCCTGATGGCTGCTGCAGCATCTGGTGAGTGTGGGGCTTTTTTTTTTTTAACAGCTGGGATGCTGGGGCCAGGCAGAGCAGCCACTGAAGGGGCTGAAAGAGCAGGCGGGACTCAGGGGATGCTCAGGTCTGGGGGAGCAAGCAGGGGATAGGGCCTGGCAGGGGTCCCCCCATGGATCTCTTCCCCCTCCTCTGGCCCCCCCGAGTTACTGGCACAGAGTCCGGGTCCAGCTCCCTGTGGCAGCGAGCAAGGACTGCCCAAATCTCCAAATCTTTTCTGAATCAATGTGGAGAGCTTCGAATTGATTCGGACCTTTTAATAGGTCTCCTGAAATGATTTGGAGTCTGAGATCCAGCCGCCAAATCAGGCCAAATCTCCACCAAATCGAATCAGCACCTGAAACTTCGCACCACCCTACAACACATACACAACAAAAAGTTGAGTATGTGCAGTAAGCACCTCAGGGCAATCTCCTTACTGCCCAAGTAGTGCATGAGCAGTAGAAACACTTCAGTAGTTAGAGTGGATTGCAATAACCACTTGTTTAAGCAGGCAGCGGGGTGCCTGTACTGACGCCATAGCCTGGGTAAAAAGCTGTTGGGAAGAAGGTGAGAAGACAGGGAGCACCACATGCAGAGACATGCACTGGCCCCAAGCAACCTGCAGAGCAGCTCCAGCAAGTAAATGGGGGAAAGAGGGACTGAGGCCCCTGTAGGGAGGGAGATGGGCAAGGCTGGGGGCGCTGCTGCCCAGCCAGGTGGGACTTGGGGCTGGGGCTACAATGCATAGCTGCAAGGCCCCAGTGGGGAGCAGGACGGGGCCACAGGTGGCTCATCCAAGGGAGGGGAAGGGCCGGCTCCTCGCTGTTGCGCACACTCCCAGGGGGCAGGGGTGACTCGTGCCTCCCAGAACTGTACCTGGGGAAGGTGCAGGCTTGAGCTCCCATCCTGTTGCCCTCCCACGAGGCTTCCAGAGCCCAGGAGGTGTGACCTGATGCAGCTGGGGACAGCGAGGCCATGCAGAGATTCCTCGCCACTGCGAGCTGCCCCTGCACTGCCCTGGCAATGCACCCCCTGTGCCTGCCACTCCTTTGAGAAGCCCCATGATGCTGCCCCTCACTGCAGTCCCGCACACAAGGGGCATGTTGCCAAGGCAGCCGGGGGTGAGAAGCAGTGAGGAGGTGGTTTTCAGTGCGGCTCCTCCACTTCCTGCAGCGCTGGGTCATGGCAGGGGAGAGAAACAAGCCAGCAGGGAACAGCAGCAAGCAAGAAGTCTGCTGTTCCCAGCTGCTTTGCTTCTCCCCCCATGATCCAGCGCTGCAGGGAGTGGAGGAGCCACATGGAAAACCTCCTCCTTGTCACTTCTTGCCCCACGCTGCCCCGGCGATGTACCCTCTGTGAGCAGGGCTGCAGTGAGGGCAGTGGTGTGGGGCTGCACTTCCCAAAGCAGTGGCAAGTGCAGGGGCATATTGCAAGGGCAGTGGAGGTCAAGGGGACAGCTCACAGTGGTGAGGAATCCCCATGTGACCCTGCTCTCCCTAGCTGGACAGGGTCGCCCCTGGAGTGAGGCTCTACCCACCTCACCTGTCTCACAGGTCACCAGCCGTGCCTGACCAAGGCTATTCCTGTTGAACTGATACCTATACACACAAACACAGCAGGATGTTTAATTCATTTACCTCAAAAAATAGTTTTGTAAGGCTATAGTTAGAAGGCCTTTTCATTAGTCCAGCATGTGTAACAAATATTTGACTTCGAGCATTTCAGAGGCCTGCCTTTTCTCCTCCTCCCCAAAATGAAGATACCATCCTCTGTGGCTAGGGATAGACTTTCAAAAAGCCTAAGCCTGAATTGATTCAATCTTTGCAGCTTAGTCTAACTGCCTAGATTGAATCAGTTTGCAATTGCACAGCCATTCCCTCTGGACTGAAGAAATGCAGGTACATGTCTGCAGTGGCTCAGGTTAGAAGCGGGGGATCTGCAGTCCCAGGCTTTTCCCTGCTTGCTGCTCAAGGGGCAGGAGTGTTACCAGCCCCCAGCCCCAGACAAGCACTCTGAGGCAAAGAGGGGGTGTGCAGTGCTTACATTTGTTGATGATACAGAGTTTTTCAATCTCCCTCTCTCTGCTTCATCATACTGTCTGCAAACCTGACCAGCAAGAGAGCCAACAGGGGCTGATAACACAGAGTTTATCAGTTCATCAACAAAACACAAGCCTCTCTCATTAGTTCAAGCTCTTCTTAAACAGCTTTTTCCAAGGAAGGAAAAGAGGGACATTACCAGCTGACCTGTTGATTAGTTCCAAAAAACCCTAAGCGGATACTGTTCTGTCTGTCTTTGTCCTGTGTCCCAGTGAAACTGGAGACAGACACACACACACACACACACACACACACACGCAAGGGTGGACAGCTCTCAACATTAGCTAGCATACCACATGCCTAGGGTCCATGGGGCTGGGGTCCATGCTGTAGGAGGAGGGAGGGAGGAAGGAAGGGAGGGATGCCTGCTTGAGCAGTGAGCAGCGAGTGTGTGTGGCAGGAGGAAGCCAGGCAGACCCTGCTGTGCCTGCAGTCTCCACCAGAGCTCTGGCTAGGGAGCAGAGGGGCAGGGTTAGCCCTGTTCTCTGGGGGAGAGAGCACAGCACAGCACAGCCCAGGGCTGCAAAGCATCTGGGATCCTGGGGGACTGGTTTAACTTTAACCAGGAAGGAGTCTGGGATAGATATTACATAAACTGGTTTGACCCAAATCAGTTAAGTCTGATACTACATCCAACCAGGTTTATCTTAAAACTAGTTTCAGCCATTTTGAAACTGGTTTATGTGCACTGAACATTTGTTCTGTAACAAGTTTAAACCAGTTTCTGATCACTTAAACCGGTTTATGTGTAATGTCTGTCCCTAGCCTATGAGTCTACCTGATGTCCAAATGCCCTGTGCTTTTGCTCTTTCTCAATAGCATCTTTTTTAATTAAAATTTGTTTCCATTACCCACCTGGTTTTATAGTCATCTCCATTCTAGACAGCCAATGATAATACAGGATGCTCACACAGCTAGACCAACAGGAAGCTTGGGGGAATGTTTAACTTCTTTTCTAGTTCTCCTGAGAGCCTGCACAGAGAGAATCAGTCAGTCAATATCTTTTTGATTTTGTCCCAAAATAAATTTCTTTTCTTTTTTTTCACATGTATTTTTGCTAATTTAGATTTGGGGGAAAAGCCCGAGACAGAAAGCTCAAAAGAGGGAGCTGAGAGCCAGGCTGTAAAGGTAAGGCCTGGCTCTCAGGCTCTAAACCTTTGGAAGTGCTCTAAACCTTACCTACCATGAGAAGTAGGTATTATGGTCAGCACCACACTTTAGCTGCCGTTTACTCCCCAGTAGCCAATTGGCTAGAAGGCTGGGTGAAATACAGATACAGTTCTATACAGAGAGATGACAAACTATTGGCTTCTGATAGAACATGACCAGGGAAACTCCTGTAGATAACACTTAGAAGGATTTGGGTTGAACCAGCAAGTGTAATTCAAAATAGCTTTGTTATCATAACATGATAAACTAGCATTACCAAAGTGGAAACATTATATATAATGTATATGCATATACATATAAAGATACAGATCTTCATGCATCTGCCAAAGGTAGGTTAGATCTAACCAGGATGGGACTACACACTGTGTTTAGATTGTTCCCAGGTGTTTGGGGGGTGGGGGAGTTTGGCGCACTGCCAAACTCCTTATTACATTTCAGTTAAATGACTTTTAAGACACTTCTAAAGTTTTGCTATTCTATCTACAGACTTAAATCCCTGGAGAACAGAAGCAGAATATTTGGACCTCAGATCCCAAGCAGTTCTTTGCACAGACATACACGAGAAGAAAATACAAGAGTATGGCTGGGTGCTGATGTATGGGACTTCCTATCCCTCATTTTGCAATAATATGGGGTATTGCACAAGTTACTTCATCTACTGAGCTGAAAGAGCAACAGCCTGGGACAGCAAGGATTTTCCTGCCCAGTATCTGGCCCCTCTACACAGGCCAACCATTAAGTACTAGTCTATAAAAAAAGAGATACATTTAGCAAAAGATGTTTGGATCACTAAATTCAAACAGCAGATAACAGAGCAGCCATCAGTGTCTAAAAGAAAGAGGCCACTAAAATAACCTACCTCCCTCTCTTAGTTCTGCCTTAGAGCTCTAAAGTCTCAGCCCTATACAGCTAATTTAGTAGAGTACAGAGAGTTGTGACAGATGGGGTGAAATGCCATCAAGGATGTCACACTTTGCAGACAGTCTCATAGCCAAGAGTTATTGAAAAAATAAGGTTTGAGAATCAAGAGAGAAAGCAAGTGATGAGGTTATAGGATTTCTCTGTTAAAGGAAAGACACCATAGGAATGAGAGACAGGCCAAGAGTGGAGAGCAAATCTGAGTTCTCTGTGGTAGCCATAAAGCAACAAAGCAAGTTTTAGGTAATACAAGAGTGGTGTATTTTAAGTCAACCCTTTAGCTACATTTACTTTCTGTAAATACAAGAGAATGAGAAGGACATAGGGCAAGTAAATCTGCAGTTATATAGCAAGAGGCAACTCTTTGGCCAAAGCAACCATGAAAGGTGCTGTGCCAAAACGTTGGTAGGGACAGAGAGGAGATCAATAGCAATCGGGCTATGAAGCCCCTTGTAGAAATCAGGGGCTATGAAAGGTGATAGAAGGACCCACAAGGCAGAGGATAACTGGTCTTACTGCCAATGTTTTTTATGACCTACTCTCTGCTACACAGGCGACTAGGAATGCTTCCTGCCTTTATCTTTGTCATTGCTATCATCTTATTGCCATGAGAGTTTGGTACCCAGGTATACGAGATAAATAGGCACTGCATTGCCTAGAAGGAGCTTTTAGACATGTGATTATTGCACCAGATCTATCCCGTGTAATATGGCTTCAGTGGAGACAAGATTTCAAGGAGGGCCACTAGGAACACTTCAGAAAAATGGCCCATGTTAAAGCTTTGGAAAAGATGCCACTGACTTCTGTGCATAAATACAAGACAGGGAGAAGGAAGAATCCTTGGATCCTCTCCCACACGCCTCTGAACTCATTACAAGCCTGTACAGGGCCAGGCAGGCACAGTCTGACCTAGGGAGGTTAGTTTTGTGTCAACCACTCCTCTATTCCAGAAAAAATAAATCTTGGCTTAATCTTATTTGTAGGAGTCTGATAATAGGGAACAATTTATCATCCGGCTTAAATTAACAAATCTCATTTAAAATCAATTGTTCTACAGAGTATACACAATCTATATTGTTGAAGTGTCACACTGAAAACTGACAAGCTCAAAATTAGATCCACCAGCTGTGATGTAGTTTGTAGGAGCAGAAAGTCACACCACACTGTCTCTCTGCTCCACTTTGTTC
Organism: Alligator sinensis; assembly: GCF_000455745.1. Classification (NCBI taxonomy): domain Eukaryota; kingdom Metazoa; phylum Chordata; order Crocodylia; family Alligatoridae; genus Alligator; species Alligator sinensis. The sequence goes on from NW_005842429.1 coordinate 411,392, forward strand.
TTACAAGGAGGTGCAAAGGAGTGGAATATGAAAGAATCTTGCTCACCAAGTACACAGAGAGCAAGATTCGTGTATTTTTCATTATCCTGCAGGCTCACTAGGCTGGAAGAGAAAGGCAGAGAAGAGGAAGGCTGTGACACACAAAAGATTTTTGAAAGGCTAGAAGTTTGTGTGTGCATTGGTGGTGAGTTGCCTCACTGAGAGACTAAGATGTTGCCTGTGTTACAGCCCTCTATTTTGTGCAGGTAGCACTGACAGAGTTTTCCAGAGCTGCAGAATGAGTTTTAAAAAAGTGTAGCTGGATTTTTTTAAGGCAGTTTATATATTGGATCTGTCAGCCTTGACAATGTCCCTGTAAAGTGGCATGTGAAATGAACCAAAGGGAGAAGTGGGGGAAAAGACCTCAAGACTACTAAATTCATGGATTATTGAACATAAGAATGTTTTCAGACAGAAAGATACGAATTCCCTGATAACCAGACACTTCATTGACAAGTCACATCTCATTTTCAGTTTTAGGATTAGAGGAATAAAATGTGATCCGATGTGCTTTTGTGCAGGGAGACAGAAGCAACTCAAATGATTTTTCTCAATATATTAACTTTCCTGTATTGAGCAACCCTACACTCCGAGAATTCTCCATTTGCACACACAGGTTCTATGAATATACATATGAACACACACGTACACACACATACACACTTATGATCTATAAACCAACAGTATACTTATAGCATAATTTGTGTGCATGTGCTTTAGATGTATGCTCACATAAGACCACAAATAGTTATATATACAGAACAGCGCAAATGATACAAAAGTGCTTCGCAACCAGGGTGCTGTGTTAGCACTGTTAGATGATTCCCAAGATAAACCCAGAGATTTTGAACAGAAATCCACAGTGTTAACAATGTTTTGATCTGTTGTGGGCTTTCTGAGTTCTTTGCAACAGAAGACTTGCTTTATTATTTTTCTATAGTCAAAAAATTAATGAAAACTAAGCTGGCATTTTCTGAAGGGTGTCTTGATTCTAAAAGAGTTTAGAATCATTGTTACAGAAAAATGTTATAATTTAGGATATTCATCTAGTTATGCTTTATATATTTTAGTTAATATTATGACATTTAAAAAACTAAAATAAATGAGTCACAAAATGCCTTTGTGTCTATATGAGTTGATCTTTGGTGATAATACTAAAGACAATGGAGAGTATTTAGCATTAATGAGAGCACTTCGACCAGCAGTGGTATGTTAAAAAAAACTAGCTGGAATTGGAGTTTGCTCTTACTTGTCTATAGGGTGGGAGTTTGGAATGGTTGGAACTTACTCAAAGGCATAACAGCAGGTTAGCTGTTCAAAAAGAGAGTTATAGAGTCAAAAAACCTTGGAAACCCACAAGAAGCTTTGGGCAAGAGAGGCTTTAAGAGAGGAGCATTTTTCCATAGCAGGAA
>NW_005842429.1:412873-420265 GCF_000455745.1 Alligator sinensis
AAGGACTGGGAAGAAGAGGTCACAGAATAACATATTTGTTCTAGTTATTTCCTCACACTGTGCATACAGCTTCACATGTAATCGGTAACAATTCAGTCACTGTTACCTGCTGCCCCTAGTCCCTCCAGATCATTGTGCTGCTCTCAATTCCATTCTCTTGAATGGAGTAATCTCAGAGTGTACCGAGAATGTCCACTTGGGAGTTAGTCTGAAATATCTACTCAAACAGTACCATAAATTCACACCTTAACTTACCACACACTTAAGAGGAGATTAAAAATCTTGGTATAGAATAGGGTAGAAAACATCAGGATTTGAAAACACTTCACTATCCTGAAATAAACAGGTCCATGGCAAACAGTTTGAAAGACCATGAAATTATGCAACTCAGACTGAATAACTTATACAAACACAGACAGTGATGACGAGCAATTCTTTTGCATGTTGCTTGCATGTGTAATGTACCTGGATCATGTGCTAAGTGTTAGAGGGCAGATTGCCCTCTAAGCAAGACCACCTGGCCCCAGAGCAGCACTAGCCATGTGCATCCACCTACCTGGCTGCAGAACCAGCTGGGATGAGTATATAAACCCAGGTCCTTCATTTGGGCTGTGGCTGCTCAAAGCCTTACATCTGGTAGTAGTTCAGTCCTGCTCCTGTTCTTATACCCCAGCCTCAGCTCCAAGTACCTTGTCCCTGCCTATCCTGTTGTGCATCTGAAATCCCCAGCTCCTGACCTTTGGCCCGACCTAGACTACAAACATGGATATTGTTTAGGATTAGATGTGTGATTCCCACTACCTGGTTTTGACCCACTGACCAGCCATGGATCTGGATTCCCCACAGGCTCAGGCTAACTTCACATTCCTCGAGACTGCTCATGCCCCAAACACTTTGCAGAATTCAGGAGTGAAGAAGGGAAGCTTCCATCCCTTGGAACCAACATGAACAAATGCAGATTGAATTTATTTTCTTATTAGTTGTTCTTTTACCTTGCATCTGCAACACTTGATCAGATCATTCTCCATCTACCTAAGGATCACCCAATAGCATATCAAACAGGGGTTGTGCCCTAGGCAAACTCTTTGGGGCAGTGGGGAGGACAGTTAAGAGGGGGGAAGCACACAGGAGTCTTACTTAGTCCTCAGGTGCTGCTGCTGCCGATGCCACTGCTTCTGCATGCACTGCCTGCCCCAGCTCTTGGTCTTAAAACAGCAGCAGCTCAGTGTTTCTGCACTGACTGCTTCTGCTAGAGCAATGCCATGGGGCTGCTCTTGCTGCTAGGACACAGATTCCATGGAGCTGGGGTACAGTCACTGCCCAGGGCTGATGTGCCTAAAAGCATAACTAGGGATGGGCAAGAGGTGCACCACACAAGGTCAGAACACATTTCAAGTTAAGGCTTTGATTTCTCAGTTTCTCTGCAAAGTCTGAGAGTTATGTTTCTGAAGTGACCTTGTGAAATCACTGCACATGGAGATCAACAAGTGTGACTGAGGCATACCTCATCACATTGAGGTGAACCTGTGCATGCTTACTGATTAAATAGGGGAGACGGGAAATGCGCATGTGTGAAGCTGGTTGGGGGAGAAAAGAAACATTGCCTAATTATCACAGTCAGGACAGAAGCATGACAACAGCATGGGAGAAGGAGAAATTGAAGGAGGAATAATACTGGATGATTACTTTCACCTACTATTAGACTGAACAATGTAGATAATTTTGAGGCAATTGGCACTGAGTAAATTTAAAGTTCTCAAATGCTGTATGCCTCAGGTTTAGTTGTTACGAGACAAGTGAAAATTTAGATGTCGAAGTGGACAGTACCGGAAAGACATCTAAGCAGAGCACAGCAGCACTTCAGAAATTCCTTAACCTGCTGGAATGAAGCAACATGGTATTGATATGGGGAAAGGGACAATGTTGAGTACCAACTTACTCCAAACCATAGGCAACAACTTTTATTTTTGCCGCAGGGGGAAGACATGTAGAAAGTTTTACACATTGCAGGTGACAGCCCTCTTCTCGAGGAAGGCCAGGGCCCTCCGGCTCCCATGTACTCAGCACCTCTGCTCCCAACCACTATGGGGTTCTTGCAAACAAAAACACCTCCAAAAAACAGCACTTTTAAACTCTGCATATTCCTGTGCCAAGCCCAACGCATGCCCAGAAGAGACAATGTGTTACTTCAACCCAGCCTGCCCGACATCTGTAAAGATCAGGCATGTTAATGGAGCTTTTTTGGTGTTTTTATCTAATAGCTGATTGAATCAGTGTTAGCTAAAAGTGCCAAAAAGCCCCGCTGAAGCACCAAAATCCTTCCATGCGCTGCAGAGCCGGGTTGAAGTAACATGCTGCTTTTTCTGGTAAAATGCATATTTTGTTTTTTTGCTTTTTTTAATGTCTGCAAGTAGCCCATGTTCAAAAAAGTTTTCCCTTCTACTTAAAAGGGAGTTGGAAAGAGAAGAGGTCCATAAAAGTAAAACAAAAGTCATGTAGCAGGTAACAATGAAGCATATAAATAAGAATGATTAAAAATCCTCTACACTCTGATCTATGTACTCAGGCTTTTAGGCCATGCAGAGTCCCTTAAACGTCAATGACACTTCACATGGGTCTGATTGCAGAGTCAGGAGCTCAGCAGAGAAAGGAAAAGAGCAAAAAGAGACTTAACAGAAATTAATCGTAAAGTGAGTTTTTAAAAATCTAATGTAAGAATGGCTGGCCAATCAGAGGAGTTGCTATAAGTAGGTAACTGGACAGTATAATAGCAACCAATATTCAATGGAGGACTTCAGTATAATGAAAGGAATAACATGAACTCCCCACACACATTGATGGGTTCCAAACACTGAAACAATTTAGAGAGAGGTCTGAGCATCATTGTGGAGAGTACAATGCCCAGCGGCAGTATAAAAAAACTAAATAAGATGTTAGGCTGCATTAAGAAAAAGATAGAGAGCAACAGTGAAAATATTATGGTGCTATTATATAAAAATCAATAGTATAACCTCAGCCTGAGTATTGTGTTCCCCTTTTGGTCTCACAATTTCAAGAAGGATAGAGCAGGAATAGAGAAGGGCAATAAAAATGATTAGAGGCACCGAAAGCCTTCCATGTGGGGAGACATAAAAAAAGATTATAGCTATTTAGTTTAGAAAAGAGATAAATAGGGAACCTGACAAAGATACACAATATAAAGAACGATACATAAAAGGTGTTTGATATTTTGCAATTTACCCCATCTCATAACACAAGAATATGGAAACACCCAATTAAATTAACAAGCAACGCATTTTTAAAAGTCAGAGAAAAATCCAGGACCTGTGACAATCTCTTCAAGATATAACTGAGGCAAAGAGCTTTGTAGGCTTGAAGAGGGACTAGATATTTGCATGAAAAAATAGGAACTTCATCTTTGTATAGTTATACTATACAAAGTAAACATTGATCAGGGACATCAACTTTCTTGCTCCAGTGCAAACATTAATTCCTGTAGGTACATTATTACAAACCTTGTCCATTATAAGTTAAGTTTATACTTTCCTCTGTAGCATCTGGACCTGACTGTTGATCAACTCTGGGAACTGGATGCCTGGGTCTGATTACAGCAACTCCTTTGTTCCTAATGGAAAAGATTAAAAAAAAAAAAAGTAAGACTGATGAAAGTAAATAATTAAATGCAAAATGTAACTAATCCTGGGAATTTACTGGAACAGAAAGAAAATGAGCTGTGACAAGATTAAAAAAGGATCACACGCATATGAATAAAGGGTATGTATTAACATTCCTAAGCACCCACAACTTCAATTAAGGTTGCAAAAGATGCATGTGCTTACAACTACAAAAATTGGGCCCTAGAACAACATCTGAAATTACAGTAGCTGGGAGAAATATTATGAAGGCTGTTGAGCCTCATGCTTCACAATATGAGCTGGTCACCAGCTAAGGTTAGCACAGCATCTCTTTCTAACTCAGTGCAGGTAATTAAGTGCACAGTAGGAGTGTTTGCCCTCCTTCTAAAGCATCAACAACTAGCAGGCTTTGTGATTCTGACCATTTGTTCTGCTCATTGCAGCAAATTTTCACCCAGATGAAGAGTCAAGATACATATAATTAAATCCAATCACAGTTCACTGCAGCTTCCTGCTGGGATATCAGCTTTTAAAACCAGGGAGTAAGACTATTCCAAGTGACTTATTCCTGTCTGCCCTTTATTTACAAATTACTAGCACCACTGAAGTATGTCAGCTTTGATTATACCGTGCACATAAACTAAGAGATATGTGAGCTTTACAAACACATTTGATACAGGTTCACAGATCAAACTCAACCAAGGTCCCAGAGATAAAATGTACTTATTAATCCACTAAGCCATCTACTGGAAAAAAATCAATAATATCTCAAATGTAATGTATTGTAAGACAAGTAAATTAGAGTTCAGATTACTCTATCAATTGGACCGTCTAACTTTCCTCTGTAATTAAGTATTCCATATATGGTAAAGTGCCTTTGGCACCAGTAGCTTTCATAAAAGTATTATAGAAATAATAACACCTTTTTATTATTAAGTGAACAGCAAACTTCCTAAATTCCATTGACATTCACTTTCCAGAAGGCATAACCAGGAACAGTGACTCCTGAGCAATCAATGAGAATGTTCCTACTGTAATCAGAGCTAGCACTGGAAACAAAGTGTGTTCTATGAGTAATGCTCCTGTCTTTTCTTACTTTGATCCCACTACTAACAAAAAGTTACATTAGAAAATCTATAAACACTCCTTACCCTAGTCATAGGAACAGTATGGATATAGAAGCCAAAAAAAATTATAGCTTACACATAACTAGAAGCATTTTCTTGAGTTAACATGTGGCTTAGAAGAATACACAATCCCTTTGCATTGTTCTTAGAATCACAGTCATAGAAAATGAGGACTGGAAGGGACCTCAGGAGGTCATCTAGTCCCACCCCATGCTCAAAACAAAACCATCCCCAACTAGATCATTCCAAACAAAGCTTGGTCTAGCCAGGCCTTAAAAACCTCCAAGGATGGACACTCCACAACTTCTCTGGGTAACCTGTTCCAGTGATTTACCTTCCCAGTGAGAAAGTTCTTCCTAATACCTAACCTAAACTTCCCTTTCTGCAACCTGAAAACATTGCTCCTTTTTTCTGTCATCTGCCACCACTGAGAACAGTCCAGCTCCATCCTCTTTGGAACCACCCCTCAGGTAGTTAAAGCTGCTATCAAATCCTGCCCCCAGTCTTCTCTTCTGCAGACTAAATAAGCCCAGTTCCCTCAGCCTCTCCTCATACACCATGTGCCCCAGCCCCCTAACCATTTTTGTTGCCCTCCACTGGACTCTCTCTAATTTGTCCACATCCTTTTCATAATGGGGGGCCCAGTACTCCAGATGTGGCCTCGCTACTGCTGAATAGAGAGGAATAATCACTTTCCTCAATCTGCTGGAACACTCCTACTAATGCAGTCCAGTATGCCATTAGCCTTCTTCGCAACAAGGGCATACTGTTAGGTCATATTCAGCGTATTGCCCACTGTCACCCCCAGGTCCTTTTCTGCAGAGTTGCTGCTTAGCCAGTCAGTCTCCAGCCTATTTGAGTGCATGGGGTTGTTCCGTCCTAAGTGTGGGACTTTGCACTTGGCCTTATTGAACCTCGTGAGATTTCTTTTTGGTCCAATCCTCCAATTAGTTGAGGTCTGTCTGAATCCTAGTCTTACCCTCCAGTATATCTACAACTCCCCTCCCCCGGCTTGGTATCATCCACAAACTTGCTGAGGGTGCACTCCATCCCATCTTTCAGGTCGTTGATGAAGATATTGAACAAAACCAACCCCAGGATCAGTCCCTGGGTCACTCCAGTTGATACTGGCTACACCAACTAGGCATAGAGCCATTGATTACTACCCTTTGAGCCCAATTATCCAGCCAACTTTCTATCCACCTTACAGTCCATTCATCTAACCCATATTTCCTTAGCTTGCCTGCATAAATGTTGTGTAAGACTGTATCAAAAGCTTTGCTAAAGTCAAGGTATATTCATAGGAGATTCATAGGACAAAAGCATATGAATCCTGTTCAGGAATGTAAATGGCAGGAAGGCACACAAAACCACCTCCTCCTTACTGTCATGCAGAGAGCCTCTCTCCCTTCATGGCTGAGCTCTGGCCTTAGAAAAATGGCCCTCAGCTTCCCCAGACTGGGGTGACCCCAGTTGGAAGAAGTTGCATAGGGGTACAATGGTAGCTCAACTCCTTTTGGTCCCAGGGCAGGGTTGAGCAGTGAGGAAGTGCCCCACAACCCATCCACAGACTGAGGTCACCTCAGTCTATAGAAGAGGTGGGAGACAGCAGCAACTTGACTCATCCTGGTTCCTGGGATGAGTTGAGCCAGAGGAATCACCAGTCTGTGGGAGATGCAGAAGCAGCATACAGCCACTCAGGCTAGCACAGGAGAAGAGAGATATTCCTGATGGAAAATACTCTCATTTTTTCTTTGAAGAGCCAGTTCTCTTCTGCAAAAAACCCCCTTGAATGACTGTATACTCTGTTTGTGGTGAGAGAAAAGGACTTCTCCTCATACAAATGCAGTACCTATCCATACCCAGAGGATGCATACTCATAGCAGGGCAGTGCCTATATGATGCAGGCTGAAAGCACTCCATGCTCGGTGGGTTGGGACCCAACACAACAGTCTGGTGATCAGCACTGCCATTCTGATTGGTTAGCACTCACTATCCGCTTTGTATAGATTCAAACCCTGCTCTGAACTCGCACCAAAGTCTGCCACCTCCACTGAACCGACCCAGCTGTAAAATCAGTACCCAGTCATTCAGGCTGGAGAGTTAAAAGACAATTCATCATGATACTAGATACACTTTTCCTTGTGTGCCACTGGCTGCAGAAATGTGTGCCTTAACCATGCTAGCTGAATGGGTGATTGGGCTTGAATGGACTTTGATCTTGAAATGACCCAACAAAGTGCCTGGTCTGGGAAAAGTAGGTACCAGAGAACACCTTGGAGTCACATTCAGTATGGGGCTTTACAGTCAAAAGACTCATAATATTCTGTATTTTGTAAGTACTGTTCATGGAAAGTCTTTTTTTTTTAAGAATATGATTATGTTTTCCACAGATCTAAGACAAGTTGTTCTGGGAAAAGATGAAAAGTTCACTTTCTTGTGCTATTCATTTGTTCTTCAACTCCCTCCCTTTTACAATTGCATCTGATCCCCTACCCAAAGAAATCAAAAGAGGATATTTATGATCAATGGAAATGTAATCAAAGTTGCTGAGTTTCCTGTAGTACAGAAGTGTTGAGATCTAGGGACAGATCAGACCAAATCAACTAGCTGCATGGATAAGCAGGAAT
>NW_005842429.1:420296-421450 GCF_000455745.1 Alligator sinensis
CCAGCAATCAACATTTATACTGTGCTATAGTTTCATTTAGCACAAAAAATGTTTTATCAATCAGGAAAGAAAGCCATACTAATCTTTAGATGTTGATGGTCTCCTTGACCTTTCAACTGATGCCACATGAGGAACAATTGATGAATGAGACAACTTGTGCCTTGTAAATATGATGTTTTGTCATTATTTCTCTTTTCTATAGCACCATTAGTGTAATTGGAATTTTACTGACAAGGCAGCAGAATTCTTCTACCACCAGAGCCTCTTTCCACTGCTTACAGTCTATGTCTACTTTTCATTTCCTGCACATTACATTTACATGTATATTAAGGTAGGAGGCAGAACCAGAGGGGGTGTATGAGTCATGCAGTTGTACCCTTGTTTTAGGACATGCTGTAGGAGCATCAGCCAGGGACTTCTTTTTTTTCCCCCAAAGTACATAAGAATCCCCTCCTCCCCTGCTGTGAGCATCCTATCCCTTCCATTCCATGCTCAGTGGCACTTTCTCTCTGCTCCCATTTCCCCCTCTCCTGCTTACCATTTCCATTGACCCTGGCTGACCTGGGGAGTAGGGGAGCTGCAGAGCCGCTTCTGCCCTGCTCCAGCCAGGCTGTGTGGGGAGCTAGACTTGTAGCAAAACCCCCAGTTTTTCTTTTCTTTTTTTAATTTTAAAATGCATTCCCTCCCCTTCCCCAAGCATGTCTGACTTTTTCTCTCCCTCTCTATTCCCTATAGATAAGTATAAGGGAGCTAAGACATAGGATAAGCTTCAGCATTTTATTTTGGTAGCAAGTTGTATTTGTTTTGTTTTTTTCCCCTTCTTTTCAAATAAGTGTTATGGATATCCACTGTTTTATATTGTATAATTATTATGTTTATATTAATTTTTACTGCTCTATGTTACTGTTTTACTGATACTATGTGATTTAGGCCTTCATATGTAAGTTACCATAAGTCAGGTCAAGTTTCCATTTTGTTTGTCAAGTCTCCATCTTGTGTCCCCTGCCCAGGCATACCCTACTGTAACTCTGTTTTCTAATTTCTAACAGCCAGACAGGGTCATAGGAGCAGCCCCAACAGCACCTGGATGCACGTAAGTGTACGGGGAGGGGGATTTGGAGGGCCAGGGCTTGGGGGGGGGGGCGTGTGTGTGT
>NW_005842429.1:421462-431556 GCF_000455745.1 Alligator sinensis
GTGTGTGGGGGTTGGGGTGTGTGTTTGTGTGTGTGAGAGGCAGGGGTGGGTGCCTGCCAGCACTTGGGGAGCATGGCCAGGCACCGAGGCTACATCAGGACAGCAGGGAACAGGGGGAAGGCACCTGCCCCTCCAGCAGGGGAAGGGGGAGGGAGGGCTCTTTCGGGGTGGTGGCGAGCTGTATGGTTGGGCCTGTGGCACAAGGGCTGATGCCCATACTCACAGGGGCAGGGCACTCAGGAGATGCTGCTTGGTGAAGCTATGACCATGGCATGGTCATAACATGAAGCTATGACTATGGCCAGTGGGGCACTGCAGCCTGCACCAAGGTGCCTGAGCAGTCACCGCCAGCATGGAGCTGATGCCGGAGCTGTGCAGCCTGGTGCAGCTGTTTGCACTCTGCCTGCTGCCGCTGCCCAGAGCTTGGGCTGGCTACAAACAGCTGCGCCGGGCTCATCACCTCCATGCCAGGAGCGGGGGAAAGACCATGGCTGCGCTGCCTCAGGCCCCTCCCTCACCGCCCGCTCCAAGGCATGCCTGCACACACCGGTGCGGAGCCAATGCCAGAGTCTGGCACAGCTGTTTGGAGCCTTCCAGCTGCTCTGGGGAGCTGCTGCCAGCTGAAAGCCCAGGCTGCTCCCAGCAGGCAGCTGGGATGCTGCAAGCCCTGCTGGGAGCAGCCTGGGCTCCATTGCTGGCAGCAGCTACCTGGAGCCAGGGCTGGCAGAAGCTTGCCAAGCGAAATAGCCTTGCGTGCCACATTTGGCACGCGTGCCAGGGGTTGCCGACCCCTGGACTAGACAAAAGTACTGTAAGGGAGATACATAACTGGTTGGATCATCATATCCAACTAGTTGGCATCAATGGCTTAATGTCTCGTTGGGAAGAGGTATCAGATAGGGTTCCCCAAGGGTGTGTTCTGGGTCCAGTATTGTTTAACCTCTTCATTAATGATTTGGAGTGAACACTTAGTACATATGACACCAAGTTGCGCGGAGCTGCAGACACTTTGGAGGGTAGGGGTAAGATCCAGAATGGACTGGATAAATTGGGAAAATGTCCAAAATCAATCAAATGAAATTCAGCGAGGACAAATGGAATATCCTGCACTTGTGATGGAATATTTTATTGCACAAAAACATACTGGGAATGACTGGCTAAGCTGCAGTAATAGAGAGAAGGACCATAGAAGGTTATAGTAGACCACAAGCTAAATAAGAGCTAACAGTGTGCTCTTGTTGCAAAAATAGCCAAAAGCATACTGGGTTGTATTAATAGGAGAGTCACTTGCAAATCAAGGGAACTGATTCTTCTGCTGTGTTCAGCTTCGTGGCCTCACCTGGAGAACTGTGTCCAGTTTTGGGCCCCATTCTGCAAGAAAGATGTAGATATATTGGAAGACGTCCAGTGCAGAACAAAAAAAAAAAATTAGAAACTTGAGAAGCAAGGCTCATGGGGAAAGGCTGAAAGAGTTTTTAGTCTCAGGGTTATTTAGTCTGGATAAAAAATTTGATGCAGCCCTGGCAAAGCTTCACTTGAAGTACTGTGCCCTTTTTTGGCCCCATGCTACAAGAAAAATGTGGACAGACTAGAAACAGTCCAGAGGAAAGCAGAACAAATTAGAGGCCTGGGAAGTAAGACTTATGAGGAAAGGCTGAAAGAACTAAGGTTATTTAGTCAAAAGAAGAGAAAAAGGAGTGGGCAGGATTTGATAATTCTTCTGATACCTACAGAGAGGCTAGAGATAGGCTATTCTCTGTAGACATTAGGGGACAGGACTAGGAACAGTGGACTCAAGTGGCAGCATAGGAAATTTAGGTTGGAGATTAGGAGGAACTTTCTGACTATGAAGGTTATTAAGAGTTGGAACATGCTACTTAGAGAAGTTATGTATTCTCTATCCCTGGAAAGTTTCAACAGTGAGTTAGACAGACACTTGGCTGGGGTAGTTTAGTCAGGGATGATCTAGCTTTGAGCAGGAGCTTGAACTAGATGACCTTGTGAGGTCCCTTCCAGCACTACTTTCCTATGATTCCACCACCTCAAATTTCAAAAGTACATAGATGACAAGCCTATCATACTGAATTGCTTACCCAAACTATATCCAGCTGTTTACTCTCAAAAAGGCTGTTCAAGCAAAATCTAGCTTTGCTCCCATGGGCATTTTTCCCCTAGGGCTGATTCATCACTACTAAAGTACAAGCGTCTCTGCACAGGGCTAGAAGTCAGACTATTACAGTCATCTTCATGCTTCAGATCTTATATCTGCAGGGGAGGAAGGATACTTTCCATGTTGCAACCAAAATCAGTTAGCCCCAGATTCTCAATGGGAATTAGATAACCAAATATTTTTTTTAATGTGGCTTTTGGTAACTAACCAAACATTGCACATGAACATTCTCAGACACTTACCACCACCATATAAAGACATGAACATCTAATGGTAAATAGGTCATAACAAAAAAAATCACATTGTCCATACTCATACAGGTGATAAGCAATGCTTCTAGCTCACCAGCAACGGGGTCTCTAGCAATAAAGAATATTGGTGTTTGTTATGTATGTTGACCACAAAACGTTATTAAAGAAATGAGACCAGTTATCCATTTTCTAATGTTTATGGGTTCATACACAAAACGAGTTAATATTGTAAACTTCATTACATGATGAGAGTGAATGGACCCACAGACCACAGCCCTACCATGTAACAATCAGTAACCCAGGGTGAAGTTACTTCTTGAAAAGTGTGTAGCAACTCTACTAGATAGAAAAGATACACTATTGAATGCACTGCTTGTCTGCTCCCCTAGACAATTTTAGCCTGGGGTAGCTGTTTGCATGATACAAACCAGATCTTGCCACTTCATGGCTAGGCTCTGTAAAAGTACTTAGTGCAGGAAGCCAGTCTGGGAAGGAGGGCCATGTCCCTACTACTTACTCCAGAATAAATTTACTAAGGATTAAGATCTAGGATAAATTACTATTTAGTACTCTCACTGTTTGGTCACAACCCCTGACTGTAAATTCATATTTACTTAGAAAACACCTTGACTCGAGCAAATGAGTTCTTAGGACTAAATATCTCAGACTGCTAAAGGCTTTGGAATGAGATCTTTTGAATCAGTTTTATCTGCAGGTTTCTAAACTGAACATTTCTAAATTGAATTCAAGTTGGTCAAAAACAGAAAAATTCAAAAGTTTTTGCCTTTTTGTGGAGGATGAACTAGACTCATTTTCCATTTTTTTTCAAAATGTTGTGTTACTCATTTATTGAAAAAAGTCTAGTTCTCTCCAAGAAAAATTTTTAGTAAGTGAAATTTGTTTTAATGATTTCAGTACAACACTTGTGGGAAAGCTGACAAAAAACAGAAAATGTTAATAATGTCAATGTTATTTGTGAGAAGCAAGGATTTTTGTAGATAATATCTTTTATTGGGCCAACTGCATGATTAGGCTAGATGTAGACAAGCTTTCAAATGAAATTCATTCTTGGTTTTTTGTTGTTTGTTGTTTTGTTTTGTTTTTTTTTGGGGGGGGGGGGAGGTTCTAAGGCCAAAATATCTTTTGAGGAAAAACGTGAAAAACTTGATCATCCCTATTTAGAGAAGAAAAGTATACTAATCATGTGTGATATTTTTCAGCAATTTCTAAAAGGCCTGTTTAAAATTTTTTAAAATTTAAATAGTTTTGAATTCATAATGAATTGTGCCACAATTCACATTTTTTTTTTTCCTGTATTTGGAGTGAATAGCTGCAGTTGTACCTTTTTGGGGTAAGATATTTTGGCATGTTTACCACATCACCTTATTTTTATACAAGGTTTATCTCAGTGTCATTAAGTATATTATACTTTTTATTTCTCTACTTTTTCAGAAATTGGTTCAAAGCTCAGCTACCTAGAGAAATGAATCTCTATCTACTGACAAATATAAAAACAAGCTTTTGAGAATAAAATCAATATTTTGTTCATGACTGTCAAAAGGCCAAATTGTTTAAAAAAAAAAATTAGTCCAGCCTCTAAAACAAACAAAAGTACCATCTTTAAAATCTAATGGTAATATGCTTTCAGAAATGGAAATAGAAATATTTTAAAATTAAGACATTTTAAGGAGACAAGGTTCTTTGTCTGCCTATGTCCTTAGACCAACATGGCTACAACCTACACCCCTGTGACATTTTAAGGATGCTTTTGTGAAATTGTTCATCAGACTTAAGCTACAACTATTTAAATCTATACTGTAATTCAACTAATAAGAATCAAATTCCTCTTAGCAGTTTTTCACCTCGGGCCTGGATCCACACCTTACTCGCACACTGAGCACCACTAAAATAATGCAAGCTAGGGCTGTGTGAAGCTTCAGTCACTGATTTGATTTGGCAGAGATTCAGCCCAATTTGGTGGCCAAATGTCCAAATCCAAATCGAATCAGGGGACCCTTTAATCTCTTCAAATTGAATCGGAACCCTCTGAATTGATTCGGAGCGATTCGGAAAGATTCGAAGATTTGGATGTAGCCACACCTTTAAATGTTTTTTCTACATACCTCAAGGTACCAGATGACTCGTGAATGCTGAGATGGTGGAGCATCCCACAGGAGCATGGGGGGCTCCCCAGCCCGCTCAGCAGCAGACCCGGAAATGGACAAGAAGCACATTTAAAGCTATGTCTATGGCTGAATCGCTTATTCTCTGAATCATAATTGAAACTTCAGATTCAGATTCGGCTGAATGGACTCGGGGACAACGATCCAAATCAACAAATCGAATCAATGTCCCTGATTCGGGCCGAATCCAAATCCAAATCTGAATTGAATATGGCCTGTTTTGCATAGCACTAATGTAAGCCATATGGACTTAGGCCTCAATCTGATAGAACATAGAGAACGCCAAAGTCATCAGAGCTGAGACAAACGGAGCAGCCCACCTACATGTTATCTGTGGCAGGATTCTAGCTTCATTTTTCTGGCTTGTATATAGGGCATTCAAAGTCTTAATAAGAAGACAAAAATCTTTTGTCTAGCTCTCTAAGTACTAGTTATGAGATTTGGCAGTCACTAGATATATTCATCACACATACAAGCATACTTTCCCACACAGAATACAACAAGCACTATAAAAAAAATAGGTTATCCAGCATATCTTTAATGCCAAGAAGTTGCATGCTTTTTACAGTAAGATAATTAGTTATTTCACTGAAAATGCTAGTGGAGACAAGGCAGTGCAGATTTTACCTTTCCATGGCTAGCTAAATTTAATCCCAGGTGTTGAGTACTATGTTGTAACAGCCTATCTATATCAAAGTAAAACCTCCCTGAGCCTTGTCTCCATTAGGATTTTACTCAAGTGAGCCGGCTCATGGTAAAAGCACAATTATTTTTAACAACAAAGATGTAACTTATATAAGGTAAAACACTGCCCAAAGTTAAAGAGTAATAAAGACTACTTTTTAATTGAAATCAGCAAAAAGAGAAAGACATATTCCATACAGAGAAATAGTAGGAGATAAAGATTCTGCCACCTTTACAAATAAATCCTGGAGCTGGGCGCACACAATGCTCTCTCTCTTGGGGTCACCATCTCAAAGGCTAGTACGTACAGTAGACTGAAGCTCCAAAGCTTTACCAATCACTAAACATTTAGTGGGAGTGAAAGTACATCTCACTTGCTAAGCTTAAATAATATATAATTAGATTACATGTAAAAGAATGTAACGACTTTAAATACATTTTGCTCTTTAAATTATAAGAATTCTCCTCTTTCAGTTGGCCTGTATTTACAGTAATCCTCTGGCCTGTTTGCTGCCAAGATTAAAATGCCTGTGTTCCCCAATTCCACAGTATGATCATACAAAATACTGAATATATGCAAGCCTACACTGATATGATATAAACTATATTGTAATAGCAACATTTAAACTGTATAACTGTAAAGCTGTATAGTTTGCAGCAATCATGTAGACATTTTTCTTTATCACTGATCCATGGGGGAATTCACCTTCTGCATACCCCAAAGTACTTACCTGGAACACTATTGAAGTCACCAGATTTCACCACCAAGGATTTGGCTACACAGGAAAGTTAACCCGAAATTGGTGGGTTACTACCAGTGGACTACTGCTACAGCATTAAACCACGATATGTGTGCTCTTTTCCTGAATGAATATGACCTTAATTTAATTTCGTTTAATTCAGATTGGAAAGCCACTTTAATTCTGGAATAAGAGCACCCACACAATGGTTAATTAGACTTAAATAATCACTTTTAATTTCACACCGTTAATCATTTCAGGCCCCTGGAATTCATTTAATGGCACAACGAGATCTAATCCCTAATCCCAACAATTACTCTTCCTACCATGCTACACATGCAGAGCAGGAAGAGCAATTTTGAGATCAGGGATCGGATCCCAATTATACCCTTCCTACTTGCCAGTGCAGCTAGAGCCCAGCATCATGATCCTGAGCTCCCCAGCACCATCAACTTAAAAGCCAGAGGCAGCCCTACACAGGACAGACCAACAATCAACTGGCTGTCACCATCCTCATCCCCCCAGTGGCCCCAGGTCCAGTTGGAGACTCCAGGCCATCTGAGGTTTGGGATGACTGATAGCACTAGGTCCAATTCACCCAGGACTGTGCAGGACAAAAATTAGCTGATTGTCCTGGTAGGTTTGAGGTCTTCTTGGCAAGCTAGTTGAAGACTGGGGCTGTCCAGGGCTGATCCTTACAATCAACTGATCAATATAAGGTGTCATGAAATGGCAAATTAGACATAAAAATGTTCTACATATAATATAGAACATTTTTATAGCTGTTCTGTCCAGTGCCTTAAATTGAACATATGGCATATCTACACACTGGGACTGTCCAGGGCATATGACAGATGGCTTTGGGCTCCCATACCACCTCTGGAGTCAGTTTAACAGGTTAATTTGTGAGATGGCCCATTGTGTCAAGACTGTTCATAGCTTGAGCATCGAGAACAGCCCAGTGCATACCTGTTATACTCTGGAGGTTGCAACACACAGGCTGGATAGGTACTTTTATCATGCTGAACACCCTTGAGGTCTTCTCAAGCTGACAACTTCTGACTCAGAGGTCACTGTACAGGCAGTCATCGACGTACAACATTTTCAGTTACAACGTTTTGCACTTACAACATTTATAAATTGACACCCTGTTTCAACTTTACAATGCCAGTTTTGACTTACAACGCTTGATCCGATGCAATGCCATGACAGCGAACAAGTTCACTGAGTCACTCATCTCCCTGGAGAACATCTGTACAAACTTCCTTGGACACTTTCTTTAAGAAAGCAGACAAGACTCCAAAAAAACCTGCAGCCAGAACTCCTGAGAAGACTCCAGCCAAGAACCCTTCAAAAAGTCCAACCAAGAGACCTTCAAAAAGTCCAGCAAAGTCACCTCAAAGAAGTCCTTCCAAATCAATATGATTGCTATTTGCAATATAAATGCATTAATGTAGCTATATTACTCATCTATAATTGATCAAGTACAAAATTCTGGGGTATTTTTGGTGAAAATAGGGTATCGGGCCTTGGTTCAGGAACAACCCCCTATTTATACCATTGTTTCTTGTGAGAAAATTGGTTCTGAGTTACATTTCGACTTAAGATGTAGTTTTCAGGAACCAATTGTGTCATAAGTCCAAGGACTACCTGTATAGCCTAAAGCCATTTAGCTTTCTCTTTGTGTTAAGTGCTGCCTTGTTAGTTTGGCACACAAATGTTGCTATAACAAAATCCAAATAATAAAATTGGGCTGCCTCTGGTTAGGTCAGTTCCAATAGGACTACCTATATGAACAGCAGCAGTGGAATCAGATCTCCTGTTTGCATCAAATCTAGGAGTTAAGTGAGTTCCATCTGGCACTGGTTTCTGTGTGTGTGTGTGTGTGTGTGTGTGTGTGTGTGTGTGTGTGTGTATTTCTCACAGCTTTATCCAGAACTGAGACACCTAAAGAATAGCCAAACAGGTGAAACATGTTCTTAG
The DNA here is from genome assembly GCF_000455745.1 of Alligator sinensis. Lineage (NCBI taxonomy): Eukaryota > Metazoa > Chordata > Crocodylia > Alligatoridae > Alligator > Alligator sinensis. The sequence goes on from NW_005842429.1 coordinate 429,474, forward strand.
TCTCAGAAAGCTTAGCTTTTTCATACTTAAGGGGTTTTTTTAACAGCTAACAACGGTCTCTCCCCTAACTTCAAATTTTCATTTATTTTCTTCTCATTCACTTTAAAAAAGACATTCAAGCCCTTCCACTAGCCAGACATTAAAATAATAAAACAAGAGTTTCACGTGCTGCATATATGCATTTTAATCCAAAATATATGATGAATTTAGAAATACAATCTTTTCTTCTGAATCATAATATTTTCCTAGTACTACATACAACAGACAGCAAGAAAGAATAGTAGTTATCTATAGCGCAACAAGGGAAACACCTTGCTGAACTTGGTGTTAGCTACAGGGGATGACCTAGTGAGGAATCTCCAGGTACAAGGAAACCTAGGGGGTAGTGACCATTGACTGATTGAATTCACTATCTGGCAAAGGGTGGGAAAACTAACCAGCAGGGCTGAAGTGCTAGACTTCAGAAGGGTTAACTTCAGTGTGCTCAGGAGATTAGTTAGTGAGGCATTAAAGCTCAAGAGCATTGGCGAAATGGGGGTCCAGGAAGAGTGGTTGTTCCTCAAGGGAGTGATCCTATGGGCACAGAAGGAGACAATCCCATTGCACATAAAAGGGGGCAACGGGGCCAAGAAGCCCTCTTGGCTGAACGGGAAAGTCCAGGAAAGCCTAAGGGCAAAGAAAGAGATATACAGGCTGTGGAAACAGGGGCTAGCTACCAAGGAGGAGTAAACCTCCCTGGCTCGCAATTGCAGGGAATCAGTTAGGAAGGCCAAAGCAGGATTAGAACTTAGACTGGCAACAAAAATTAAGGACAACAAAAAGTCCTTCTTAAGGGAAAAGGGAGCAAAAGGAAGGTGCAGTGTAACATAGGACCCCCTACAGGACAAACTAGAGTAATTGGTGACAGAGAGGGGAGACAAAGCTGAGCTCTTCAATGAGTTCTTTGCATCTGTATTCCTAGACACAGACCAAGACAAATCTCCCAGTTGGAGATAGCCACAGGACGGACACCAGCTCACCAACTGTTAGTGCAGACTTAGTGAAGGGGCACTTGGAGGGGCTAGATGTGTTCAAATCAGCGAGCCCGGATGAACTCCATCCAAGGGTGCTAAAGGAATTGGCCAGTGTCATAGCAGAGCCACTGGCACAGCTGTTCAAGCATGCACGGTGCTCTGGTCAGGTCCCAGAGGACTGGAAAGGGCCAGTGTGGTCCCTATTTTCAAGAAGGGGAGAAGGGAGGAACTGGGAAACTATAAGCCAGTTAGTCTCATATCTATCCTTGGGAAAACTCTGGAAAAAATCATTAAGGATTACATTTGTGGGAGCCAAGCAGGGGAAATAATGCTGAAAGGAAATCAGCATGGGTTCATTGAAGGTAGATCCTGCCTGACACCCCTTGTTTCTTTTTATGACCAGGTCACAAAATGCTTAGACCAGGGGCGGGCAATTATTTTGGGTGGAGGACTGCTTAACCAGTTTTGGCAAGCTGTCAAGGGCCACATGGGTAGCCCCACCCCTTGACAGGTGCCCCACACCCCGGTCACCATCTTGGGATCAATGTCCCAATGTCTTGGGACCAATGTCCCAGGGCCAGCACCAGTGGGGCCCAGAGCAGGGCACAGGCTGGCAGAGATCTGTGGAGCTGGGCTGGGCTGCACCAGCAGGGGCAAGGGGGAGATGGCCCAACTCCATAGAGCCCCTGCCGGCCGGGACCCTGTACCCCTGCCACCCTGCTCTGGGCCCCACCGGCACTGGCCCTGGGACACCGGTGCAGGCCCTGTGCTCCCACGCCTGCTTACTCCCAGTGCCCCCCAGCCCCAAGGTACAGGCGAAGGTCAGCGCACAGCCCCGACCCTCTGCTCACTGGCAGGGAAGGAGCTGGTGCGGAGCACAGGGAAAAGTGGCCCTTTGCTCACCCCGTGGCCGGTGCTCCCTGCTGCAGCCACTTGAAGCCTGCAAGGGGCTGTTATGGTGTGGCAGGCACGGGGGGGGCAAGGGGCCACTTTTCCTGCACTTAGCACCAACTTGTAAACCTTTTGGCCCCTGTGCCGGCTCCGGGCTCGCCCGTCAGGGCTGCGCTGTG
>NW_005842429.1:431568-433783 GCF_000455745.1 Alligator sinensis
CCCCCCTGCTGGCTGTGCCGGGCAGTGTTTGCTGCTCCTGCTGCTGCTGCCTTCCCAGAGCTCGCGCACTGGGCAGCCCAGAGGCAGTGGTGGCAGAAGCTGCAGCAGGGAGCTCAGGCCATGGGTGTTAGGAGAGAGGCCGCTTTTCCCTGTGCTCTGCACCATCTCCTTCCCTGCCCTTCCCCCCACCCTTACCTGAGCTTCCCACTCCGGGGCAGCCACGTGGTCCCAGGTCAGAAGCCCCTGCTGGGGGCTTCCGACTGGAGGGGTGGGGCCGGGCAGGCCCTGCTGTTGCAGGAGCCTGCTGAGGATTTCCCTGGGTCCTACTGCCCCTGGGTCCTGTCATTTTTTTAGGAACCAAGGACAAATACATTTTAATTTTCAAAAAAGTGTTAGGGGTCCCGTGGGCTGAATAGACTGGCCTCACAGGCTGGATCTGGCCCGTGGGCCGTATTTTGCCCACCCCAGGCTTAGACACAGGAGTCAGGGTAGATGTCATCTACCTAGACTTTAAGAAGGTCTTTGATATGTTATCGCATTCTGTTCCTGTAAATAAACTGACAGTCTTTGATGTAGATGATTACACAGTCAGGTGGGTGGCAAATTGGCTTAGGGGGTCGCACCCCAGAGAGTGGTGGTGGATGGGTTGATATCGACCTGGAAAGATGTGGGCAGGGGAGTCCTGCAAGGCTTGGTCCTTGGACTGGTGCTATTCAATGTTTTTATCAGTGACTTGGACGAGGGCGTAGAGAGCACCCTGTCCAAGTTTGCAGATGATACCAAATTATGGGGCAAAGTTAACACACCAGGGGGTAGGGAATGGATCCAGGCAGATCTGGACAGGTTAGAAAAATAGGCAGAACAAAATAGGATGCAGTTCAACAAAGACAAGTGCGAAGTGCTGAACCTGGGCAAAAAGAACCACCAACACACTTACAGGCTGGGGGGAATGACCTTTTCAGCAGCACAGCAGTGGAAAGAGATCTTGAAGTCATAGTTGACTCCAAGATGAACATGAGTCATCAATGTGACAAAGTGATCAACAAGGCTAACCACACTTTATCATGCATTAGCAGATGCATGACAAACAGGTCCAGGGAGGTGATGCTTATCCTCTATGGAGCACTGGTCAGACCACAGTTGGAGTACTGCGTCCAGTTTTGGGCACTGCACTTCAAGAGGAATATGGAGAATCTTGAGAGGGTTCAGAGAAGGGCTACTTGTAGGGTCAGAGGCCTGCAGGGGAAAGACTGAGGGACCTAGATCTCTTTAGCCTTCACAAGAGAAGGCTGAGAGGTGATCTTGTGGCTGCTTATACATTCATCAGGGAAGGGCAACAGGGAATAGGAAATGCTCTATTTACTAGGGCACCTCCTGGAGTAACTAGGAACAATGGCCACAACTTGACAGAGAGCAGATTTAGGTTGGACATAGGAAAGAACTTCTTCACAGTAAGGGTTGCCAGAATCTGGAATGAGCTTTCAAGGAAGTGCTGCTCTCCCTTACCTTGGGGGTCTTCAAGAGGAGACTGGAAAAGCACCTAGCTGGGGTTGTCAGACCCCAGGGCTCCTTTCTGCCCAGGGCAGAGGGTCAGACTTGATGATCTACCGAGGTCCCTTCCAATCCTAACATCTATGAATCTATGAAATAAGAGCATATATTTCTCTGTAACTGTTGATCATATCTGCAATGGAATTTCTTCTCTCTTCCCCTCCCAACCCATACACTGCTTATGGGTGGAAGAAAAAAAAAAGTCAATGAATAATGATACTCGCTGAATAAAATCATATCTACCCAGCCTTATATGTATTTAAGTTTTCCAGAAGAAAGAACAAGAGGGAGGCAAAGAGAACACACATACAACCTTCTTTTGAAGTAGTTATTACAGCTGATAGACAATTCCCCATGCATGTGATTTATATCTGAGATATTTCCAGACAATATAACACAGCATGGGAATGACACAAAGTTTTATAAAACTGGCTTAAGAAAAAAAGAGAAAGGAATTTGTTGTATTAGGCAACCTAAAAGCTTTACTGACTTTAGTAGAATATTATTTAATATGCAAACGAAAGAATTTTCTTGATTTTTTTTCTCTCCCTATACTGGTCCTAACAGAGGCAGAGGCTGCAGGGTCATGCACTGGGATGGACCTGAACAAAGAGTTCTGCTCAAGTGCTTCACTCCTCTACACTCCTTGTAAAGAAAGGGAAAG
>NW_005842429.1:433814-441054 GCF_000455745.1 Alligator sinensis
TCTGAGGTGCCGTTCTCACCCTTTGGATCCAAAAGATCTTCTAGCCAGTTCTGTGAACCCACACATGCAACTAATGAGACCATCTTACTTGAGGATATCTCAAGATAGGGGCGATGTCCTTTTCTTCTCAGTAATTTACTTACACTTTGGCTAATTTATCAGATGATTCTGGAGCTCCTTGAACCAGGGTCTTAATTAGTTCATTGCTTCCCTTCCAGCCATTGTTTCTGTTCTCCTTTTACTGACTCTACCTTCCAAAAAGTGTTTTCTATTGCTGACTGAGGCCTTCCAAATACTGTTTTCTCCCTTAAGCCCCACAAGGTTGCTTCCCTACAACCTTAGGGTTTCCATAACCATTGGCTCCTGCCTACTCCTGACTATGACTGCTTAACTGGCCATACTCCAGCCCTGTGTGCAGGACAACTCCACTACCTCTTTCTCAGCTTTGTTCCCCAAATACTTGTCCCAAACTTAGCATCCCTCAGCTTTGTTCCCCAAACAATCATCCCTAACTAGCATTTCTGCCAGCACACTCCCTCCCATACCCCTTATGCCTCTTGCCTTCAGTACTTCCTCCAGCATACCCTTCAACTCTGGTGATTCCTGCTGCTCTGAGTCCCCAGTCCATTTTGGAAGGACTGCTACCTTTATATTAAAAGCTTTCTTCCTTTTCCTTTGGTACTACAATGCAACTTAATGACCCCAATAGCTTACTACTCATAGCCCTTCTTCCTCTATACACCACTTCTACTTCCACTCTGTGCCTGCACTATAAACTGACCTCTTCCTCCCCCTTTTCCTGTGTTCCATGAGACCCATATCCTCTCTCACAGTCCCCTCCTCTCTGCCGTTTTTTACTGCCCCTGACCTCTAGTTTTGACCTTTATTTATTTTGTGGAGGATATACTAAATTAAGTTTAATTAAAGTATGGGAGAAGGGAGAAGACAAAGGCCCCTATAGCAGGGACAGGGTCCCAGCCCCTGCCATGCTTCCACAGCAACAGGCATGCTAGCCAGGAACTCACCTGACCAGGTCCAGATGAGCAGCGTGGCTCCAGCACTTGGGGGAACACAGCTGCTGGTAATCCCAGAAGCACAAAAACACATGCTCCAGGGAATCAGCCCTGATGGGCCCATGGTGGGAAGCGGGCATTTTAAAAGGAGGATGTTGAGGAGAGCTCAGCATTTGGCATCCCTGGTGGGAAAATCTTCCTGAAGACAACAAGAAGGGAAAATGCCCCCAAAAAGAAGACCTGTGTGCTAGATCCTCAGGAGCTGCTGTGACTGGGACAAGCCCTGGGCAGAGATTGACTCAACCCCCTCTCCCCCCTCCCAAAAAATAAGTAAACATGGACAGAAGCCCGAGCTGATGCCCCAGGGGAAGCACACCTATAGGAAATGGTTGGTGTAAACCAGCAAAGGAAGGACGGAAAGTGATAGATAGAAAGTGAACTGGTCCGCTAGGAGGAGTGGGGACCAAGGAGAAAACTGAGGCAGCCAGCATAAAGAAACAGGTTACACATGTCCTGCAGGTCAGGGGAAAACCAAGCAGAAACACGCTGCCTGCAGTCCAGTGTACCCTGGAGAAGGGAAAAGAAGGATGTACCCATACATGCTGAGTTATAAAGGAATAGAGGGAAGAGAGATCACAGAAGACCTCTATTTGATTTAACCCCTCCACACCAGAGAAGAATAGTGGGAGGGAGGGGAAGGGAAAAAACCCTTCACCCAAAGATTCCCAAAAAGGGAAAACTGAGGAGGCCAAAGTCAGAGGGCCTGGGACCCACAGGGGAAGAACTGTGAATGATTCAATGGAGATAATTCTTACTTGATTTGATGAAAGCAGTTATATAGCAACTGAGCTGGCAAAGAAGGAGAACAAGATACTGCGAATTAAAGACTGGAGAGAGAGAGAAGCAAGGGTAGTCTCCACTCAACATCCATGGAAATTAGTGACCATCAACCCAAGAGGAAAGGGGCAGAGTGTAGGAGAGGTGGAGACCTGTAGGAGATCCGCAACAGGGTCAGACGGACCAGCAAGTCAAAAACATTCATCCTCCTGAACACACATTTTCCATCAAGATGTGGCAGGTGAATGGGCGAGAGAGAGAGACAGAGATCAGGATAATCTGACACGGCTCCAAAGTGGAAGAACATGGCCTGCTCACAGCCATGAATAGGCCTTCATTTCTAGCAGTAGAAATTTTTTAACCACAAGAAATGTTTCTGGGAGAGGGAACAGTACATGCATTTAGCCTGCAACCCCCACTCTCTGCTGCCAAGTCTGGTTGAGCCCAGTCTTGGAAAAATATGGGGAAGAGCGACTACCCCACTGGCTACCCCAGCGGCTACCTGGGGGGCCTGGAGCAGCCCAGCAACCCCAGAGACCCCAGTCTGAGGGGAGAACAGGAAGTAAGGAGCCACTTCTTTCTCTTCTCAATGTATGGAAGGAATGAAAGCAGCTGCCCCCCCAGGCCTTCTCCAGACCAAGCTGACCCCAGCGTGGAGAAGGCATGGGAGCCTTTCTTTGCCACTCAACTCTTCCAAAGAGCAGAAAGAGGGAAGCAGCAGCTGCACCCTGTGCACTTCCCAGACCAGGGTACCCCTGGTCTTAGGAAGGCCCAGGGACCTGAGAGACGAGTTTTGTTCTGGGGAAAATTGTGTGAATGCCTGTATACTTCTGGCTTCTATCAGAAGAGCTGCTATTCTCCCGCAGAGATGTAACACCTGTATATAGCCAAAATCCAGGTCATTGCTGTATGTGCTTCTTGAGTGTTCCAGCAAAGATTGACTCCACTGGATCTTCCAGTAACCTATGCATGACCCAGAGATCTTGTTCAGGATCACCACCCCCAAGTCCTAGGCTGAAGCAGAAAGTGACTGAATGTCCCACTCTCCTTAGTATCTGCCTGACTCAAGGCTTTAGTAAGAAGACAATATTGTTTCAACTGAACCCACCCTTCATAGCTGTCCAAAACATGAGCAGAAAAGCTACAAGATCAGACAGTGTAGAATTTAGCAAAAAAATAATATTAATATCATATTAGCAAAATATTCCAAGCAATGCATTTCTGGAGGATTACAGCTCTTCAAGTTGCATGGCCTACAGCCCTGAGCCTTTCAACAATACAGCTGAGGTGGGCAATAATCCCTCAGAAAGGCACTGCTGCCTGTGGTGACTTATTGCTTAATTAGATGGAGCTGGGATGTTCTACCACACGCTCTAATGGTTTATGAATAAAATCAGCACAGCCTGCCTTGTGAGCATTCATCCCACCATAGTATAAAACCTAAAGATGTGACAGCTTGCTACCAAAACAAACTCCATCAAAACAAAATTACTTCTACAGTCCAAATAATGTAAACATAAACAAACAGTACAAATAACCCAATCACATGTAGTGCTGTTACTATTAGGATTTATGTTAGGTAGCATGCAATGGGGCCCATTCATGGTCAGGACCATATGGTTTTAGCTAAGGGACAAAGTAAGAGTTTGACTACATTTGAAATACCTATTTCTAGTTATTTTCCCAATAACTAATCCATAGTTCCTCATGCAGACACACTTATTCTACACTACAAATGCATTTCTGTAGTTTAGTTTAACCTACTTCCAGAGTGTGGAAAAGGGAGGCCATGTGGGATGTCATACTTGTTATGCTTTAACGCCACATCCTAGATCATTCTGCAATAACTTATATGTACACAAACCCATATCTTAAAAAAGAAAAATCTCTCCCTGAAAAAGTTACTACCTAAGAACCAAATTCTACAAACATTTAGCTGTTAGTTTGACCCAGAGGAATAGCCTTACTGGGTTTAAGTTAAGGATGAATACAGAAGGTTGCAGGATCAGGGCCTAAAAGTCAAGAAATGGCCTCCAAACCTAAAGCTAATCAGAAGGTATCTTTATCACACCTGTGTCAACTCCTTATTGACAAACCAGTATATTTACTGGGAGGTTTCTTTAAACTGTACATGGGCACTTTTACACATGTTCAACGAGCAGCTCCAAAAGCCTCTCTAATTAAAGCACCCTCACCTCTTATATATCAACAACCCCATGCTTCAAAATGGTGGCAGGGGTGCTTGAACTAAAGCTTGTTCTATAAGCTTTAGTTCAAGTGCCCCGCTGCCATTTTTAAGCATGGGAACACTGATACATGAGACGCAGGAGGATGCTGGAGCATGGTAAGTGCCACACTACAGCAGACTCAATTAATTGAATTCCAGCGCATCGGGGTAGCCTCCACACTTGTGTATGGGTGCCCTGTGCTTCCAAAGCACCTAAAAAGAGAGTGACCACACATTGCTGATTGATTACACATTATTGATTACTGATTGTCCCACACTGACACTGTGCTGCAGTTGGTTCAAGACTCCAATGCCATGCCAGGGCTGGGACTGACAATCAGAGAGTGGGACTGCACAAAGCTTCGGTCCCCAATTCAGTTCAGCAGAGATTTAGCCCAATTCGGTGACCAAATCTCGTAATCCAAATCGAATCAGAGGACTCTTTAATCTTTCCGAATCGAATCGGAACCCTCCAAATCGATTCAGAGAGATTTGGAAAGATTCAGAGATTTGGACACAAACAGCTTTAAATGTTTTTTCTACATACCTCTAGGTAGTAGGGGCTCATGAATGCTGAGATGCTGGGGTGCATAGAGCTTCCCACAGGAGCACGGGGGGGCTCCCTGGCGCGCTCGGCAGCAGACCCGTAGGTGGACCAGAAGCACTTCCGGTCCACTTCCAGGTCTGCTGGGGAGCACACGGGTGCCCCCCGTGCCCTCTCAGCTTAGCAATTGGTGCCTTCTGGGTCTGTGTGGGGGCACCCAGGGTCCCCTTGTGGCTGATTGCTGAGCTGCGGGAGCACAGGAGTACTTCTGATCCACTTCTGGGTTCACCACTGAGCACGTGGAGAGCCCCCCGCACTCCTGTGGGATGCTTCATGCACTCCAGCATTGCAGCAATTACAAGCCATGCCTGCTACTTCAAGGTACGTAGAAAAAACTTTTAAAGCTGTGACTATGTCTGAATCGCTGATTCTCTAAATCAGCTTTGAATCTTCAGATTTGGATTTGGCTGAATAGAATCAGGGACAGTGATCCAAATCAACAAATTGAATCGCTGTCCCTGATTCAGGCCAAATCCAAATCTGAATCGAGTAGGGCCCACTTCGCATACCCCTATCAGAGAGCTATGCATGTTAGAGATGGTAGTAAACATTAGCATGAGACTGCTCAGAACACATTCTAACTTTAAACTCACACAGGTTTTACACATACTAAGTGTAAACATGACAAAACCCTAAAAGCAGCTCCTTCCTGAATGATCATTGCACTTATCAAAGTGCCTGAAGTCACTTACACAATAAAACATTGAAAAGGTATGATAATTTGAATGTCATACAAAGTATTGTTGTAATTATTTAGCTAGCTCCAGAATTGTGTGGGGTTCTTCAAGAGTTAAATCAACATAAAATCCATGCCCTAGTAAATTTAAAACCTGTCCAATAAACAAACAGAAGGATGAATTGAGCTCATTACCCAGTATTGCCGTGTGAAGATTGTCATCCTTCATATTTTAGAGCAGGAAATAGAAAGTATCTATCTATATCTCTAACAAGCAATATAAATAAACACTGTGTGAGAAAATGTCCAGGAGGCATCAGTAGTCCGGACTGTTCCAGGGTCTATACTGAATATAGATGCTGCCTACAGAAAGTGGCTCTAGCTTCCCCTGGAGTCCTAGGCTAGGGACAGACATTACACATAAACTGGTTTAAATGATCAAAAACTGGTTTAAACCTATAACAGAACAGATGTTCAGTGCACATAAACTGGTTTGAAAATGGCTGAAACTGGTTTGAGATAAACCTGGTTGAATGTAATAGCAGACTTAACTGCTTTGGCTCAAACCAGTTTATGCATTGTCTATCCCAGAACCCTTGCTGGTTTAAGTTAACTCAGACTCCCTCAACATCCCAGCATGCTCTCTGGGCTGGGTGGGACTCTCTGCTCCACAGCAGGGCTGGCCCCTAACCCCTGCTCCCTGGCTGCAGCTGTGGCAGAGACTTTCAGGCACAGCAGTGTCTGCCTGGTTTCCTCCTACTCTCCCCCTCCCCTCACCACTCCTTGATAAGCAAGGATCCCTTGTCCCCTCTGCCTTACATAGACACCTCAACATTAGCTCACATACCACATGCTGGCTACAGTCTGTGCTGTGGCAGACAGCAGTGCCAACCTAGGGCTTTTTGGAGCTAATCAACAAACAGCTTGACTGGCAATGTCCTTCTGTTCCTTCTTAGTTTAACAAGAGCTTGAACTAATGAGAGAGGCTGTTTGTTTTCTGATGGGGTGATAAATACTGACAACAGAGCTGATAAATGCTCTGTTATCAAGGAAGTGGGGAACCCCTCCCTAATCCTGCCGGGGCCTGGCCACACCCCCCTCAGCTCAGCCCTGTTGAAGGGAAGGGAGGGCTGTTCTAGCACCCCCCAGCTTCTAGCCTGAGCCACTGCAGGCATGTGCCTGCATGTCTGGAATGTCTGTGTGTGACAAACTAATTTAAACTAGCCAGACTAAATTAACCTGCAAAGACTGAATCAATTCAGGCTCAGGCTTTTTGAATGCCTATCCCTAGCCCTAGAGATCAGTGAGCAGCTAGTGTAGTCTTGGAAAGGAATGATATTGACTGAGGCGAGACATGGTCAAATTGGTTGCAAGGTGACACGCTAATTCCATTCATCAGAAGTCCCTCTTCTGGACTCCCTAGCTAGAATAAAACTGTTGTATTAAGGAAACACAGAGGGAATGAGATCAGCAATTTGTTTCTGAAGTGCAGAAGTTCTCCCTGGCACAAGGCCATGCAAATTGTATTATCCTGTACTAATGTCAGGGGAGCAGCCCTGCAACTTTTAAAATTTGTTTGAATCATCTTTCTCCCACGTACTTAGTTTTAGTTTTACGTAAAAAAATAAGAGCCCTCAACTGGAAACTGGAGTGATGCAACTGACTGTTATATTTCTGCAGCTGCCCAGTAAATCATTTACTCCCTATTTTAATCAGGGAAAATGTTGAAATGTTTTGTTTTACTTCAATAATGATTAATGCCTTTGGCTCTCAACGTCCTAATTAGTGATGAATACTTCAGTGTATTATCTATTATAGATTAACTGGTGTGGGAGAAGAGGAAGAAAGAAACAGCTGCTATTTGAGAAGCCAGTGAATTTAGT
>NW_005842429.1:441085-455913 GCF_000455745.1 Alligator sinensis
CACGCTTTCTTATTTTATATTGTGCGGTACTGCAACACCTGTATCTACATGCAATAGGACTCACTTTAGAACCAGCTGGGTGCTGATTATTTGGGTATTTCTCATAGACTGCAGCTGCTGTGCAACAGAACAGAACCTGTACTATAATCATATTCAATCAAGCCATACCTTGAAGAAATAACCTCTTTTTATTCATTCCATGTGATTTATTGTCAGCCCCAGTCATAGTTTCATCAGATTATGACAGTTTTGTGAGGCATGTGCTTTTCAGGTGGATTTTACACCCACAGTCCTATAGAAACAGCCTGCATGAAAATTTCACAGCCCTCCACACTGCTTTTTAATCACTGCTGTGCCTGCTTCTTCTTTCAGACCTGATGGACAATGCTTCATATTTGAAAGCTTGTCTAACTCTATCGCGAACATGCAGTTGGTCCAATAAAAGATATCTCCCACAACAATCCTTGCCTCTCGTGTAATTCCTGGACCATCATGGTAACATCACTCCAGCACTGTCTTCATGAAAAATTCATTTTAGTCAAATCACTGCGGCATCAATTTTATCAAAGGGAGTGCTTCTAGGCTTAACTAGTAGAAACCACAGATAGGAGATTTTAAGCAGCAGCATGTAATATTCAAAAGAAATCTGAATATACAAACTGCTCATAAGTTTCTCAAGTAAGCACAAAACAACAGGTGATAGCAACTTCCTTAATAGCACATGGATGTTTAAAAATCGAGATACAGTGCTTTACAATTTCCTTTGATAGGGAACATAAGAAAGTAAGGCTGAAAGAGACCTCACAAGATCTTGCTCAAAGCAAGATCATACCTGACTAACCCATCCCAAGTGTCTATCTAAACTGTTCATGAAAACTTCCCAGGATGGAGATTCCACAACTTCTCTACATAGTCTATTCTAATGCTTAACCACCCTTAAAGTCTAAAAGTCCCTCTTAATTTCCAACCTCAATTTCCTTTGCTGAAGTTTGAGTCCACTGCTCTTAGTTCTGTCCCCTGTGGTCATGGAGAAAAGCCCATCTCTATCCTCTTTGTAATAACCCTTTAGGTATTTGGAGACTGTTATCAAATCCCCACCTCAGCCTTTTCTTCTCCAGATAAAATCACTCTAGTTCTTTCAGTTTTTCCTCAAAAGTCTTGCCTCCAAGGCACCTAATAATTTTTGTTACTGTGTGCTGGATTCTTTCTAAACTGTCTATATTCTTCTTGAAGTGTGGGGCCCAAACCTGCACACAGCAATCCAGGTGAGGCCTCACCAGTGCTGAAAAGAGCAAAATAATCACTTCCCTCAATTTGCAAGTGATACTCTTGTTAATAATACTCAGTATGCTGGTCCCCTTTTTTTTAAAATTCATCTATGCTTCCAATAAGAAGTTCTTGAAAGTGTGATTAAAAATACCAAGTCTGGAGAGGTAGGTGAGCGGCATGCTGGGTTGAACTAGGCATCCCAAAATATCTCTGATTAATTTAAATTAAAACTAACCATTCTTAAACATTCTTGAATGAAAAAATAATAATTTGCTAATCTTTTCCATGTTGGTAATAAACCACCTCTGCTTTAACACATTTTTATTGCTTAAGTTTCTACTCTGATTTATGCAGGGGTTTAGGTTGTAGCCGTGTTGGTCTAAGGATATAGGCAGACAAGGTTCCTTGGGTGAATTTGATATCTTTTATTAGACCAACCCAAATGGTTGGAGAATAGTTATTAAGCAAGCTTTCGGGTTCGAAAACCCTTCGTCAGGCTCAGGAAGCTTCAGCAGTTGGTGTGTGCTCTTCCTGGATGGAATGAAAAGCAAACAAGCCAGGGGCTGGGCTGGGCTGGGGAGTCAGTTGCCAGGCAGATTATAATGTATCAAAAATCCAATGTCTATGTTTAGTCCATGATCTCTAGTATCCAGCAGGTTGATGAAATGGAGCTCATAGGCTCGTCTCTGGGATGTGTTGTGTAAATTTCCCTTGAGGATCAGGACTGAGAGATTGGAGAGAGAGTGGCCCTCTTGTGAGCAATGTGCCCCCACCGGTAATTGGGTGTTTCTGTCTTTGATGGATTTCCAGTGTGCATTCATTCTGGTGCGCAGTTGTTGTCTGGTCTCTCCTACATATCTTCCATCAGGGCATTTGGTGCATTGGATGAGGTATACTACATTCCTGGAGGTGCAGCTGTAAGATCCTGGGATGCTGATGGCTCTGTTGTGGGGTGTAGTAATAGTGGGGGTGGTGGAGATGTGGGGGCAGGTTTTGCATTTCTTGTCATGGCACGGTCTGGATCCTTTTGGTGTGTTCTGGGCTTGAGGAAGTTTGCTTCTGGTGATGAGGTTGGCGAGGTTCGGTGCTTGTCTGAAGGCTAGGATGGGTGGCTCTGGGAAGATCTTTTTAAGAATAGGGTCTTTTTCTAATATGGGTTGCAATTTTTTGAGGATTTTCCGTACAGGTTCAAGGGATGGGTGATAGGTCATAACCAGCGGTGTGCGATTTGTGGGTGTTTTTCTTCTGTACTGCAGCAGTTCTTCACGTGGTATCCAGGTGGCTCTTTCAAACGTGCGATCTACCTCTCTGGAGGAGTGTCCTTGCTGGGTGAAAGCCTTTTTAAGATTGGTGAGGTGGCAATCCCGGGTGTTCTCTTCAGTACAGATGCGGTGGTATCTGAGGGCTTGGCTGTATATCACTGCTTTTTTGGTGTGTAAAAAAAAAAAAAAGGTAAAAAGGTTGGCATACTGTGGGGCCATTTTAGTGCCCATAGCTGTTCCCATCATCTGGAGGAAGTGTTGATTATTAAAAGTGAAATTGTTGTGTGTGAGGATGAAGTGTATAAGCTCAGTGATATCTTTGGGTCTGTATTCTGGGTTGTAATCTTGTTCCTGTAGATATGTAAGGCAGGCATGGATGCCATCCTGGTGTGGGATGTTGGTGTATAGGCTGGTAACATCCATGGTGGCTAGGAGTGTGTTGCTGGGAAGGTGGTCTATGTTTTTAAGTTTCCGTAGCAAGTCTGTGGTGTCTTGGACAAAACTTGCTCTGTGGGTGACAAGCGGTTTTAGGATGGATTCAACAAAACCTGATATTTCCTCAGTTAGGGTCCCATGGTTGGATATGATAGGTCTGCCAGGGTTCCCTTGTTTGTGGATTTTAGGGAGCATGTAAAAAGTCCCTGGGTTAGGTAGCGGGGGGATCAAGGTCTGTAGTTTTTCTTGTAATCTTGGTGGAAATGATTTGATGGTATTGTTGAGTTTTTTGGTGAAAAGGGGAGTAGGATCTTCTTGTAGTTCTTTGTAGTAGGTGGTGTCAGAGAGCTGTCTGTTGGCTTCCTTTATGTAATCCTCACGGTTTAGGATGACTATGGCTCCTCCTTTATCTGCTGGTTTTATTACTATTTGGTGGTTAGATCTTAGAGATCCTATGGCCTTTTTCTCTGGTAGAGAGAGGTTGTTATGAGTCAGAGGTCAGAGTATGTAGTGTTTCTTTCAATGTCCTTCAGGGATCTGAATATGTCTGAATGGATCTGGCATACTGTATAGCTTGGCAGTACTGGTAGAAATTTAAGTTTGCAAAGGGTCTGTGCTAAAATATACAGTATGCAGTTTTTATGCCAGTGATGATTATAATATGCATAGTCCTTATTTTCACGTTAGTCATCATTGTGCCTGATCATACTATAATGCATTACTCATATTGAAATAAATACAATAAATGCCCTAAAATTGCCATTTAGCAAATAATTGTGGAGTCAGTGTTCTGAAAGGCATAAGGTTGAAAATCATTTCCACTCTAAGCATTTGTTTTTATAAATGTCTTCTACTTTTCTCTTTTTGGCCTGCAAAATCCAATATATTTTCTCTCAAAGTGACTGGAGGAAGGGGCTGTTAAAGCAAATCATCCAAACACCTTCTGAGCATCAATACTCACATTTTCCCTTTTTCTCTCCTCTGCTTCTTTCAGCCTGCAGCTTCCAAATCCCTTTGACTTTTGTTTAACTTGTATAAATGTGTGTGTTGCACTGTGAAATAGTTTTAATGTAGCTAGTGTAAGTTTGCTTAATGGACATTCTGGAGAAAAACTCCTGAACTTTATTTAGGCTTGATATTGGAAAAATCTATAAATTATCTGCCTGGATTGCAAGCAGCACAAACCTCAGTTTCTACAATAACACAGGGTGGGAAAGAATGCAGGATGTTCTGACTCAACAAACCACCTACAGTACCTAAAGCACAATTGTAAATTAGATTTGAAAAGGCTTTCAAGGCTTTTATGCACTACATTTCTAGTTTTTCTCAGACAGATTGATCTTCTCTTCAAGACTTTAGGTCAAATCCTGACTCTGTGTGAACTCATATAGTGCCAATAACAGGAACTCCTGCTCCAAGAATAAATGAATTTTTAGTGTGTGTCATTTGACTTTCCATTGATACACAATTCAAGGCTGCAAGCAGATGGAACTTAAAGGAATCATTAAGGTGGTGCTTCTAGCAAGCCAGAGGAAGGAACCTGCTCTGTGTTGTTTAATGTTCTATTTAAACACAAAAACTGCGAACCTCGCCAACCTCATCACCAGAAGCAAACTTCCTCAACCCCAGAACACACCAAAAGGATCCAGACCGTGCCATGACAAGAAATGCAAAACCTGCCAATACATCTCCACCACCCCCACTATTACTACACCCCACAACAGAGCCATCAGCATCCCAGGATCTTACAGCTGCACCTCCAGGAATGTAGTATACCTCATCCAGTGCACCAAATGCCCTGATGGAAGATATGTAGGAGAGACCAGACAACAACTGCGCACCAGAATGAATGCACACTGGAAATCCATCAAAGACAGAAACACCCAATTACCGGTGGGGGCACATTGCTCACAAGAGGGCCACTCTCTCTCCAATCTCTCAGTCCTGATCCTCAAGGGAAATTTACACAACACATCCCAGAGACGAGCCTATGAGCTCCATTTCATCAACCTGCTGGATACTAGAGATCAGGGACTAAACATAGACATTGGATTTTTGATACATTATAATCTGCCTGGCAACTGACTCCCCAGCCCAGCCCAGCCCCTGGCTTGTTTGCTTTTCATTCCATCCAGGAAGAGCACACACCAACTGCTGAAGCTTCCTGAGCCTGACGAAGGGTTTTCGAACCCGAAAGCTTGCTTAATAACTATTCTCCAACCATTTGGGTTGGTCTAATAAAAGATATCAAATTCACCCAAGGAACCTTGTCTACTCTGATTTATCTTTGTCTTCCATTTTAGGCTTTCAGTTTATGGTTGAAAAACTGAAATATTTCATTTTGGCTATGCCCACTGCAGTGCTTATGGGAGTTGTAGTTAGGCTGCGTATGCCCTTATTTTCCTCCGTGCATTACGTTCCTCAGCTGGACTTTATCTCCTATGTTGCACTGCCTCCCCTTACCAATAGAGGAAACTAGTGCATTATGGAAGACAAAATCTAACTAGAACACTCATTCTGCTGGGGAGAACGGAAGTCTGAGGCATCTGACCAAGAATTCTTTTGAGGCAGTATGATGGCATTTTCTATTTCTATTTTTGGCTAAAATATATCCATTTCCATTTTTTTAAGTAAAAGGATGATGTTTCCTGCAGGGGAAAAAATTATAACCAGCTCTATTTTAAGCTTATGTACTTTCTTATTCTCAAACAACTACTGGTTGCTGAAAATGGATGTAAGTAGTGCACAGATGACCTAGTATGGGCTAGGTCCAAAGGCCCCACATACACTGGGGTAATTCTACAGATGTTATTCTACATGTATATCATTTTAGTACAAGGAACCTCTTGGCCAACTTTGGTAACATGTCTGATCAAACCCATTTGCATAAACTGGATAATTTTTAACTTCCAAAATCATAAGAACCATTATGTTCAGGGAAATTTCACCTCCCTCCCGCCCCTTGTTCTTTCCAAAGGCCTAGTAGACAAATGCATGTGTGTGCTGCAGAAAATGAATACCCAAGATAATCCAATATGTACCAAGCAATACCCCCCCATGTCATCTAAATCCAGCCTGTTTGCTAGTAAGTCTCCAGGCACTTTCTTCATCATATTATTCACTCAAAGATGATAGAAAGAGCCATGCTGCAAGAAAGCTTGAGAGCACTGCCTTGAAAGGGTTAATATGATAACAATCCTATTAAAACCCTTTATCATATCATTGATAACATCTCAGATTTTTTAAAAACAAAGGGTTTTTGAAAAATAAAACCTACTGTATTTTTCAACATTTATACTTTTGTTTGCTTCCTTCATTTCACTCTCCATGAACAAGGAAACCAGGTTTCCAATCTTTTTTTCCAGATTTCCTGCATTTTAAAGAAATATTGAATTCAAAGCTGCAATCCAGCCTACAGTTTTTCAGATAACTACAACTACTGAAAAAGAAGTTACCCAATATAGAAGTTATAGCCCTAAATATAAGAAAGAATATTTCAAAATTTTATTAGACTGTCATTTTAGCCGCCTCACATTATAGGCTACTATAGAGATTAAATGAATGTTCTGATTAACAGATTTTCCGGACCCAATTTTTCTAAGTTGAGGCCAGACTTCTTTGTGCATCTGCAAATTCCCATTTGTACACCCGAGTGCCAGAAATAAAGGCAAACAGGACATTTATACATAGAATTGAACAGACTATCTGCATATACAAATACTCATTAGTGCAAGCAATTGCAGCAACTGTATCCATAAAATAAACCCTGAACATGAAAAGTAGTTCTTCAAAAGCTACGCGATAAATTTTGTAATGTTAACATTGCTATCGTACCAAACTAACCCAATTATTTTAGCAATTATTTTCAGAATTTCTCAATTTGATAAACAGAAGACAGACTATTCATACGTGGCAACAGTGGAAAGAGTCATAACATGGCAAATAAAAGCTAGATAACTGAAACAACAAATATTGTTTTGGTGTTTCATACAAAGAATGACGCGAGCACAGGGACTTTACATGTTTTATGCAGGTCAGGTTTGGCATGAAAGCTTTGGTAGGTGAGCTAGAGACGTGAACAAAATCTTTTTTCAAGGAATAAAACTTACTTTACAATGACTTTGAAAGTCTCTTCCATATCATCCTGTGATGAGCTGCATTTCCTTATTCTCAATTTACTTCTCAGCAGGAGGTCTAGTCTGAAGCATAAGCAAAAGGGCAGCCCCCACAGAGAGGGAGAGAATGCCTTATTCACTGAATAGAGATACTTAAACATTTACAAGTCTTTTGAAAAGCTGTCTTGAAAGTTCATTTTCATGATCCATGTTATTTACTCTTATTTAGCAATGACTGATCTTGCTGTCAGGTATTATACCTAACTGCTGCACTTTTTCTTTAAATAAAAGAGAGACATTTCATGCAAAGTTAAATAAAAATCATGAAAACATTTCCATGAATATTAAAATTCATCATAGCATCTGAGCCACAGGGAAGCAAAGTGGGGCTTTGCACTCATAGGATCTTCCAAAACCATTTCCCTGAGATAGTCATGATACCTCTGAAAACACTGGCAGAGTGCACAAAGCTGGTGACTACTTGTACAGCAAACCTTTTAAATAGGGCAGTGTTTCCCAACCAGTGTGCACAAAAGTGTACCGACAAAAATGATCCCCTGCCCTCCATCAATGCAAACCTCATGAAGGAACACCTTGAGAGGCCGGATACCTTCAAGCCAGCCGGCCCTGACAATCTATACTCCAGGGTACTCAAGAAGCTGGCGAGCATCATAGCCCAGCCCCTGGCATGGATCTTTGAGAAGTCCTAGTGCTCTGGTGTAGTGCCCAAAGACTGGAAGAAGGCCAATGTGGTGCCTATCTTCAAGAAAGGGAGGAAAGTGGATCCGGCTAACTATAGGCCCATCAGCCTGACCTCGATCCCGGGGAAGGTCTTGGAAAAGTTTATTAAAGAGGCCATCCTTAATGGACTGGCCAACACCAACATCCTGAGCGATAGCCAGCAAGGGTTTGTTGCGGGTAGGTCTTGCTTGACCAATCTCATTTCCTTCTATGACCAGGTGACCTATCACCTGGACAAGGGAGAGGAGATTGATGTCATATATCTTGACTTCAAAAAAGCCTTCCATCTGGTATCCCATGATCATCTCTTGGCGAAACTGGCCAATTGTGGCCTTGGGTTCACCACAATCCACTGACTAGGGAATTGGCTCCGTGGTTGGACCCAGAGAGTGGTAATTGATGGAAGTCAATCGTCATGGTGCCCTGTGACCAGTGGGGTCCCCCAAGGCTCTGTCCTTGGACCCATATTGTTCAACATCTTCATTAATGATGTGGACATTGGAGTCAAGCATCCTTATAGGCTCGGCAGTGCTACGCTGGCTAACACTATGGAAGAAAGAGACTTGGGGGTCATCATTGACCACAAGATGAACATGAGCTTTCAATGCGATGCTGTAGCTAGTAAAGTGACCAAAACGCTGACTTGCATCCATAGATGCTTCTCAAGTAAATCCCAGGAAGTCATTCTCCCCTTGTACTCAGCCTTGGTGAGGCCGCAGCTGGAGTACTGCATCCAGTTTTGGGCCCCACAATTCAAAAAGGATGTGGAGAAGCTTGAGAGAGTCCAGCGAAAAGCCACGCGCATGATCAGAGGTCAGGAAAACAGAACTTATGACGACAGACTGAGAGCTATGGGGCTCTTTAGCCTGGAAAAGCGCAAGCTCAGGGGTGATCTGATGGCCACCTATAGGTTTATCAGGGGTGACCACCAGTATCTGGGGGAACGTTTGTTCACCAGAGCACCCCAAGGGACGACGAGGTCGCACGGTTATAAGCTACTGCAAGACCGTTTCAGGCTGGACATAAAGAAGAATTTCTTTACTGTCTGAGCCCCCAAGGTCTGGAATAGCCTGCCATCAGAGGTGGTTCAAGCACCTATGTTGAACACCATCAAGAAAAAATTGGATGCTTATCTTGCTGGGATCCTATGACCCCAACTGACTTCCTGCCTTCGGGTGGGGGGCTGGACTCGATGATCTTATGAGGTCCCTTCCAGCCCTAATGTCTATGAAATCTATGAAACAGGTATGCTGGGGAATTTTGCTATGGCAATGAGCTACAATAGGTATGAAGATGGGGAATGCCTTAACAGGTGTGCCACGGAAAATTTGTATTAATGTAAGTGTGCCTTGGGGTGGATAAGGTTGGGAAACACTGATATAGGGTATGCTTCCCTCTTGAATCTGCTCAGCTCATGGAGCAGTGCCTCTTCCTGTTCTTTTCAGTATCCAATGATGAGCCCAACACATTTGAGACAATTCTTAGGGACCTACTTAATTTGCGGCTTTGCGGACTTTGTGGAAACCACAAAATCTGTGAAATCAACAACAGAAAAAAAAGACTTAATAAAAATAAAATGCTGGCTCCCTAGTGGGAGCCAGCGGTCCTCACTGCTGGGAGGGGAAGATGCTGGCTGGTGGGGCAGCATGAAGGGCAACAGACAAAATGGCAGCTGCCCCCTCGTCCCTCCTCTTCCCACCGGGGCCTCTCTGCCGATCGGCACTGAGAGGCAGTGCCTCTCTACCAATCAGCACCAAGGGGTGGGGCCACCGCAAAATGACCATGGAATTAGAACTTTACACCAAAATCAACCCGCAAAAATTGGTGTGCTCCCCGCCCTCCCCCCCATGACTTAGGTAGACTCCTATTAATTCATGGTGAAAAGAACAGGAACTGTGGCTTTAAAGGAAAAGGCACAGACATTTTGCCCTCCCAAACCATCCTCCTGGTCTAGACACCAGCACAGGTCTAGATGCTTATGTTTTTGTAATTAAACTACTGTTCCCCAAATGTGTTCAGCAACTGTTCCCTAATGCACTTATTTTCATAGTATGAATGAGACTTAAAATAGCTGGAACGTTATGCTCTTGACTTTTATTCCTTCCCACCTGGTTGCCAGATTGCTCACTTTTCCTTCCTTAATGGATTAAGTAAAACCAGCACATTGTGTTGAATTGAAAACTAAGGCTCCTCTTTAAAATGACTGTGGGTGTTATTTCTGTTACTGATGCTTTCTGAATTCATTTTGGAGCTTGCAATATAAAACCCCAACTAATTACGCACCTGAATGCATAAGCAGTGTTGAGCTTAATAAACTAGATCTATTTAATTTCTGGAGAGGTCTTCAAGATTCTCCTTTTCTGCTCAGCATGCAACACAGGCTCCTATCCTTTCTCCCCTTTGCAGTAATGTTGCCAGACTTAAAACATTTTCCTCGTTCTGGGTTGTCCCTCAGGGAAGGAAATGGTGCTGTATGTTGACAAGCTGACAATTGTAATCCTTCTGCCAGGTGTTGCTGGCAGTCAAAGCGGCTAGTTCAAATAGCTAGGAGTTACTATTTAACATTCAACTGGGTCTCCCACAAAAATTTAGGACAAACTATATGCTATTCCTTGGCACCATTACTAGGCAATACTTCCTCTCTTGAAAACACTTAGTTTATATACAATAAAGAACATTTAATTAAGGGAAAAAACATCATTTATTTGGAAAACACAATAATATGGCAGGTTTATTGCTATGTCAACAAACAGAAACACACTGACCCACCGCTGAATATTGGGTAGTATTCCTTTGCCTCAGTTTCCTCATCTGCCAGAGACAGAAACAAAAGACAAATATCTCCCTTTCCCTTTCCTTTTTCCTCCATTATCCCCTGACTTGTGCACCCCTTCCCGCCTCCTTCCCCACCCCCTTAGTTTGCTGTCAGTGGTTACTAAAGTCTCAAGGAAGTCCAGTCACAGGCAATATTGTTGCTTAGCTTCTGTGAAGAAACTTGAGGTTGTGCTGTCACCTCTGCACCATCTCTTGCCATTCCACATTCTCCAGCCATAATGGCTCTAGTTCCCTCTGTACACTCTCTCAATATGCCAGATAGGTTCAATGCCACATTCAAGTCATGGTTCCTTGGGTGAATTTGATATCTTTTATTAGACCAACCCAAATGGTTGGAGAATAGTTATTAAGCAAGCTTTCGGGTTCAAAAACCCTTCATCAGGCTCAGGAAGCTGCAGCAGTTGGTGTGTCTGCTGCAGCTTCCTGAGCCTGACGAAGGGTTTTTGAACCCGAAAGCTTGCTTAATAACTATTCTCCAACCATTTGGGTTGGTCTAATAAAAGATATCAAATTCACCCAAGGAACCTTGTCTGCCTATATCTTTAGACCAACACAGCTACAACCTAAACCCCTACATTCAAGTCATGAGGTTTGTGATTCACCTATGTTGATTATAGGTCTTGGGCTGGTAGGTAAGGACACCAAAATAGCTCCTGACCAAAGCCTGATCAGCTCTATCATTTGCACTGTGGAAAGGGTTCAAGAGCATGATGTAACATTGAACAGAACTTTCCTACCAGGGATCACATCATATTTCCACTTTATTGCCCCTTTCCAGGGTTTCACACCACTTTCCCCCTTTCTTAGCCTGCAAAATCTAGTTTGTGGGCTCTCAGGAGGCATACGGCTCCACTGTTCAGCCATTCAAGAGTGCTTAGTTATGGTAACTTCTATAGTAGGACATGCAAGCACAGGCCTGTAATCCTTTGGTAACAGAGTGGAGGAGAACACTTTAGTACCTCCATTCCTGAACTTGAATGTAATTTAAACTAAAAATGACCACAATGCTCCCGATGCAAAAAGGCAAATAGTGGTGCTCTGTCACATCCTCCAGTTCATGTTGGTGGCAGCAGAGAACTCCTTCCCTAAGGCTAAAAAGCTGCTTTCGGCTTACATCATTGTTTTTAAAAATACTAACACCACATGTGAGATGAAGGGGGAAAATGCAAACACTTACACAAAATGGTCTTAACCATATTGATCATTTTTCAGTCACAATAAACCTGAAAGTCTTTGTTTTTAATCTTAAAATACGTGTGTAGCAAGGGTAGCATGGCGAAGAGGGAGGCGCAGGAGGCGACGGAGCCCCGCATGGGAGTGGCAAATGCCGCCAGGTTGTGGGAACAGGATTATAGTTTCATAGTAGCTAGGGTCAGGAGGAACCTGAACAGATCATCTAGCCTGATCCCCTGCCACAGGCAGGAATGAATGCTGGGTTCACAACACCCCAGACAGGTGATCATCTAACCTCTTTTTGAATTTACCCAAGGTAGGGGTGAGGACCACTTCCCTGGAAAGTTGGTTCCAGATTCTGGCCACCCTAACTTGACCACAAGATGAACATGAGCCATCATTGACCACAAGATGAACATGAGCCTGCAGTGCGAGGCT
The DNA here is from genome assembly GCF_000455745.1 of Alligator sinensis. Classification (NCBI taxonomy): domain Eukaryota; kingdom Metazoa; phylum Chordata; order Crocodylia; family Alligatoridae; genus Alligator; species Alligator sinensis. The sequence goes on from NW_005842429.1 coordinate 453,354, forward strand.
GCGGCTAGTAAAGCGACCAAAACGCTGGCTTGCATCCATAGATGCTTCTCAAGCAAATCCCAGGACATCATTCTCCCCTTGTACTCGGCCTTGGTGAGGCCACAGCTGGAGTACTGCGTCCAGTTTTGGGCTCCACAATTCAAAAAGGATGTGGAGAAGCTTGAGAGAGTCCAGAGAAGAGCCACGCGCATGATCAGAGGTCAGGGAAGCAGACCCTACGATGACAGACTGAGAGCCCTGGGGCTCTTTAGCCTGGAAAAGCGCAGGCTCAGGGGTGATCTGATGGCCACCTACAAGTTTATCAGGGGTGACCACCAGTATCTGAGGGAACGTTTGTTCACCAGAGCGCCCCAAGGAATGACGAGGTCGAATGGTCACAAACTACTACAAGATCATTTCAGGCTGGACATAAGGAAGAATTTCTTTACTGTCTGAGCCCCCAAGGTCTGGAACAGCCTGCCACCGGAGGTGGTTCAAGCGCCTACATTGAACACCTTCAAAAGCAAACTGGATGCTTATCTTGCTGGGATCCTATGACCCCAGCTGACTTCCTGCCCTTTGGGCAGGGGGCTGGACTCGATGATCTTCCGAGGTCCCTTCCAGCCCTAATGTCTATGAAATCTATGAACTGTAAAATATTGCCTCCTGACCTCTTACCTAAACCTATTCTCCATCAGCTTATTACCATTGCTCCTCATCACCCCAGGTGGTGCTGGGGAGAATAGGGCTCTTCCTATTTGCTGATGATATCCCCTGATGAGCTTGTAGGCAGCCACCAAGTCCCCCCTCAGCCTCCTCTTGCCAAGGCTGAACCGGTTCAGGTCCATCAGGCTCTTCTCATAGGGCCTGTCCTGCTGCCCTCTCGCCAAATGGGTGGCCCTCCTCTGAACTCTCTCCAGGCTGGCTACATCCTTTTTAAAGTGCGGTGCCCAGTATTGGACACAGTACTCCAATTGCAGCCTGACCAATGTCACATAGAGGGGGAGTATCACCTCTCTGGACCGGCTTCAGATGCATCTTTGGATGCATGACAAGGTATGGCTGGCTTTGCTGGCTGCAGTCTGGCATTGGTGGCTCATGTTCATCTTGGAGTCAATAATGACTCCAAGATCCCTTCCGCCTCTGTGCTTTCAAGAGGGGAACTCCCCAGCCTGTATGTATGCTGTGGATTCCTTCTCCCAAGATGCAGCACCCTGCATTTATCTACATTGAACCCCATCCTATTCTCATCTGCCTACTTTTGTAGTCTGTCTAAACTGTAGTCTGTCTAGATTAATTGACTACAAGTCAACCGGGCCCCAGGGAGGTCACACTGAGAGAGCTGACAGAGGCTGGACACAGGGTGGCTGCTAGGAGGGAAGGGATGGATGAGTTCCCCCTGCTCCCCCCAAGTGACCAAGTGGTAGGAGGCACGTGGTATCATGCAGCTCCCAAGGCAAAGGCAGCAGGGTACAAAGCCACAGCCCACAGCAGCAGCCCACCTCTACCCCACATACAAATCCAGGGGGCACGTGCTTTCCATGCCTCCCTTGGGGTCTGTGCAGTGGCAGGAACCCCCCACACTCCTGGACAAGCCATCCGCAGCTCCAACCATCCCACAATCCGCCCTGGGTCCCCATTCACCCCATCCCCTACCCCTGCCTCTGCCCCACTTCCTCCCTCACTGTGGGGGCCTTGATCTGCCCCCCTGCACCTTCCCTCCCCACATCCCTTCCCCCAACCCACATGTACCTGCTGGGCAGTGCTCCACATGCTGCTGGGCTGTGTTCCTGGGCACCTGCAGGCTGTAGCTGCATGTCTGTGTCTGTGCATGCATCTCCCCTCCCCACCGCTGCAGCCACTTGGAGTCCATGCCTGGGCTGCCCTGTGGTCTTCTGTGTTGCCACCACTGCCCCAGGGGGTGTCCTGGAGGCAGCGGTGACAGCAACGGAGTTGAGCCCAGGTGCAGGCTCCAAAACCATGTGCGCAATTAACGCATTCAAAAAATTAATGCAAACAATGATTAACATGTTAATCATTGTGCGCATTAACCATGATTAATTGACAGCCCTAGTTCATTTCTTTCTTAAGGGTCCCAATAGTGTTTTAGTTTAATACCAAGCAACAAAGTGTTGGGAAACATATCAAAGCAAGCATTCTTAAAATAGACAACAAAGTGGGGAGAGAGATCCGCTGAAGTGCAGCTCATTGAGAACAGAACAGAACAGAATTCTGATTTTGCACTTCCACCAGCAACAACCATTTTACATCACTCCAGAAGCCAGTGAATAGTTATTCCATGGATAAACTGGGTTAAGTGCAGAGCTTTGTGTTGCCACTGGTATGCCATTGGTATGTCCTACCAGAAGATTAGGGTCATGGCCAAGAACACTTAGGTTTGTGAGATGAGAAATTATTGCATATCAAAGTAGTTTTTAGTTTAACCTACCTAACATACTTTTTCAAGGACTATCAAGGTACTGCAAGAGATGGTACTCGTAAGAGAAAAAGAGAACTTTTTCCATCTGACTCGGTGCTGAACCAATGGTGCTATTGTCCGCAATGCCTTGGTGGGGGGGGG